>NC_087476.1:10120424-10423359 GCF_036417665.1 Passer domesticus
TCTGAGACAAACCAGTATAATCCCAAAATTTAACAAAGGGTTCAGAAGATTAACATCACCAGCAGAGTGAATCAATGCATTACTTACAATTTATCTGCTATATGGTATTAGGGAGACTGTCTCCCTGCAAGGTGACTGTGCACCAGCCCCCCAGCCCTTAGTGACAGTGTGTCCCCTGGCAGGAGGAGGCTGGCACCAAACACACCCACCCTGAGGATGCTGGCACCAAACACACCCACCCTCAGCTACCTGAGGGCAGCTGCCCTGGCTTTCCTCAGCATTTGCACACCTTCAGCATGGTGTTGGTAGCAATCAGCTAGGAAAAAGCCTTCCTTCCATGGGCATTTCTGCAGGGTGTGCAGAGAAATGGGGGTCCCTAAACCTGCCAGGTACCTGCACCCAGCTCAGGGGCCCAGCACAGACTCCTTTAAGTGACTGTGGTCATTAGTTTCTTGTGATCAGATGGAAGAAATATGTCTGGCTTATTCCTTTGCCTAGTTTGTGAGATGCAGAATTACAGAAGCTTATGTTTCAAATGCGTGCTTAGGCTAAGGAGAGTAAAAAGTGGCTGGAACCAATGTCTTAGAGTACATATTACAACTGCTACGGTAATGTCAGTCTGAGAGTGCAAGTGAAGCAGCCTGCCATCCTTACTTAGCTGCTTCCCTGACACGATGAAGAATTAACAGCATTTTTAGATGAAAAATGTGCAGAGGAATGGCTTTGCATCAAACCCAGAGGTACCGCTGGAAAAGCCAGAGAATCCCTTAGAAATCAAAGCCCTTCTTCCAGCCTGAAATCTTCCCGGATGAATGTAGGCTGAGAATGGTCGCTCTGAATTTCACACGATGGTGTTAAATCTGAGCCCACCCAAGAGGAGAGGCCACCGGTGTCTGGGAGCCAGGGCTGTTAGCACAGAGCTCAGGCATTAGGCACACCTTCGCTAAATTCCTGGCTGCAAGATAATTACTACAATTTGCTTTCCTTGTCACCACTTTACTGGTGTGTGTGTCTGTGTGTCTTCTTCCAGCCTCTCATTTCAGTAATCACTGGGAGTGTTTTGAGTGAAATGCAGCAATCACTGCAATGCAAAGTGTTCTGTCACCATCAAGAAGGAATGAGCTCCCCAGCTGAAGGACCTTGTTTGGGAACACTTCCATGGAGAGACACACATCCATCCTCCTGCCCTTCACCTCACCGTGGGAAGGTGTGTTGGTACACGCTGTCTTGACATGAGCTCTCTCCCATCCAGTTTCCTTGTGCCTCCAGATGCCAACATTTTACTGTCCCTCCAAGATGACTGTCAGAGAAAATGGAAATTAATTGTGAGGACTTTTAGAAAGCAGTATTTAGAAACTTGGGAGTTTCTTTTAGACACTCATGGGTGGTTGGTTTAAACCCCCCAAAAGATACATATCTATCTTTGTCTTTCTCGTGTTCTTAGACTTGCACACCAGGCCATGATTTTCATCAAAATTTTCCAAGCTGATAATTTGTCAAAAACACAGTGTCCAAATGCTCTTGTAAGAACCTTGAGCACAAAACCCTGGATTTTTTCTTTTTATATGTTTACACAAGTAGTGTGACTACATCTAGCTTTGCACACACGTTATGAAAAACTCCTGGTCTAGAACTCACGCTGTTTTCACCACATGAGAAGGATGCCTGTGAGCAGGAAGGGTCAGGCTGCTGCCATCAGACCCAGAGAATCCAGCAAAGTGGGACCCGATCCTGCAGTCCCGACTTGTGCTGCTGCACTCAGAGGGAAGAGCCCCGCACAAGGGCTCCAGGGTCAAAATTCGTGGTATAAAAACCCCGCTGCACAAAAGTTAAGGAGCAGAGGAAAGGCTCTTCCAGGGCAGACTCCTGGCAGATCCTGCCTCCCACTTCCCCGTGCCCTGGGCACTCCCCAAGCCTTGGGGGCTCCCCACTGGCACCACCCTCCTCTCCCTGCAGCCGGGAGGGCAGGGGACATTCGTATGCAAATGAGGGTGATTTCCCACCAGGAAACCCTCTTTGTTTCCAAATCCATATCTACAGCCCTGCCAGAGCAAGCTTTGAATGCAGAATCCCATGAATGACCTAAAAGCAGCGGAACTAAGCATTTAGCATAAAATCCCACCCACTGGTCCCCTTTACTGGAAAGCAAGATTTAGCAACACAGACAAAACCCACACAGACTGGCAAGGGAGGAGGGAAATGTACACACTGAGTGAGTTGGTGCTGTAGGCACCGGTGTAATGTTCTTACTCCGCAGCTACAGTTCAGTGTAAGGTATCACATCAGTGCCTCGGGCTTTGACCCCCTCTAACATCCCCACCTTTCAGCAGCAGGTTGATAATCATGTAAGGAATGCAGATATGCCCGCAGCTGTTATTACACCAAATAGTATCAACTTCTGAGTTATGGATGGATGATACACTGCTGACACATACACCTCTCACTTCATGGCCCCTGTGACAGAACTGGAGAGGTCTGTCCTGTGCAGAGTGTGCATGGCCACAAAACTGAATTTACCTGTCTGCTGCTTTTCACAGACTGTGGCTTACCACTGCCACTGGCAGCAAGCCTGAAGAAAACTTGCTCTCAACAAAAAAATGGACAAATTCAAGGAAGGAAGAGGGAAGTACAACTCATTCCTTTCCTGTAGTAGCATTGAAGAAAATGTCTATCCATTACATCAGGTTACTCAAATCAAGCACTTAAAAACATAGAATCATGGAAACATAGGGTGGTTTGTGTTGGAAAGGACCTTAAACATCATCTAGTTCTGCAGCCAAGGAATAAAATCTGTGACTGAATTACTGTTAGTGACATTGATTCAAGTAATATACTTGTGGAGTCCCTTACAGTAATTTTTTTTTTTTTCTTTTACTGTAGGAGTTTGTGTCACATCTTTACTCGATGTCTTGAGAGGCTACCTAGAACAGAGGCTAGACAGTGTTAAGGGAATAAAGTAGGTATTTATTAAAGGGCCTTCAAAGGATACACCCTGGGCAGTACAAGAGCCTGGCTGAGGCTGCGCCCAAGATGGACCCAAGATCGACAGCAGGTCACATGCTTTCACACTTTTATAAGTGTGTCCATTTACATATTGGGATTAATTATCCAATTACAGCTTCAGATTGTGAAGTCCCATCCTCTCAGATTGCTCTCCTCAATTTGCTCTTGTTTAAACTTTTTGGGCCTGAAGCTGCAATGGTGTCCTTGGTTCTTGGGCTGAAAAGGATTGGTTTGTGTGACTAAACTGTGAAGAGAACTTGCTAACACTTTATATGAAGTTCAGAGTTATATACTAATGCAGTATATGAAAAAATATGAAAGCTAAAACTTAAGGCATCATAGTGAGCTGCCAAAAAAGATTTGTAACCCGTACAACATAATGTAAGGCAAATTAAGCTAAACTAATTTATTGTTGCAAACCCAGAAAGCCATTAAGAGGACATTGCCTTTACATCTGCAATTGCACTTGTGCAACCCCCCTGGAGTTATGTGAGGGTTAAAAAAACTAGCAAGCATAAAGAGCCTAATTCCAATGCATAGCAAGTGCTTCAACAAATATTCTGCCAGAAGTACCAAGGAGATTTAATTACTTCTTTCTCCCACCAAAGATGACTTATTCTGTGTTTGACATGCCCTATGGAGTGTGCTTTCCACACAGAGATTCTCTATTTGATCATGCAAGGGCTACTTACAGCTGCTGTGGGTAAAAAGTGAAAAAGGAGCAAAAGGTGGTTCTGACCTTCCCTGGGTGGCTTCATCTTCAGTCTGCCCTGACAAGAGACCCTCACACTGCCAGAGGGTTCAGCCTGGGAACCCTGTGGGAGTGCACAAGTGGTCTCCTCTCTTGAATGGAGAATGATGGAGATGATGAGTGGGCCTTTCAGCAAGGTGCCCCTACATTTCCAGAGTTTGATGCTAAGGATGTGACAGCACCATCACAGGGTTCTGGCTCGCATGAGAAGAAACAACTTTAGCAGAAGCTGAACTCATCTTGAACAGAATAAGTGAAGGTACAACCTTCCTCAACTTACTCATCTCTGTAGTGTGTGGACACAGCTGGCAAAAGCCTCTCTGCCCAGCAGTGTGCACAGGACTGTGAGGTGAGTCAATGGTCGACCTTCCTTTGATGCTCTGACTTGCTCAGCATCACTGCTTCTCCTGCCAAAAGGTTACAGCAGACAGACAGGGCTCAGATGAATATGAATTAGGGGACCAGATGAAGATAAGCAAGGGGAGGTCCAGATGAAACCAATCCTCTGTCCGAATACGGGGTGTAGGTTGTCAGGCACCTGCCCTGAGCTCAGGAGCCTGCCTGACCCCAAAGGTGCAAGATCCTCTGGGTACATCTGGGGGGATGCAGCTGTGGGGTGGAGTTGGTCAGTGTGACACTCACACTGTGAGGTGACAGGCTGGCCCTGTCCGGGTGTCAGATGGAGTTGGTCAGTGTGACACTCTCTCACTGTGGGGTGACAGCCTGGCCCTGGCCGGGTGTCTGAGTCACAAAGGGTGGGATGTGCCACACCTTATGTTTCCCCTCCACCAAAGCAAGCCCAGCAATGTGACACAAAGCAAAGGAGTTACGTTAGAGCTCTGATCCCACCATCTAACCCCAATGGGTGGACTCCCACAGTGACCTCACCCTGGTGGCTTACTCAGCTTCACAAGCAGCTCAGTTAAAGGTCATGCTTGGTTAAAACCAAAATGTGCTTTCTTGCAGCTTTTCTCCCTTGGGCCAGAGGCAGTATCCCTGACTTGGGCAAAGATCCAATTGGAAATAATGAATGTAATTACCTTGTAAGCACCTCAGTGGAAAATATTGGTATAGTTAATTATACAGGGATGCAATGCTAACCCATTTCCCAGTGTTTAAAATACAAATAGTAATGCTTTCTCCTTTGGGGTTTTGAGAAGATTAGTTGTTGCTGCAGTCTAACTGAATTGATAAGGTTTTCAGCTATTGCAATCATTTTAATGAGAAGGTATAACATCAATGGCTGGCATCAGGTGTAAGAGTGTTACTCTGCACAGAGCTGGGGTTTGAGTCCCCCTGCAAGAATGAGGGCCCCGTTGGCCATGGTCCTTTAAGCATCCAAATCTGAGATCTCTTTCAAAAGATGTTTGATTTTAGCGTTCGCAAACTGAAGATAAGAAACTCACACACTGACTGTCCAGAGAACTGAAACTGAAATTTGAGTATGAGGAGAATTGAAAAGGATATCCAAAACCCAAGTCTTCTGTACCTTTCAAGAAATCCTCGTTAAATTGGCTATGTGTAAATGTGTCTGCCTTTTGTTAAGGATTGTAGGAAACAGTGTAATAAACTCACAGCATGGACTGAGCATGTACTCCAGCATTTTCACATTATGGCTGATTGACTTCCCAGGTGTTGAACAAGGAACCTGTTATTTCTGTGTCAGTCTGCCTGAAAAGCCCCATCACTTTCAGCCCTCTGTGAGTAAATGAGCAAAAGCCACTCCATGTGTTCTCCTTGCTTTGGTATTTTTTAACATTTCTGAACTATATGTACCCTAGCAGATATTCATAGGTCAAAACCAGAAAAAGCTCAACTCTCTTCTCACATCTCTGCAAAAGTAGTGGAGAAGATTAATGAAAATAGAAACCTGTCCTGAGATTTCACTTGAAGGTATCCAAGGAAGTTTTTCCAGGGGGAAAAAAAACAGGAGCCATCAGCACTTTGGGCATAGGTCTTACTGTTCAGCAACAATCACATTTTGCATGAGGCCACCTCTCCCTGCCAGGAGGCAAAGCCACAGGCAGCAGCCCAGGGCCTTGGGCACCTGCCCAGGCAAAGAGGGAAGGGACAGGCTCAGTGCCCTGCTGGGCATCCCTGACACAGGCCCAGAGTTCTCAGGCTGCCATGGGAATTAATGAGGCCAGCAATTGGGAAATCCATCCAGGCAGCTCTGGAGACTCCAGGCTCAACAGAGAGCAGTGTTTGCCCCATGCCCTGCTGCAGCAAGCAGGGTGCACTTCAAGCAAAGGGGAGACCACTAATAAAAACTGCTTTTATCTAAATACTTCCTTGAAAGGCAATCCTTACAGCCAGTGCTATTTTTCAGTTTTGTGCCTGTTCTGCTGCAACATCAGCTCACTGGGAGCCCAAGCACAGCCACAGAGGCTGCCCGTGCTCACCCACAACAAGGATGATTAGTCACCACCTTGACTTTTGAGTACATTTCCATATGCCACACACAGGAAAAAAAACTAAGGAAGCAGCTCCCCCAAAGGGAATTAAAACCACCATCCTCTAAAAGCTGCCAGACAGGTATTTCACCCAGTGGAGAAAAGCCAAATAAAAGCAAGTGTAGGCAAGGGGCAAACTCTGGTCTAGTTCAGCTCTACCCAGGTGTACTGCTGCAAGCAGAGGACTGTCTCCGTGAATCACAACACTGCTCTCACAAGTGTCAGCATAGAATCTTTTAATACTTTACATAAAAAACTGCATACACTATAGTTTTATGTAAACATCATATACATCTCAGTTTTTGCCATGTCAGTTTATTAAAAACAGTCTCAGTACCACTGTTGAGGGAAGAGGGAGAAAAGTAAACAAACATAAATGGATACATTTGTTCTCTGAACCAGAGAAACAGAAAATTATTTTCACCCAGGTTGGCCACCTTGTGAAAATAAGTTTTAAATAAACCTTGATTCTTTAAACTGCCCTTAGTACTAAACTCTGATGTACTCACTGCATAAGTAACAGTGCTTTCACCCATTTTTTTTTCCAAGGCAAAAATATACAGTGGTTTTATTTTGTCTTGTGTTGAAATCAGTTTTGAACAAGACCCAGATGAGGTTACTGAGTAAGAATGTTTCCAATGCTACAGTGTTGTATGCAGATGATGAGTGCATTGAGTGTTTAATTTAAACATAAAAAAATCCACCGAGTTGTGCAAAGTAACATCTTTTGAAAATAAACTTTTAAATAAACCCAAATCAACACACTTGCAGGAGACAACATTAAAAGTAAGGAGCAGGCACCAAAATCATAATATGGCAATATCATCCCCTTGCTCACCCTGCCTCATCTGTCAGGAGGTGGATATCCAGCAAGCAGGACAGTTCAGCTTTACTTTCTGGCCTGGTGGCTTCTGCAGCTGGAGTCAGTTCATGGCTCCTGTTATCAGCAGGCATCAGTCACTCAGGGCAAGTTCCTTTGCACAACACAAGTCCCACCTGGGCACCCCCTCCCCACCTCACTTTAAATAAGCACCCCCTGCACTCCCCCAGTTTGCACAAGACAAAAAAGGTAACATATATACAGGCTTCGCTTGGGATGACCCTTCCCTCCCCTCCCAGTCTCGGTCTTCAGGGCACTAATTTCCACAGCAGGTCAGGCTCAGGCTGAAACACGTGAGGGAGAAGCAAGGATGCTGCGGGCAGCCTGGGAGAGGCAGCCCCTTTCCCCAGCTCGCCTGGCTGGAGGCACATGCAGGCAGGAGGCAGAAGTCCCTTCGAGCATCTCAGCTCCACCGCCCTCCTCTTGCAAAAGAGAGGAGGCTGCCCGGGAGCAGCAGGTGTTGGCGAAGGGGCAGAACCGGGCGCAGCGTTTGCTCAGTCCAGTCTCAGCAGCTTTTTGTTGTTGAGTCCACGACTAACTCGCAGGGGCCAGTGGTAGGAGAAGGCTTCTCCCCACTTTATTCCCAAGACTCAGGGCATGCAATCCCCCCCTCCCTCCGTCCCCACGGCTGAGCAAGCACAACCCTTTTCGGCCGAGGCTCGAGGAGCGTGCTCCCTCCCTCAGCCCCCAGCCCGTCCACAGCCAGTCCCTAGGGAGGGGACAGGCGGGTGCCGTGTGCGTGTGTAACCCGGCTCCTCTGCACCTGCCAACAGGTGACCCGGGCGCTGAGCCCAGCGCCGCGCTCCAGACACGCCCTATAGCACTTTGCAGCAGTTGATGCAGCCGTTCTGGGTGCCGTAGCGCTTCTGCAGGGCCGCCCGGGTGGCAGTCTCGAAGACCTCCCGGACGCCCTCCTTGGTCTTGGCCGAGCACTCCAGGTAGTCGTAGGCCTGGATGCGGATGGCCATGGCCCGGCCGTCCTCGGTGCGCACCGGCTCCTGCTTCATGCGGGCCAGCTCGTTCCGTACGTGCTCGTCGTTCCGCAGGTCCTTCTTGTTGGCCACCAGGATGATGGGCACGTTGGGGCAGAAGTGCTTGACTTCGGGCACCCACTTCTCCGGGATGTTCTCCAGCGAGTCCGGGCTGTCCACAGAGAAGCACATGAGGATGACATCGGTGTCCGGGTAGGAGAGGGGACGCAGGCGGTCATAGTCCTCCTGGCCAGCCGTGTCCCACAGGGCCAGCTCCACCTGCTTGCCGTCCACCTCGATGTCCGCCACGTAGTTCTCGAAGACGGTGGGCACGTAGACCTCGGGGAACTCGTCCTTGCTGAAGACGATGAGGAGGCAAGTCTTGCCACAGGCACCGTCCCCCACCACCACCAGCTTCTTGCGGATGGCAGCCATGGCCAGGCTCGCCAAGCTGGCCTTGCCGTGCAGCAGGACGATGGCAGCGCCCTCCTCGCCGCGGCCGCCGCCTCCCGCTCCCTCTCGCTTCTCACAGGGCACCGTGGCGAGCCGGCCCGCGCAGGCAGGCGGGCGCGCCCTGCTCTCTTTGCTCACCGGCACCGCGCCGCCGTACCCTGCCTCGGGGGAGCGCTACGGCCGTAGGGGAGCGCCGCCGGTACCGGAGCCTTGCGGTGGAAGCGTCGCCGCCGGTTCTCGCCCTCACGGTAAAAACCCGCACAGCACCGGCTCCGCGCAGCCACTGCCGCAAGCTGCGGCCCGGCGCCGCTATTTAAAGGCGCTCGCGACTTTCTTAATATAGCTAGCCAATGGGAAGGCAAGGAGTGAGGTCATCCCCGGCGGAGAGCGCTGCGATTGGCGGGCGGCCGCGGGCGGAGGCGGGGCCGAGACGGGCGGGGCGGCGGGCGCGGGGTCGCGGCGGGGGCGGCCCGGGAGCTCCGGGCCCGGTCCGAGCCCTCACGGCCCCGAGAGCCCTCACGGTCCGAGCCCTCACGGCCCCGGGGAGCCCGGCCCGGCGCCAGGGCAGGGAGGGCCGGTCCCCGCCGCAGCCTCGCCGCTCGGGATGGCCGGTGTGAAGAGACTGGGCGGGCACCCGGCAGGAGCGGGGCGCGCCGCCGCGTCCCAGGTGCTGCTTTAAAGCCCGGGCAAAGCGAACAGACTATTGCAGACGGGTGAATAAAATGAAAGCGTCCGCTGGGTGCTACTGAAAAGCGCTCGGCTCCCTTCCTTAAAAAAGCCATCATGTTCGACTCTGGCCAGCTCTTGGCCAAAAGGGAGCGGAGGAATTGTAAACCGGGAGAAGCAGGCTTCAGCTCAGGCTTGAAATGAACTGGCCCTGGGTCACAATTTACGGGGATGTGGGAAATCGCAGCAATGAAAAAATGACCGTGGAACATAAAGGGGCGCAAAGCCCTGCAGAGCGGGGTTGCGGGGAGGGCAGGGGGCGAGTCCCTGCACAGGAGGAGCTGGATGGGCTGGGCTGAGCTGAGCCGGGCTGAGCCGAGCCGGGCTGGGCTGAGCCGGGCTGGGCTGAGCTGAGCTGAGCCGGGCTGGGCTGAGCTGAGCCGGGCTGGGCTGAGCCGAGCCGGGCTGGGCTGAGCCGGGCTGGGCTGAGCTGAGCCGGGCTGAGCCGAGCCGGGCTGAGCCGAGCCGGGCTGGGCTGGGCTGAGCCGGGCTGGGCTGAGCCGGGCTGAGCTGAGCCGGGCTGAGCTGAGCCGGGCTGGGCTGAGCTGAGCCGGGCTGAGCTGAGCCGGGCTGGGCTGAGCCGGGCTGGGCTGAGCCGGGCTGGGCTGGGCTGAGCCGAGCCGGGGGACACACGGACACCGCCGGCAGCGGCGCGCTCGGTGCCCGGTGCAGCTGTCGCTGCTCAGCCGGGTTTGTTGTCCCGAACTTCTTCCCTGCGAGCTTTCCCACGCAGACGGTGTCCTGCTCCCACGGGGTTGGATTAGGAGTGTCTCGTTTTCCTAGCCAGCAGTGGCATTAGGGAATGGAACAAAAATGAGTGGTTTGTACAATACTGTTGTTGTTAAAAAATTGTATTTTAAAATACCCACTTGGAGAGTGAATGCATCACTGAGTCCATCAAATCGCCTGACAGGTTACTTGCAGCAGACTGCTACACAGGGGTGTATGTCAATAGGGCAAAAGGTTCGTTTAATCCTAGACATTGAAATAAAATTCATTTTCTGTTAGATTTTTGTAATGCCTGTTACTCCCAGTCAAAAGAGCATGTCCCTGGATGCTGACAGACGAATTTGTACCTTGATTTTACAGGGCTTTGTACAGCATATTTTATGTGGACATAATAAATTCAAGCTGATTTTTTTAAGAATCCAGCAGTAAAGTGTAGACATAGACACGGATGTTCTTCAGTACCTGTGGCCTTCCAGCGGGCCAAATTTCTTGCATCGCCCCTTTAAATCCATTGTCACTGCTCGCCGGCTTCAGTTCTTCCCAAAACTGCGCGGAAATCATCCCCGCGCTGCCACGTCCTCCCGGCGATGCTGCCCTGGCACCTCGTAGCTGTTTTCTCCCCAGTCCCAAGCAGGTTAAAGCCGCTCGGGGAGGCAGGCAGAGGGAATTCGCTGTGCGTTTTCCCTGTTCCGTGGAAATCCCGGGAACTCGCCGCTGCCCCGGCGCGCTGACGGCGGGGCCCCAGCGCCCTCCCGCGGCGGCTCCGCGCACTGCACCGCCCTGCGCCGCTGGGACATCCACAGCTGGGAACATCCACAGCTGGGAAACCCACAGCTGGGAAATCCTGGGAACATCCACAGCTGGGAACATCCACAGCTGGAAAATCCTGGGAACATCCACAGCTGGGAACATCCACAGCTGGGAACATCCACAGCTGGGAAATCCTGGGAACATTCACAGCTAGGAACATCCACAGCTGGAAAAATCCACAGCTGGGAACATCCACAGCTGGGAAACCCACAGCTGGAAAATTCTGGGAACATCCACAGCTGGGAACATCCGCAGCTGGAAAATCCACAGCTGTAAAATCCTGGGAACATCCACAGCTGGAAAATCCTGGGAAATCCACAGCTGGGAAATCCACAGCTGGGAACATCCACAGCTGGGAAACCCACAGCTGGAAAATCCTGGGAACATCCACAGCTGGGAACATCTGCAGCTGGAAAATCCACAGCTGGAAAATCCTGGGAAATCCACAGCTGGAAAAATCCACAGCTGGGAACATCCACAGCTGGAAAAATCCACAGCTGGGAACATCCACAGCTGGGACACCCACAGCTGGAAAATCCTGGGAACATCCACAGCTAGGAACATCCACAGCTGGAAAATCCACACCTGTAAAAAATCCACAGCTGGGAAAATCCACAGCTGAAAAAATCCTTCTCTGCAGCAGCAGCAGGAGAAGCTGTGACTGCTTCATCTGGAGTGAGAGGTGCTGCTTAAATACACTTCTAATTCCGCTTGTATTTGACTTTTGAATCATGTTTGGTTTTGTCATTTCAGGAGCACAACGTTTTGTTAAATAGAAATAATGCAAATGAACAGTTGCGTGGATCGACGCATCTGTGCTGTGCCACGGCAGGCAGGTAAATAAGCACTTTATTCATTTCAAAGCACATGGCTCTGTTGTTGCCCAGAGTGCTGCTGGCAATTACCGGTGTGCCTCAAGTGTCCCACATTCGTGCTGCTGAGCTCTTTAAAGGCTTCAAAGCAGGGTGGCCTCATCCAAATTGTCTGCTGGTTCCAGCTTCCAAGTTGTGCAAAGGAATTACTCCACAAATGTCTAGCTAACCCAAGTTAAATCCATAGCATGAATTTTTCTTGTAACTGAGCAATGCACATGTATTTGCAGCACCCAGTTATGGTCTGAGCCATAACTGCTTCATTTTCAAGTGAAGTCTCACATCTCTAGTTTCCCACACAGTTGCACTGAAAGCAAAGTGCCTGACATTTCACCTTGCAAGACAGACTTCAGCAAAGACTGTGTAACTCCTTGACCAAGGGTTTCAAATGCTCTATAAATCTTTTTTTCCAGAAGCTTTGTATCCTGAGACTCAGCCCTGTGACCAGCTCAGGCTGAGATGACACTCATTTCACTGTGCTGGGGTACACTCCAGTGACAGCCTCTCTGGGGAACACCTAAGTCACTGTGCTTATTACACATCTGTAATTAGTGAATGCATCCAGCTCACGTATTTTAGGGCATTTTAACTTATGTTGTAGCTTTTATATTTTCTGCATGAATCTCCATATGCTGAACTATAGTTCTTTAAGTAACCTGAATCTTCTCACTCTCTAAGCACAGCATTATTTCTGCTGCACCACATACATCTGTATGACTGATGAAGAAAGCATGAAGTAGGAGAAAGAAGACACCACTTGTTTGCTTTTATTGCTTGTGCTGATGGTTTTGAGATTAAAACTCATATTTTGGTGTTTTGGTTTTTTAAATTTAATTTAAGTGGCTTTTTTTTTTTTTTGAGAAGACAATTCCTGTGAATTACTGGAGATTGTTTCCAGATTATATTCCCTTCCTGCTCTTCTTTTAAGCAGATTTTCTAAAGGGCATGTCTGTAACTCAGATAATTTGTGTTCAAGCATAAATCTGTACCAAAAGCACAAAAGCTCAGTGGGGAAGGCAATCTTTTTCCTTTTTGTCAATAAGTAGGCAGGTAAGCACATTGCCTGCTGAGGCAGCCATGTGTCCTCTAGTGGCACACAAAGTCCTGCATGCTGGCTCCTAACGCAGGCATCAGGCATCCTGCATCCTTGCACAGGCAAAGCTTCTCAGCAAAGTGAGGAAGGCAAGAGGCAGTGAAATATGAGCAGTTCACAGGCCAGTGAAAAAGCACAGGAAAAGCTCTGGGTAGATGTGTGAGAACAGGCAGAAATTGTATCTGTCTCCCTAAATAAAGAGTTTCTGGCACGTTTAGGAACCAGAGCTTGCTGTGTGTCACCACAGGTCCATTGCTTTCCAGAGAAAAGCAGAGTTTAACTCTGAGTCCCTTGGGATCAGTGCCCCCAGCAGACAGTCCAGACTGATCTGCCTAGAAACTGGAATGCCAAGGCACAGCAGAGGGTGAAATGACCTGTGTGTTTTCATACAGAGGTTTATGCTAAGTACAGTGCACATGAAAGCACACCATCCCAAAAAAGAAATGCTTTCATTACTAAAGAGCTGTATGGGATCCACTGGCACTGCTCTTCCAAGGAATAAGAAAGGTCAGTTAGAAGCTGTTGGTTTTAATTTTTTTCCAGTTCTTATAGCAAGACTACAAAATTCATACTTTAATAGGACTCAGGAAATATGGGTTGGCAGAGTAAAATTATACCACTACAGTAAATTAAAGTGGCCTTTTGTCTCTAGCTAAGTTCAAATTACATAAAAACAAGGCCTCATCCTTAGGCTAGAATTTTTGGACCTACAACCCCTCATCTCAGTTGAAGAACCCTTCTGTAGCTGAATGAAATAAATGAGCTGGCCACATAACTATTATGGATACTAATCATGTATCTACATCACCAATGATGCCTTTGGAAACAGTTCTCTCTGCAGAGAGACCAAACTTGTCACCCTCTGGTTCCCTTTCTTCTCAATCTTTACTGGCTGCAGACACCTTGCAGTCTTTGTCTATCAGGAAAGCTGAGACAGTAAAAATTGATTGTTCAATGCCAACAAGATAGCAGGGAATTCAGTCTCTATCTGGAGTTCAGGATAATATCCTCAACAGTGAGAAGTTCTTTCTCTTCAGACTCTCCAGTGGATGTACTTCATTCCACTACTTTCAGGATGGTCAGACACTGGAAAAGGCTGCCCACAGAGACTGTGGGGTCTCCATCCTTGGGCATATTCAAAACCCAGCTGGACACAGTCCTGAGCAACCTGCTGTAGCTGATCCTGCTCTGAGCAGGGCCGGGTGGAGTAGATAACCCCTCCTCACCTCATCCATTCTTTGATTCTGCAATTCATTTATTTAATGCCTCAGCAGATCTGAAAAGTGATGTTTGGAGGGTCTCTCTGGCAGGTCTGCTCCTGTTTCACACTCCAGCACTGCCAGCCCACGTTCCACCAGGGAGCTTGGCACACTCAGTTCTGGAGTGCTCACACAGGATGAGGCTTTCGCAATAGGAACAAGGAAACTTCTGAAGTAAACGTGTTGTGATTTGTTAATGATTTGTGTAATTTCCACTTTATTGGCAGTAGATTTCTTTAAAAAACAATGATGTCATATGGTTTTCCATGTAGATTTATTTGCTATATTAAGATACATTAACCTATTCCTTTAATTACTGGGGTCTTCATGGTGGTCTTTGAAGTGTGGTGGTCAGTTCTCTCTGCAGGAGAACCTGTGACCCGAGGAAGCTGAGGCAGCAACAATATTAGAAGAAATTGGTCTGAGGGAAGGCAGCTGATGGTGGAAATTACCATCCTGTAAGTCTAACAAACTTCTATTTAATATAAATTAGCCATGACTGTGAAGACTGAGAACACTTTCTTAATTCCCACGTGATCACTGATCTGTGAGCAAAAGCAGCATGGGTGCACACAGAAGAGCTACTGCCATTGTAGAATTCCACTAACAGATCATGGCAGGAAAAATGTCAATAAAACCAATCTGGAAAGTTATTCACTACAGTGTTTTGCACTCCATCTCACTCACAAAATTAAGTCATTCAATCTAAAAAAATTAAATCTGTTATGGACTGGACACTGACCATAAACAACATCTGAGGTGATAAAACAGAAATATAGGGTACTGCAGGAGTCTTGGTTACGTCCAGATTTGGCTTATACCTTAATTTTTTGATTTATAATATTAGGCAAGAACAGGGTAGTCACAATTTCAGAAAATTCTAATGTCAGAGAAATTAAAATATGTGGAAAAATAGGGAAGAAAGGTAAGACAGGAGTATGGGGAGAAAAAAGGAGATAAAGGAAGTTTCAAACGAATGGAATTTCTCTCCTCTCCTCATTCTACTCTTCACAAAAGCTTGAAAACAAAAACAAACACATCCTGTGAGTATGTAATTTTGTACTTCATCTTTATTTTCAAGGAGTGGCATCTTTATTTTCAAGGAGTGGCTTTTTTAGGAGAAAGTTAGCTGCAGCTGGAGATCACCCCTGTGGTAAAATGTGCTTCCTCTTTGCTCTGTGCCATGAACACCTTCCCAAGTCCTGTGAGCCAATGCTGACACTACTGACACAGAGATAGAAGGGAAAGAGATGAAACGTTCTCTTGGATGTGTCAGGGAAGGACAAAGTGGGTTTCTGAGATCTCTGCCCAGAGTTCCACAAGGATGTAGACATCTACAGATGTTACTTTAATGTGCTTCTTCATGGACAGGACTGGCTTACAGCAAAACATCCTTGATTTTGGGGTTCTAGAAATCGAAGTACCTATTATTCCAGTGGCTGCCAAGACGGAACTAAAGTATTGAGAAAAAACTACTCCAGGCAACGAGGCAATTAACACTACAGAAGGAAAAGCTTAGGCTGCCAGCATTGGGGCATATGCTTGTCTGGGCTGTTCTGCCAAGACAAAAGAAGGTGATGATAGAGGCGTGGAGATCATTAACCAAGTGCATTACATGAGGAAGGGCGGAGGAAAAAAAACACTACAGGCACCGACAAATTTTGTGAGAAGGGAGCATTATTTTGTGGTTGGATTTCATCATGTGGAAAGGTAAGCAGATATCTTTGTTGCTGTTGTGTTTGTGCTATAAAGGCTGCTTATATGTTATAGGAGGAAAACATCCCTTGTCTGCAAAGCATCACAATTGAAAGCTGGATTTATTTCTTTCTCCACCTCCAATAGAGGCTGAAGAGAGCAATTCTAGGTTTGAGATGTGGAACCAGTCCTGAGAAATGGAAATGACGAAGCTGCCATTCTCCATGGAGGTTTTTTGGTCAAGGGAGTTACACAGAGGCTAGGACAGAAAAACCAGCATTACTGGGACAAGCACAAGAACGTGTGTTTTAGTGAATCTAATCCCAGGTTCCTGGTTGTGGGACTCAGTGGCAAACAGCTGTGCTGACAAAGTTTCCTTCCATACACTTCCTTGTAGGGTGTCCTTAGGGAAGGGTGTCACCATACAGGTATCCAACAGTCTGCTGTGCTAATAGCAGTGGGCTTCTGACTGGCAGAGCAGGTCTGACTTTCTCTAGGATTCATTTGTGGAGCTGGCCATATATGCATCAGGAATGCAATGTACAAAGGAGGCAGTGCTATCTCCGCCTCTTCTTCAGGCACAGGTGAATAAACAGGGGTAAACCAGTCTGGATTTGGGGTAGGACAGTCCAGTTCATGATTGAATTCCTACCTCAAAAGTAGAGAAAAAGTCTAGACTTCAATTTCTACCCCTCTTTGTTCTTATAATCTGAATGTATGTTAAATTTTTGTCTTTTGGTAACACTTGCAGGCAGAGGACATAAAGAAGAGGGAATGCCAGCAACCATGCTGTCAACTTTGCAAGTCATTAACAATCTGGAAGGAGACTGAGACATTCTGTCAACCTAAGCAGAATATCTCAGAGAGGCACAGAGATGGACAAAAATGGAAAGATTTTGGGTGCAACTCCCATTCCTCCCTTCTGAGGAGCAGTGAGTCCTGGCAGCCTAAAGAACTGAGTTATGAACTGAGATTAAAGGCACAAGGCTGGAAGCAGGCAAGTAATGTGACTGCAAGGGTTTGAAGGCACATGCTGAAACACAGAAATGGACAAATGGACAGAGAAATATTCTAAGGCAAACCCCTTCTGATCCTGAAGCAAAGGTACAGCACTAATTGAGCGTAACTGCCATGAACTAGGAGAACACGGAAGTCTGTCCCTTTGTTTTGCTGCTGGTGTCATCTCTCTGGCAGCCTGGTTAAAGTTCCCCAGGAGGAAACAAAATGAGAACAAAGACAAATTTCTAAATTCGTTATGTACCTGGAGCTGTACATTTTGCAAATGAGTTTTTCCAGGTGAGAGACCTAGCAAAATACACAAGATTTTTTTTTTTTCTTACCCACTCTTCCCACCATTATTTGTCTGTTGATGATATCATGGGTAGAAATGTTGGGGCTGGCCAAGTATTCAGTATTGGATGGATTGCTGCTTTCCTTCTACATCACTTTTTGGTAGCAGTTTGAAGTCCACAATCACGCTGTGCCCTAACAACAAATGCTTCAAGGATGACATTTGCAAAAGTACCTTTCTTCCAAGAATCTCTGAGTGCTTTTCAACATGAATTGCCAGCCCATCTCTTGGTGATAAGTAGGTGTTATTTCCATCTTCAAACTGAGAAACTTAAACTGCTGCCTAAAGTAACTGTGAATCATCTACTTCCTGGAGCTTTCTTTTTCTTGTTTTCCCTACCCTTTCCCTTTTGTCTCCTGGGCCATTCTTAACCACAATTTCCTGTCCCCTCTGTCGATAATAATACCCTAGATGCAACCTGATGTTGTACCCAAATTTTAAAATTCTCTCCCCCTGCCCCCGCATGCAACTTGGGTGTGTGTGTGCTGTGCATAAGTGCTCTCCTGATTCAGGTAGTAGCACCAACTGAGTCTTTCAAAGAGCTGTATTTATGTAGATAGGTTTAAATTGTTATTTCCATCCTGTACGTGCATGTGTGGGTGGGGAGGATTAGTCTGCAGATGAGTTAAAGAGCACAGGTGTCTCAGGTGCCTCTGATGTGGAGCACTGAACTGGAGAGAGGCAGTTTTGCAAAGATTCCAAGCACTTACTGCTCCCCCTGCTTGGAAAGTTCAGACTCCCTGGGTGAATCAGCTCACACTACCTGCTGCTTAGTAGGACACTGGGCAGAATATTGGCTGGTGTCTGTTTTCAGTCTAAATAAACAAGTGCTTTCCTCCAGAAGGGTGTTTTGTTCAGGATAAGGGTTTTACTCCCAGTATTCACTGTACATATCTCTGAATTAAACTGTTGTTACACTGACCTTAGTTTCTGTTTCTTAACCTTAACCTTTTTATTCTTTTTTAATGGGAAATAGAAAGATGGCAATCTGTTTCCACTCTGCAACTGGAAAAGAGAAACTCAGGGGAGGTATTTCATCATATTTTCTTAACGTGTATAAGCTCACTTTTTTGCCATTTCTATGAAAAAATCAACGATTTCCCTCTGTATCTGTCTCAGAGCACTTTTTCAAAAGATGTTTACTATGTGGCTAAGAGATTGATTTGGCTGGAGTCCATATTTAAGGGCATCTGTCTCCCAAGAGAAATACAGGCTGGATAGTTTGCTGTTCTGTGTTTTAGCATTGCTCTGAGATCCAGCAGTCAGTGCATTATCCTGAGGCATCTGTACTGGGGTTGCTTCTCTATTCCACCTCAGGCTATGTCTGAACACGTGTGCATGTCTGCACTGCCAGGTGGCTGGAAAGAAGCAGTACCCCATGGCAGCAGGGTGCCAGTTCATTCCTTTCCCACTCAGGAATGTGTCCCCAGGATCCTGTGCCGACCCCAGGGCAGGAACACCTGCCAGGTGCCACTGGGCTCCTGCCCACAGCCTGCTGCCATGGCTGCTGTGCTCACTCATGGCAAGAGCTCAGACTCCACCTGTGGAAGAGCTCAGACATTAGCCATTGAAGAGCTAAAAAGTCTGTAGGAGACTGATGCTTGGAAAGTGATACATGCTGGTATCTTATGCTTGGAACAAAAATTAATAGTGATGAATCCACACAAAAGCAAACTGCCAGCAGTCAATACTCAGGCTAAGCTTGAGCCAAAGTGCTCTCCTTTAATTTAAATAATGCTGCCAGTGTTGGAGGGTAAAGGAGAAGAAAGAGAGGGAGAGGAAACTGTTTTATTAACTTTTTTTTTTTTTACTTTTATGTATTTAAATATTAAATATGAGTATTTATTAGGAAAATAAAAAACAAAGGAAAGAAGTACTGTGGAACAGAAGATGGAAATTAAATGAAGCTCATATATCATTCAACAGGGCCATTTCCAAGATGAAAAACACTATTTGTTCCCCATCATCCCAGCTGTCCAATTGAAACAGCAGGGGAATTCATACTATATTAGGTGAATATGATGTTATACAGTACAATTTGGGAATTCAGTGAAGCAAATATGAAAATAAATGATACTGATGTATTCAGTAGAAATAAGAATAAGTAAATAAATAAATAATGTCAGAATATAACAATAAGAAAACAGTACGTGAGAGCAATTTTCCATTTTCATTGCAAAGATACTTTATGCATTCCATGAAACAGTGTTGTAATAGCCTGCCTGCTTAAGAATGCCATCAAGGCATTGTTTGTAGACAATCTGATTTAGTTGGGAAAAGAACAGACAAGCTCTTGGACACTCAAGTCTTCAAACACCTTCTCCAGATCCCATTTGATAAAGGACCTGACTTCCCCCCATAGAGCTCGGCAGACCATGATGAGCCACAAAAGCCATGACAAAATAGAATGTGTCTTGTGCAGAGATGTAGGAAGAACCTGTAGGCTTCAGAGACGTCTACAAAGTGATATATCAGCAGTGCTTTAGCAAAAACCTCCCTGCACAGCACCAGTGCAGGGGTTTGGAAGGAGGAGCAGTTTGGAACTAAAAAAGCCATGTGCTCTCTCCTTTTCACTCTCTGTTTTGCAGATGCAGTGGAGAGAGGGAGATTGGTCTTGCTTAGCAAGACCAATCTCCATTTTGCATTAGTTTCTTATGTAAGTAGGTCTTCCTAGTGGACAAATCTATCAGTCTACCTACTAATTCATCTGTTTACTCAAAATTATCTTCAGACAGGGAGCATGTTCTCTTTCATGAAAATAGATTCTCTTAGGCTTTTGTCTCAGTTTTCTTCATAATGTCTTGCCACTCAGTCAAATTCATTTTGTGAAGCTGCATCTGTTTTAAATAATTCATCATCTTGTACCTCTGCAATTACTTGGAGAATGTCAGAGATACAAGAGCCTGGAATTTCATAGTATATTTTGATGGAGATACAGGGCTGGATCATGGTATTCCTCCACATCAACTCAGACTAGAATATGAAAAGGAGGAAAGACTGCAAGTTTTTGCCAAAACTAAATTCTGTGTGTCTCTAAGGCCTCAAAAGTTTCATCTCTGCTAGTGGACTTGTCCATCACTGAAACTACCTCTGCACTGCTGATGTGTTCACATTTCACTCTGCTCAGTTGCCCAAGACATGCTTTGTGCCAGCTACCTCCTGTGTCAGGGTGACACAGCCTTTGGAGAGGACTTGTCTCAGCACATCCCTCAGGCTGTGCCTGCTGAGGGGACAGGTTGGTAGACAGTCAGCTCATGAATCACACCCATGACTGGTTTCTGAGCAGTTTGATGCCACTGGGAGCAACTTTGCCAGCTCAGGTGTGGCTGAGCCAAGCAGTGCTGCAAGGTGTGTATGCCTGGGTGCTGGGAATGGGGGATTTAGCTGCCTGTCATCATCCAGCCTTGGCTGAGAGGGAGTTTGTAAGCTTGAAGACATTAAAAGGACCATTTTCTCTCTTTTAACCCTTTTGCTCAGGCAGTAGGACAGTCCTGGCAGAGACTGTCCATGGCTCCCACCTGACTGCAGGCCCAAGTGAACAGGCTGATAAATCCAGTAGAGGCAAGGCTGCTGCAGGTCCCTGGCCCCAGGGCCAGCTGTCAGTGGGGCTCAGTGTGTGTTCCCAGTAGGCACGTGAGCACAAACACACTAAACACATATCTGGGTGCACACGTGATCAGTTCCACAGAAACATCAACACACACACAAGCACAACCAGCTCCAAGGACCTCATCCTGTTCTGCTCTCTGGCAGATCATGATGAAAGCTCATAAATATAATTTATTTGTTTGTTTGTTTGTTTGTTTATATGGACATCTATACAGTGTAGATCCCTCCAGCCACTATCCTGAGACATTCAAGTCTACACAGTAGCTGGTCCCTGAATCCTCTCATCTCCAGCTGGCTCTCACACAAACACAGTCAGGTTTCTCATTTGACTTCCAGGCTCCACAATACCCCAGTATCTGGCCAGGATCCCCTGGTCCCTCCAGTAGCCAATCCATAGATCTCTGGTGCCTCCAACATCCAGACCAGGCTTATGGTTGCTTTGGTATCTGTCTGCTAAAGCCTTTTATCCCACTCACCTGTTACTCCAGCTTGACATTCACCAGTGGTTCATCTAGACTCCCAACACACATGTGCACACAGGGCAGAGAATCTCTCACCCATGAAAAGCCCCTGAAGTGGAGTTCAAGGAGAAAACAAGCCCTTCTGACCAGATGCAGGGCATAGCCAGCCAGACAAAGCAACCAGCCAACCCCTGACATGCCACTGGCCCCTTTTATCCCCTTATCATTGTGGTTTTCCACCCTTACTCCTTTCCAAACCACCAAGATCCCTTCGTTTCCCCCTGCATTGTTGCTCCTCTAAAGATCCCATAGTAAATAATGCAATTCCAAGGTGCTCCTCCTCTGTGTCCCATGCTGTGTCCTGTACCCCTTACCCTTCTCAGTCCACACAGCTTTTCCCTTTAGCTCAGGAGTGCCCCAGGCTGAGACCCCCCAGGACAGCCCTGAGAGGGGCTGCACCAGGGCTCATGACCCCTCCTGAGGGTTTGTGGGGTTCCCCCCACTGCCTCTGATCCACATGTTCCTGTGTCACACTCCCCAGCCACCATGGGAAGACACTTTTGGGTGTGCCACAGGCTGTGCCCATCATGGACAGCTGCCTGCCAGCACTTACCCTGCAGGGAAGTGAAATGTAGCTGTGCTTAGAGCCTTTGGCAGGTTAAAGCTTAAATAAATATTTATCAACAGCCAAAGGTAGAAGAGAGAGATAATAAAAATACATCTTTTGGAAGGCTCCCTGTCCACCAGTTTTCTGCAGGAAGGTAAATTTAAATTAATGTTGCACTTAAGCATTGCTTTGCTTTTAAAAACAATGAATGGGCCTGGGTCCATTTCCAGTGACCTGCTGTAAACCTGGTGCAGACTGTATCAGTAGTAAATTGCCAACAGACTATGATGCCTTGAAAATATGAGGGAAGCAGCTCAGACTTTTTCTTCTCTTCATCCCAGTCTCATTGGAAAGAGCACACTGGCTTCTTTCCCAGCAACTGGAGATCAAGACCCACAGGACTTGCTCAGCCTCTGCCATGGTTGTCAGAGCATCACCATGGTCCCCCTCACTAAACCAACACTTCAGCCTCGTGCAGGAACCACAGAGGAAAGGGTGAGGGACTGGGAATGAGCGGGATCCAACATCACAAAAACAAGCTTGTTATTTTCTCCCACTACAACCCAGACAGCTGGATTCCCATTATAATCAGACAGATATGGAAAAGCCTCATGGTAACCCCTACCAGCCTTTTCTGACACAGTTCTGTGATGATTGCCATACGGATCAAGAGATGAGATTGCAAACTCAGCACTGCCTTTTTGTGTTGTGCTCACACAGTGCCAAACATGAGGGGTTCTACCATCCCAGAGCAGAGGGAGGTGCCCCTGATGGTGACAGTGTTTCCTGATGTCCTTTGTTTGTCTAGCCACAACCATGCTTTAAGACCATGGCAAATCATCACATCTGATAAACTCTGTTAACCAGAGATCTCCCCAGATTCCCAGTCTGTCAAGAAAATACATCAATACATTGCCCTTAGCACAGGGCTTCCCTATGTGGTCATCCACCAAGACCCCTGGGGAAAGAGAGGGAGAGCCCTGGGACAATCTTTACTCACTTTGACTCATTGGGAAGCCATCCACCCAGTGCAGGATCTGGTCTTGGCACTTCGTCTGCTGCCCTATCTCAGCTACAAATTAGTGTTAAACATAAATGTTATTTATCTCTAATTAATTATTAAGGCAATGTGTAACAGCACTTAGGAAAGATCATATTGGTGTGTGTCTGGATGCAACCCAGCCCTCCCTAAATCACACTGAAAGCTGACTTCCCTCCTGCTGTAAGCAGATTACTTCAGTCTCAGTGTTGGTACATAAGGAGAAGATTTGTCACCCTTCTGGAAAATCAATAGGCTCTTGGCAAACTGGCTTCAGGGCTGTTAATCATCCTGATGGCACCATCTGCCCATCTACCAAACTGCAGCAGGAGAACCACCCTGCCTGAGGGCCCAGCCATGGACCCTCTCAGTGGCTGCAGAGCCCTGGCACAGCTGGGTTTGCACCTCTCACTGCATTTGAAACAAGCCCAGCTGAAGGTATAGGAGGATCTATAGTGCAGATTTCATGGAGAACTCTGTCATGTCTCCTCTGTATTTCTGTTCCATGTCTGGGGGCAGTGCCTCTGCTTGGTGCCCAAAACCAGCTGAATGTTCACAGGAAAAACAGAGAAGTCAAAAATGCTGAAAATTCCAGATGCCTGAGGCATCACTGCTGGTGTGTGCAGCTTCTCAGTGCCTCATCAACATGCAGGGGATGGAGAAATCCGTGGCAGAGCTTGCTGGCTATGGACTGTCACTTGTCACCATATGAGGCTCTGGTGTGAGTGCCCCACATGCCCTGTGAGGAAGGGTCTCCTCCTCCTCGTCCTCCTAACCCAGCTCAGTGCTGCTCCAACAGACAGGAGCAACATCTGTGGGAAAACCTCCTGTGCAGGGCCAGGACAGGCTGGAGAGGCAGGAGCCAAACTCCAGGAAGGGATGAAGCAGATGGCAGACAATCTGTAGCATGAGCAAAGGAGCTCTGGCCAGGCTCACAGGGGCATTGCTGCAGCAGAAATCCTGGCTGCTGCCTCTGGAGATGTGCTCCAAGTGCTGCTGCTGCCTGGCTGCTGGGAGGGGGAAGGGATGGGGCAGGACCCTCACACCACTGCTGTGGCTTCCCATCCAGTCTGCCCAGGCTCTGCATTCCCCAGTGCCAGCATCAAGTGGGACCTGCTGAGAGCCAGGCTGGGGACACGGGCTGGGGACATGGGCTGGGGACATGGGCTGGGGACACGGGCTGGGGACACGGGCAGGGGCAAACAGCAGCGCCCAACTTCCTCCTGCTCTATATTCATCAGCATTTTTCTGAATCACAGACGTGGTTTGGCTGTGGGATATCAACTATGAGATTCAGAAATTAATTCAGCTTGGGAGCTTTGGATGACTCAGACTGCTATGAAAACACCCCAGGGCAGAAATGAGATGTAGGGAAAATTCACCCTGGGGGTATCTCTCAATGGACTTTAACTGAGGACAAACTTAATTTGCAGAACTGAAGCATATTTTATTTACTTTTTTTAACTAGCATTTTAAATTGAAATGTTCAAATATGTAATCAAGATGCTCCTAATGGGCTGCTTTTATTGAAAGAGAGTTTGTTTAAAATTCCTCAACCTCGGAGTCCCAGACATATTTCCTTCCCCCAAGTGAATTCTCTGTTGAATTTCTCTACTGCATTAATTATGAAAATCAGAATTCACCAAATAAACAGACAAGATGACACAGCACTGATGTTAGGCTGCCCACAACCTAACCTGTGATCCTGCTGGAAGTTGTCTGTAAGTCTCAATGGAAAAGCAGTATGCAGTAGTCATATGTGCTTTTAGGAGTTTGTGAAGACAGAGCTCTTTCTCATGCATCACTGGGCTCCCAAAGATAAGTTATAACAACCCTTAGAGTTCACTTAACTCTGCTGCCAAATGTCTGCCTGAGAGGAAAAAAACCATATATTTTTGTAGCTGGAAAAATATTGAGGCAAAGGATTTGAAACACTGAGCCATATGGACTCCTGCCTCAGCTCTCTCAGTGCAGCAATGCTTCATTGCAATCAATAAATGTTTCATCATCATTTCGGTGCAGGGAGGCTTTAAGGAGCCCAGGCTCCATTCTTGGCTCCACTGTCTGCTCACTGTGAGCTTTAAGCTTTGTTTCATGTCAATACACCAGGACTCAGTGCCCTGCTCTCTTCATGAAATGCAGGCTGTGTGCTGGGGACTCCCAAGGATGAATCAGAACAAGAATCAGAGTCAGAGCAGTTTGGACTGGAAAGAAACCTTTAAAAGCCATCTAATCCAACCCTCCTGACACGAGCAGGGACACCTTCAACTAGATCAGGTTGCTCAGAGCAGCTGTTGCTGTTCAGCTTGACCTTGAATGTTTCCAGGGATAGGGCACCCACCATCCCTCTGGGCAACCCATGCCAGTGTTTCTCAACACCTTCTTGTAAAAGCTTTCTTCCTTATAGCTGAATTGATCCTCTTTCAGTTTAAAACCATTGCCTCTTATCCCATTGCAACAAGCCCCTACTAAAAAGTTTGTCCTCATCTTGCAGTACCCTTCAGGTACTGGAGGTTGCTATAAGGTCTCCCTGGAACCTTCTCTTCTCCAGGCTGAACAACCCCAACTCTCTCAGCCTGGAGAGGTGTTTGAGCCCTCTGATTATTTTTGTGGCCTCTTCTGGGCTCACTCCAACGGTGATTGCCTTCCTGTGCTGGAGACCCCAGAGCTGGATGCAGGAGTGTGGGTGAGGTCTCACCAGAGCAGAGCGAAGGGGCAGAATCCCCTCCCTGGGCCTGCTGTCCACTCAGCTTTGGATGCATCCCAGGATGTGGCTGGCATTCTGAAGTGGTGTGGGGTGTCCAGGACAGCTCAGGGTGCTCCATGCCCTGGGTGTAGGGGATGGGCAGGCAGCACACCGTGGCATTGGAAAGGAGCAGGCAAAATTTTGACCATGCCTTCACCTTGGGAAGCCAATGCTCATGGCTGGCAGATGGAGGGAAGCTGCTGTACATTATATGAAAGAAACCCCGAGAGCAAAATCTGGGGAAAGACCTGGGGAAATTCCTTCCAAAAGCAAGGCCTTGTGGTGGAGGACACATCTGGATCCCATTTGTTGTCTGTTGTTTCTGGAGGTGTATCAGATTGTTTGAAAGCTCCCAGTGACCCACCCAGCCTGTGAGAGACAAGAGCTGGATCTGGCTGTGTTTCCATAGACTAAAGTCTGGGATGTGACATGGGGTGAAATTCACTTGGGGAAGGAGTTCAGAGAGACCTGTGTGTCTAGCACTGGGCTTTGGGAGAACCTCAGCAGGAACTGAGGGGCAGCTTGGCCACATCTGCCCCCAGTATGGACAGTGGGGGTGGGGTGATTTTAAGGCTTGGTGCTTAATGATGCAGGTTTTATATCAGGTTGATTTTCTTACTTTACTGGTGGCTGTGTCTGGTCCCCCCTTATACCCCCCAACCAGTCTAAGCCAAAGCCACCCCCATAAAATGCTAAGATAGTGTTGTGGACAGTGTGGATCTTCTCATGGAAAGGATGGTCATTATCTCAGGGGCAACATGGGTCCTAGGACACTGGCTTGAGAAAAGCCAGATAATGGAACCTAAAATAACCCTGGAGAAATTGTTTCTCTGTGTAGTAACAAAGAGACAATTGTTGAAGCGACCTGCTAATGTTCAAAGTGCTTTTCGGAATTAATTATCTGTTGCTGATGCCATTTGTGACTGACTACATCTGCCTGGGACATTGTCAGAGCCATCAGCCAAAGTTTTTGCCTTTCTGAACTTTATTTTCTATAACCTCTTACAAGCTAGAGCAGGTATAGTGCTTTATAGTATTCTTTCCTCTGCAAGATTTATGATATGGGCTAGATATCTTCATTTCTGCTTAAAGCTATAGAAAACATCTCTGTGGCTGCTGACACATCTTGAACATGAATCCAGGTATTCCCTACAGGGGATGCAGGGCAAGGAGATACATCCCTGTGGACAAGCCCAGCTGGTGGAATGATAGCTCTGTTTTTCTTCTGCCCCAGGAGGAATGTGCTCCCCTGCTGTCCTACCTGAGGGAATGGTGGAAAAGGAAAACTGAGTTTGTTTGCCAGTCCCATCTCTCCTAAGAAAACTCCTGGAGGGAGCACTGTCCCACAAAGCATTTCCATGGGTCACACTTTGCAAAGCCCATCCAACTGCACAGTAATTGGGGTTCCAGGATGTAAACTGCATTTATTGAAAACACAAATGTGTTTCTTCTGCACAGTTCAGGCATTGTATAGCAGAGTTATGCTGAGATGATCTCTGGAAAATGGTTTAATTTTTGAGGGGGCTTCTGCACATGTACAGCAAAATGCAGGTCCTAACTCACAGCTACAGCTTCTTTGTGTTCGGAACTAGAACATCTTAAATAAATGGTAACGTTCTTCCACCCATACTCCATCTGCAGAAAAAATATATGCAATTAACCCTTCCCCATTATCCCCTGTGTTCATCTGTTTGCACTCACCTTGAATAGTGAAAAAGTCATATTCACTTTGTGCTCAGTTACACAACTTGAACCTTGAGTTTTACTCTGTGGGTTTCCAGCAAGCCCTGAGCTCAGCGGGGCAAGGTCCTGCCTGCTCCAGGAGGCAGCTCCTGCTTCCCAACCAGCTTTGATCTCAAGACAAGACAAAGAGCCAGGCTCTTAAAATGCACTTATAAAAGTACCTCTAGGGGTATCCAACTCCAGCACAAAAGTATTTCATCTGGATTTCCAAAATGGCAGGGTGATGGATATGTTTTGAATACAGTAATGAATAATTCAGTTTTCGTGTATTTGCCTGACTTCACAAGGACTCATCCTGATTTCAGCCTGAAAGCTGCCTTCCTTTCTAATCACTACTGCTTCAAGAAAAAAAGCCATGGCCCTGGGGAGAATCCCCTGTCCCAGGGCAGTTGCTGCAGCCCAAGAGAAGTGTCCCCAGTGGTGTTCAGCAGGTGGCTCTGGTGGGTGCTGTATTGTGGGTGCCTGGGGCAGAGACACAGGGACAGATGGACACAGCAACCAGGAGGCCACTACTGCAGAGGGCAGGACTTGTTCCCTTTTATCATTTCACTTCCAGCCCCAGGACTGCCCTCTCCCTTGCTCCAGAGCTGGCATCTGTCTAAGTAAGACCCGGAGCTGTTTGATCTCACTCTCCTGCCCCAAAAGGAGCTTTTCTGTTGCCAGTGGAGGCAGCTGGCTCTGGGTGGGCAGGGGCTGCCTGCAGCTGTTCACTGCAGCACAGTGAAACCTCTCCCTGGGCACGACTGACCCCACTCCTCCGTGTCACTCTGTCCTGCCCAGCCACAGGGTGGAGAGGCTGATGCTGCTGAGCTCTTCATCACCTGGCTGCCACTGACACCTGCCAGCCCTGCAGTCCCCTGCTGTCACCTCCCTGCCCTCAGCTTCCAGGAGCCTCTCACCTGCCTTGGGCACAGCAGACATGGGAACTTGCCTGAGCTTGGGGGAGACCTTACTGCTCTCTGCAATTACCTGAGAGGAGTCCTAATGAGGTGTGAGTCTCTTCTTTCAAGTAACAAGAGACAGCATGAAAGGAAATGGCCTCAAGTTGTTCTAGAGAAGGTTTAGATTAGATATTAGGAAATATTTCTTCACTGGAAGGGTTATCAAGCATTGAAACAGGTTGCCCACCGATGTGGTGGAATCACCATCCCTGGAGGGATTTTTTAGAAGTGTGGATGTGGTGTTTAGGGACATGGTTTGGTGGTGGCTTGGCCATGCTGGGTTAATGGTTGGATTCCATGATCAATGATCATAGAGGTCTTTTCCCACCTAAATGATTCTGTGATTTTAAGGAAGCCAACATTAAGCTGAGGTTTCAGCCCAAAATGAGTGCAATGGCTTCCCCATAATTTTCATCTGTGCCAATATCTATTCCGAATCTCCCAATCCCTGTCCTTTGCCCATATTCAAGACTCATAAGTAAAGTATTTTGTGCTGTCTGAGGGGTATTTTGCATTGTAAATCTGAAGAATGCTACTTTTAGCAGAAAGTAAACTAAATGAGAGTGGAAAAACAGGAAAGGGGGCTGCTGGGCAGGTTGGCAGCACAGCCCTCAGGGCAGAAGGAGCAGGAAAGCTTGATCCAAGGGGACATGGCATGACAGGACCCTTTGGGAAGCTGATGAAGACTGCAGGAGATTTTTAAGGACCATTTCTGCTTCCACAGTGGCCAGGAGTCCAGGCAGCTCCAAGGGGATGAAAAGTCACCATATGCTTCTTTACCCCTGGTCATGCTTGTGCCTGTACATGAGAATCCTGGTAGGAACCTGCAGCAGGATCTGGTCCAAGCTTTTTGTCTTGCTCCAAAGGACACAGCTCTGCAGGTTTTGGGGATCTCAGGGGCCCTAAGACTTGGCATAGTTTGCAGCATCACCTGGGTGTGCTCAAATACATGCACACCCCTCTGTACTTTCTTTCTGCATGGCTCCTGCCTGCAGAGTGCCCACACAGCCCCAGGGGACTGAAAGCCACCCAGGGACACCAAAAGGGTGGCTCAGCTGGTACAGCTCACAGAGTGGCCCTTCAGCCAGGATGAAACCCTCTGTATTTCCTGCAGCTGCTGCACACTTAATACAGATTGTAAAAGTATAGGTAAGAGAGACTACTTGGCCTAGGAAGAAAGAAGATTATTGGCATCATCTGATCCTCCTGCTTCCTCTTCAGCAAGATGAGATTATTTCCTTTTATTTACAAATATGAATGAACTAAAATTTGTAACAGCTCAGACAGGCTGAAGTCTCATTAACCCAATTTTAAGCAGGGGTGGGATGTGAGTGGAAAACTGAGCACTCAGAGCCCTGGAGTAAGGCCACAGCAAAGGGAGGAGGACAGCAGATCCAATACCCTGAGAGATCCTGGGGACAGTTCTGGATTCCTAATTCAGGAACTGGTGGTGCTCCTTGTGACAGGGTCTGTACCTTCTGGAAATTTGCGTGCATTCTGGTGCCCTCTCTTCAAAGGAATCATGACCTGATGATGATGTTTGGCAACCACAGACTGAGCAATGAAAAAAGGCTGAACCATTGCTCTATTTTGTTAATGACACAGTTATGCTGTGGGAAAAACAGATTGTGAACTGAAGAACAGACTCAGAATGTAAAAAAAACCAGAAAGGAAATAAATCACTGCTAAGCAAAAAAAAAATTATTCTGTCATTTCAAAAATTCTGGGCACGTCTTTGCTATTTGGGTGTTGTCCATGCCTGGATTTTACATAGGTAATTCAGACAGACAAGCCAAGACTTGTATGTACAGTAATTCTCTTTCAAGCTACTTCTCATTTTCCCCGTTCTCAAGCTCCCCTGTTGCCTTTCATGTCACTGCATGGAAACCAGGGCATAGTCCATTAAATTAAACAATAACAACTGATGACCAAGCTTTAGAAGGAAAAGATGATCATTTATCTGCCAGACACTCAAGCCATAGGGTTCACTGTCTCTGAGGACAAACATGACATGGTAGCTTGATTCTAAAACAGATGGGCTATTTCACTAGCCATTAATCTCACTGCTAGTTCACAAAGCTAAGACCACCTATTTATTGTATGACTGTGGGTGTGCATCCTTTTTCAGCAGAAGCACTCCTTCATGAGGATGAGTCACATACACAAATGCCCTGACAGTATCCAACTAACTAATCAATAAATAGTAAAGTGCAAGATGTAGATCCCCCTGCACTGCTAGACTGAGTCATCCTGATGCTGGATTTATCACAGCCTAGACAAAGTTTCTAATAAAAGCACCAACTGTACAAAGTAAGGGTTTTCCATTGCCTTCAACTAAGGCTGAAGCTTCAGCTGAAGCTCTCAGAAGTGACAGACTGAAAGGGTTACACATAGTGGCCTGCATTAGGAAAGGTACCTAAGCGATGTCAGTGTCTCTCTAGACTTGACACCTGTGAAGGCACACTTGGAATGTTGCATTCAATTTTCTGACCCCTTCCCAGTTCAAAAGGAAAGCAGAGGAACTGAGAAAGTTCGCAAAAAACTCCCAAGTCAGAGGTCCAGAGCATTTGCCTACATGAAAATCTTCTTGACTTGGGCTTGTTGAGTCTGGCAAAAAGAAAGAGGCAACATAACAGCAACTTACAGCTCCACAAAAGAGAGTTACCAAAAGGATAGAACCAACCACTTTGACAGTAGAAGATGATACAGAGAAGGGCAACAGCCACAAGCTGCAGCTTGAGATGTTCAGACTGAACTTCAGTAAAATTTCTTTATCCAGAGAGTGATCCAGAGAGATGGTGGGCTCCATCCTCAGTGTTTTCCAAAACATGAAGAGACGGAGGCACAGGTAAACGACCTTACATGATAATAGTCCTGCTTCAAGAAGGAAGTTGGACAAGAGACCTCCAGAGGTCAGTTCCAACCCACACTGGAATGGTCTGTGATTCCCAGAGCTGACTGTATTTATTTCATCCCCTAAATGTGATGACCTGGAGAGCAACTTAACACTGCTGAGAGAGCACAATGAGGTCTTTTTTTATTTCCTATGTCCCAGCAAAGAGCAGGAGAGACTAAACACCAAATCCTCTGCACTGGCTGAGAACTGTTCAGATAAACCCACTCAGTCCAAGTGGGTGAACTGTGTTTCTTGAACAGAGGAAAATTAAAGTTATCTTGAATTCTGCTCTGTCCCACCCAACTGGAAATTTGTTCTCAACCATGAATTATGGCAATCACTTGAACTTGGGCGTATGAGCATGCCTGACTAGAAGATCACCAAAGGAGGATTTTCTGTGCTCTCTCACACACTGGACTGTCCTTTATTGTCCCTAGGTGTAGTCCTTCTCTGATGCTTCTGAGAAAGTCAGGAAAAAGCCCAGAATACATTCAGCTTTGTGCACCAAAGTAAAGCTCCCAACAGGTTGTTGCAGTTTGCCAGCTGAAGTATGGGACTCAATTATACTCAGGGTCTAGAGGTGGAGATCTTATGATTATCTTGAGGTCAATGCTGATAGTCCATTTTTCCTCTGAGCCCGTGAAGAAAGGGTCTAAGCACAGGTCACAGGGATCTGGAGCTTTGGAAACAGACAGGACCAATGAGATCTTGTAGGATAACCTGTACAAGCTGCAGGTGCAGAGCTCAGTCCACTGTCACATTGCCACTGTGCTGCAGGAATAAGTGGTAAGGATGTGCTGCCTCTTCCTGGCACTTCTATTGTAAATGTCTCATGAAGGAAAAAGAGATTCCAATTTACATATCCTGGGGCTGAATAGATAAGCAATCATTTTGAAAAATGAGTGTGCGCACATATAAACACCCACATGTTGTTAAACCTTCTGACCAAGGAGAGATAAGCCTGGTGTTGACTGTTTATGATCATGCAGTAAAATTTCTATGGAATTGTTTTTCTTGGATGAAAAACAGAAACAGACACATTAACTCACTTCATTGTAATGCCCATTTTATTGCAATTATCTTTGAATTCTCTGAGCTTTCAGCATCTTGTTTTGGCATTATAAACACCTGCAAATCCGAGGCAACATAAATAAAAAAGAACATCTTGTTACAATAATATCTATAGAAAATGAGGTTGGTGCAGAGTATGATAATTGCAGCTTTCCTGTTCCCCTATAGCCATACACAAACCAATAACATATAAAGGCTGTTTATTCAAAGTGCTAAGTCTTTTCATGTTCTTTATTAGAGCACAGCCCCGTGTGATAAGCTTCATAAATAGGTAGGAAAAAGATTGTTTCCAAAAAAATTATAATCAGAGAAATTGTATTATTCTAATTTTTAGGTAAGTAGCTGAGATGTATCTCCTTTAAGAAGTTTCCCTGACATCAGATGAAGAGCCTGGGGCAGTGGGGGGGAAGGTAACCTAGAGCTCCTGACCTCATCAGTCCTTCTGAGAACATCCCCTCCTTTAAGAGACGCAGCCCAAGAATTTTATATTGTCAAGGGATTCAAGAGGAAAAATTGTTCCCTCATTGGCCTTTGTTGGCAGCTCCAGTAAAAATCAGTGGAAGGAAATCCTCCTAAACATTGTTTAAGCTAAGGATTTGGATGAATGGCATCTGGCCTATCCATTATCATACCTAACCCTTGGAAAAAGACTGTTGATGCATCCCTGTAGCTGCTGATATCACCACTCAGAGCAGCAGGAGGGGTGACATTGCAGAAAGAGATTGTAATCAGATACACAATTCTGAGATGGGCTGGAAGAGGTTTGGAGGATCAAGTAACCTGTGTTCAAGGATGGTAGCAGGTTAGGTAAAAGGTAGCAGGTTCTATAGAAGAATGCTGACAGAAAGTTAACTTTCACTACTTTAACAAAGCATTTTAAGGACTAATTCCTAGACCTTTTTAGTCTATGACAGGTATCATCCTGGAACCATCTGGAAAAATGTGAAGAAAACAGCTTATAATACCTCTCCTTCCCCAAGAGCTGGAAAAAACCAGCTGTGCCTCAGGATAATGGGAAACAACAGTGACTTCAGTGTGTTAGGTGTGGGTGAGAGCACAGCCTGTGACTTTTGTGCTGTGCCTTTAGAATCACAGAGATTGGCGGAAATGGCTGTGGTAGAAAATGCAATGAGATCTCACCACCTTTCTGCACACTGCTCCAACGCTGCACTGCCCTCATGGGGCACATTTCCCAGCCTGAACATCTCAAGCTACAGCTTGTGACCACTGCTCTGAGCTGCCTTATAAAGAAGGGCTGAGGTGGTCTTCATAACTCCACCTTGAACAGCAGGGCCCAACACCAGATGCATTATTTCAGGGTCTGAGTCCATACAGACAGACTTTCCTTGCTCTGCTGGCCACACTTCTCCTAATGTAGCCCAGTATGTGGTTTCTTTAATTCCTGGTCAGAGTATCTTGCTGGTACATGTGCTCTAGGGTTTTTTGATTTTTTCCCCCGCTCACTTTGTCACAAAATAAGGTTTTTTTTCTTAAGGGGATCACAGGAAGCACAGGTGTGAATGTTGGCACTTGAGTGATGCTGCTTGCGTCCTCATCCTGAATGGATGGATCCCAGATGACAAGTGCATTCTCAACTGAGTAAACTGACAGAGCTTTAAAGCACTTCTTGTCTCATGTCAGAGGGTTTTCTGTGGGAGATGTGGGATGGTTTCTGAGACAGAGAAAGGACTGTTGTGACTGTGCACTTGGAACTGGAAGAAGCATAATCTTCCAGGGTGAATACCTGAGTGAAAAAGGGTTTATTTCTTGTGGCCATGGTGAGCCCTTGCTTTATTGATTTGAGAAGCTCTGCAGCCACAGTGGGCAGAACAAGGTGTAAATAATTAAAGGCATTGCCAGGAATGGCTATGGGACTCAGTCTGCTATATGAATAATATTTCATCGTCTATCTTTTGCTGCATTTTATCTTGAAATAGGAGATAAGATCCTGAGAAACAGCCCTTTTGGGGATGAAAAATACAAAAGCACATATTCATTTTGAATCCATATGTAATGCCAAGGCAAAGCTGAAAAGGAGAAAAACATGTCCCCAGAATTTCAGGGAAACATGAGGAGTCACAGCTGTAGTCCATCTCACCTGGACACTTAGTGTCACTCACATTCTACTCATTGCTCTTTATAGAAGAATATTTTCTGAGCCTTGAAAACCAAGGTGCTGGGATAAACCATGAGGTGCAGGCACCCACCAGAAGGATGTTATCTCAGTTTGCATCCCTGGTAGTTGGAGCAACTTCCAGCAACAACTGGAGGTGTAAAGTGACTCTCTGTAAGAAGCGAGGGTGGTACTTAAAGTGAACCAGTGGGAAATAAAAAATGATGCCACTGAAAATGAACAGCACGATGTAGAGGATCTCTATTTGGGGTTGATCAATGATGGGAGCTAACACCAGGTACACAGCTGCCACCAGCACAATTATGGGGATGATAATTGGGACCTGTGAAAGCAAAACATCAGCATAAAGACTCATGTAATTCTGGGCCTCTCTGTGTCTGGGCAACCCTGAAATTTCTGCAGAAGGATTTTAGATTAAACCTTCCTGCAACCTGAGGTATTACCTAGAAATACCAATTAATCCAGACATCCTGTTTCCCAGCCTACCCCCACCCCAAGGCTGAACATCCCTGCAAGAGCTACACCACCATATCACACCTTAACCTCTGGTCTTTCCTGCCCTCCTAGACCTGAAGATGCAAACTACTGGGTTTAGTGCCAGGTCTGTACTTGTTCTCCCTACTACCTTACATCTAAAAGCCAAGCTGTAGACAAAACACAGAGCAATTGTTTTCAAATCAACTGTATCTTAGCCCTCTTGCACAAAAAGTTTTATCCATGTGTTGACAGACGGGTGGACAGGCAATCTCAGAGGCAGTTTTTGTAAGCCTGGTCAGAAAGCATTTAAACTTCAATTTGAAGCCACCCTTCCTCAAAGGAGAGTGGCTTGTGCATTCATTAATAATCCTCAGCCACTGAGGAAGCACTGAAGATCAGCTCACTCATGGCAGGGGAAGAACACGTAACTCTCAATTTCCCTCCTTGTATCTGTTTTGTGGGGAACAAACCTGTCCCTGTGTCATCTCAAAGAACCTGGGGCACTCCACCTAAGTTATTTTTCCCTCTGCAAGGTTCTTGCACCTGGGCTAACCTCCAAGGAGTTTGCCCAAAGTCTGTGAGCGTAAACAGGTGATTACATGGTTGATCAGGAACATCCTTCTTTTACCACTTAAATATTTTAGAAAGAAAGAGGATATGGTAGACATATTTTCATAGTGAGGAGGCAGGGCATTATTAGCTTATCAAGACAGAGAATTCAACCTTGACTTATGCCTGTATGTTAACACTGTCTCATCCCTTGTTGGCTTTGCTGACACAAAACTTGAAATTAAAAAAGGAAGGACAACCACATTGAATCTGTAAGCCACCAGTGCTCACTCTATTCTCTAAATGTTCTCATAGTCATTTGAACAATACAGGAAAATATTTGAGGGTTTTATGTTATTACTTTACCTTGTAAGATCTTGGCAGTTCTGGTTTCTTGATTTTTAAATACAGGAGCCCAGAAATAGTCATTCCATAGAAAAGCCATGCCATAAAACTTGAAGAAAAGAAAAAAAAATTAGACAGCATTAAACTTGGGGTGAGGTCATCCAGGAATGTCAGTCCCGCCTTACAGATCCCAGATGTTCATATCTCCAATTAAAAAGGTGAATATTGATATAAATTTAGTAGTTCTTCCATTAATTTCCTTTCTAGCACAAACAATGAGAACTTTAGAATTATCTGAACATTACTGATTCAGTGGGGATGAATCACATTCAGTTAGGTCTCTAGTGACAGGAGCATTCATGCATTGCAAAGGTGCTGGTACCCAATCTCTTTCTTTTCTTTCTTCCCTCCTCTTCTCCCCAGTATTGGTTAGAAAGCAATACTCCAAGCTCAAAAAAATAATGCAAGGAAATACTTATAAATATTGTAAACCCCAGGAGCACAGGGGATGCAAACAGAAACCTGACACACACACACCTGAAAAAGTTGACAATGCTGGTGAAGCTTCCTGATATTATCATTATTAAAGACATTGCAGATGTAAACAGTAGAGCAGGGGAGGGCGTGAGGCGTCGCACGTGAGCCATGGACAGAATGTCTGGCTGAAAAACAAAGCAAAGCCCTGCATCATCACTTCATGGACTCAGAGGTCCTTACTCATCCCCCTCAGATGCTGGTGGGAGCTTTGCCTGCAGCCAGAGCCATTCATAATCAGCAAACAAGCATTATATGAAACCAAACCAACTCCGAGGAGTGTAAATACAGAAACCTCCTTCAAGGGTGTTTTTATTGTGTCTCACTGATTTCAGTTTGAGCAGGCAAAATGAGGTTTTCAAACTACTGATATGACAGAATGAGTCAAATTAGAGCTTTCCTGACCACCATCAGGACCTTTTGCCATGGGCCCACTCTTCTGCCCTCTGTCATGTCTCTCTGGGACTTCACTTCTCTTAGGATGACTGGAAAACGAGACAAGGACTATTCCTGAAACATTCATGTAAATATAAATTAAAAAGGATTGTTTAAGGATTTGTTTCAGGACTAGTAGCCTCTTTATTGTTTGTTTCATTGGAAAAGTTTAATGAGAAGGCTCCTTTTAAAATCTTATTTTATTTTATTTTTAATTCCCAACCAAAATATTATGCAAAGACCTTAGCTAGAGATGAGTGTTTGAGAAATGTCATAAATGTCATTCAGCTCATAGTCTGGTATGGTCAGGTTCAGACCATCTGTCACTTCTCAGCACAGAGCTTGCCATGATAGAGCAGGCACTATCCTCAGAGAGAGAAGTCAAGGAACCAGTAACCACAACCCAAGAACCACCAAAACCAGCAACCACCAGCCCAGTCATCTCCACCAACCTGGTCATTCATACGCATAAAAGATTCCCTGCTATGAACCAGGAGTGGAGCTGGTGTGTAATCATAGATTCATAGAATGATTTGGGTTGGAAGGGACCTTAATGATCATCTAGTTCCAACATCCTGCTCTAGGCAGGGACACCTTTCACTAGACCAGGCTGCTCAGAGCCCCATCAAGCCTGGCCTCAAACTTCCAGGGACTGAGCATCCACAACCTCTCTCTGCAACCTATTTCAGTGCCTTCACACCTGAGGAACAGAAATGCCAGATGTTGTGGGTGGGAAGGACTAAAAAAAGCAGAGAGATTCAGGAGGAACACAAGAGGCCTGTTCAAAACAGAGGACAAATGCAGCTCAGCCTTTTTGCTGCTCTTTGTGGAGCTGTGTGGTTAAGTGTTTGTGGAGGTGTACCTTTGAGTGAGGGGGTCTGTATCAGCAGCTGGGATGTGACAGCAACCCTGGGGGCTTGTTTGCCCAGACACCAGCAACTGGGGAGACTGGGATCCAGGGGCTGAGTATCGGAGCCCAGCTGCTGGAGGGACCCACACTGCATATATGTTTTATACGTATTTCTCAGTAACAGACCCCTGATCAGCCAGAAGGGGAATGAAAGGCCCTTGGTGTTGTTAGTGCTGGTGTTTGTGTGAGCCCCAGGTATGTCTGTATGTGCAGCTCTATGTTCCCTGCTGGCTCTGTATGTATATACACAGCTATACATGTATGTGTGTATATAAACATGTTTCATACCTGTGTTTCTGTGTGTGTGGCTGCTGGGAGTAGATGATGGACTTATTGGTTGGACCAGGGAGGAGGGAGCTGCAGCAGCCTGACCTCCACTGGGTTACCAGATTTGGCCCACCTAACAAAACCAATGATAAACTCAAGCTAGGAGAGATGTAAGGCTTGGTGTCACCTTGTAATTGCCATGAAGCTTGAAGAGCAGAGATATCCTGTGCTGCATCTAAGCTGCAGTACCCATGTGAAGGCTGGATCACCCCAGAGACCAACCTGTGTAGTCAGTAAAAGAGCTGCAAAGGCAGCTGGCTGGTGCTGGGCTACCTTCCCAGTGTGAGCAAAGGTGCCTCACAACACACAAGCATGGCCAGGTTCTCCTTTCCTGGCAGGTGTATTGACTAGGTCACTCCACAGTCTGTGCCTGGTGCTCCAGTGCAGCAATATTTGAGTTCATTTGGTTCATTTCAAAGCTGTTCTTAAAATCCAGGCTAGATGTGAATATGTTATCTTTTTGAAAGCACCTGATTGCAGAAGAAAGCCCAGAGACAACATACATCTTACATTTGAAAGAGATGGGGATTAATGAGCAAGGAGCAAACCCCTTGAAGAGCTATCACTCTGCCAGTTGAACATACACAGTGTTTTCCTCTCTGCTTTGGTGTCACAAGAAGGTGAAGTTGCTCAGAGCAAGGCAGGCCCCTTTCTTTGTGCTCACCATATGGCCCTCCCTGGCAGCAATGTAGCACACGCGGCCTCCGCTGAAGAACGTCCCGTTCGAGGAACCAAACGTAGACAGGGCCACCGACAGGGAGATGAGCCATGCCCAGCTGCCCAGGACTTTGTCCCTGAGGTGGGAAAGAGTTCACAGCATGAGATGCAGTTCGTAGATGTACTGAATACACACGGTAGAACCAGACAGATTACATCCCTCCATTATTTCTGTAGTATACAGAATCTTTTTCCGAAGTCTTTCTAAAGATTTAAAGTCTTCTTGCAATTCCCATAATATTTAGTGACTAGAAAGTTTATCTTGTCTGACAGCTTTTCTTTCTGATATATATATATATATATATATTTATATATATATATATATATATTCTGTCCACACTGCAATGGTGTACAAAGAGGTCACAACAGGCAAAACCACCTTTTTTGTGTACTGATGCTGTGGCAAAACGCCTGAAGATACTGCTATCACAACCAATAATATTAGCTCAGAAATCACAGAAAAACTGTTCCCATCACACTGGAAGAAATATTCTGCATTACAACCTCTTCCTGAATATGCATAGGATTTTAACCCTTTAATCCCACATACACCTATTACTGCTCTTCTGTGAATCTGACTTAAGCCAAAAAAATGGTTTGAATTCCAGATGTTTGGTTCTACAACATGTTCAGACATTTCTGTTTTTGTTACACAGTTCAAGGTAAACATTTGGAAGGAATGATAGTTTTCTCACCTAAAAGTGAAGACTGTCTTCTGGAATGAAGCAGCATTAAGAGTATTAACTGAGTAATACATGCTGGTGTTTGGGGTAATTATCACATACACAAACACTGTTTATCTAATTGGCAAAAATCCAAAACTCAAAGTTTTTTTTAGATCACTTTATTTACAGACAAACTGAAGCCTGTGGTTGCTGTTAAATCACTGTCATCACAGAAATGCTGGGAAGAGTTTCCTGAGCTCCTTTTGTGGCTGCACCTGTCACCACCAAACAATGTTTCTTTCTGGCAGTTTTCCTCTTATATAGGGAATAAATGCATTTAAATGTGACAAGTCCTCCTCTGGCTTCTTTATACTCCTCCCATTCTTTCTTAATGGCCTGAATAGCTGCATGTGTTGCTTGTGAGCCACAAACTTCACCTCCTCCTCAGACTGGCTCCCCAGCCTTTGAGTGCCCATCTCTCCTGTCACTAGTTCAATATTTCTTCCTGAATTGCACTCTTGGGTGAAAAGGTTAATCAGGAGGAAAAGGATATGTGTTACAAAGGAGGAAGTTCACAAATAACTTGTTAATTAGGAATGATGGGAAAGGAAGTGCAGGGAAAGTTCGTGACACTGCAGCTTAGTGAGGCTTTGTGACATGCTCAAACAAAGCACTAGACCTCTAAAAGCTCCTACTCATAATGATGTGAAAGGCTATTAGAGAACACATCCAGCAAGAGCTCAGTCAGATCTTCAAATGGGAGATCTTGTGAAATGCACACAGAAGCAAAGCTGCTGCTGACTTTTTAGGAAGAGCAGTACATAATCTGTGGATACACCATATCATAATTTCTGCCAGACAGCTCATTTAGGGCTATCAGGGATTCTGTGTCTTTGGAAATGTTTAGACTAAGGCTGGATGTTCTGGTAGAAGATCACTGATGGTGTCTATACCTCTCATGATGGTCCCTTCCTTCTTTTCCTAAATTCCTTGTCCTGTACAGAAACTGTTTAATGTCACCAAATACTTCAGGTTGATGAAAGGTAGAAATTGTTTCTGTGCAGCTCTGGAAAAACACAAGCCAATTGAAGTTACAGTTATCAAAGGCTACCCAACCTGTGTATAACAGCTCTTAAATGTGTTGTTGAGATCAATCCTATCTTCCATTTCCCCACAGATGGAGAAACTCAGACAAAAGACTCGTCTCCTCTAAATTCCAGGTGCCAAGTAGACAGGATTCAGCAAGTTGATGCCTGTCTCACTCCCAACCCACTGGCCCTGCATTAGCAGGGCAGCACATTGCCCTCTTCATTTCCCTGGCAATATCTAAAATGTGAGTCATTTCTCAGTCCCCAAGCCCATGTACCCTTGCTGCATTCCCAGTGCCTGTGGGGAGATGCTCCTGGTGTCACCTTCACCTCTCCTGTACGGACACTTCCCATGAGGTGAAACATGAGTTGGGGGAGTTACAGGTTCCCAGTATAAACAAAGGGAATGGGGAGTAAGGAATGTGCCATCTTGGCAGCCTAGATGCACCTTGGAGACCATGGCCAGATGGAGCTGGTCAGCCTTGGCCTCAAAGAACCACAGAATTATAGAATCATAGAACAGTTTGGAACGGACCTTGAAGATCATCCTCTTCCAAGCCCCTGCCATGGGCAGGGACAACTTCTACTAGACCAGGTTTCTCAAAGCCCCCTCCAATCTGACCTTGAACATTTCCAGGGATGGGGTATCCACAGCTTCTCTAGGCAACCTGTGCCAGTGCCTCACTACCCTCACAGTAAATAATTTCTTCCTTATGTCTAATCTAAATCTACTCTCAATTTGAAGCCATTGCTGCTTGTCCTACTTCTACATGCCCTTGTAAAAACTTCCTTTCCAGCTCTTGCCTTTGGGCACTGGAAAGTGCTTTCTCTCCTCCAGGCTGACCAGTCCCAGCTCTCTCAGACAGCAATGTGCTTCAGTCCTCTGCCTGACAGGTCCTCCTGGCCTGACCAATGCAGTGCTGCCATTCCCTCTGGGAATAACATTTAAATCTCCTGAAACTCAGGAGAGAACCAGTGTTTCTCAGAGCTGCATTGCCCATGCTGCCCCGTGCAGAGCTCACCCCCAGGTGACAGCCACAGCTCCTGAAGACAGCAGCTCAGAGGGAGTCATGGCTGCCAAGTAGCTCACGTTTACGAGCAAATACAGACATGTAACCAAAGGAATGGCAATCATCAGAGCTCTGGGAAGGGTCACCTGGAAAAAGGATGACAGCAGTGTTAGGTGCAGCACTGTGCTTTTTTTGTTTGGTTTGGTTTTGCCACCACCCACGTCTCTCATTCAAATTCTTCCACTCCCTAAACCTTTTCTCAGAACAAGACATAAATCCAGATTCACATGGCAGCTTTCACGCCTGTCTTGTACAGTTCCAAAGTTAGTCTAAAAAACCCCACAGCCAACCAAACAAAATAATTCAAAGAGAACCCACCAAATCTTATTCAAAAGATTTTGATTTGTAGCTGCCCAAGATGCCTTTTGCATACTTCTTGATTATTTTACTATTGATTTATTTGTTAATAGTATGTTATGTCTCCTGGTGTGCATCTTCCCATAAACACCTCACTGCCATGGTAAAAGTTCTAGTGTGTGTTGTATCACATTTAACTACTCTACAGTTTAAATCAAAATAGGGGGTTGATTTCAAAATCTCAAAGGGGATTTGCTCTAGGAAGGAAATATTTCTTTTTTCTAAGTGGCAGGATTGTGTCTAAGAACACCACAGGATCATTTTAAGACTCAATAAAATCAAGAGTGTCTTATGCAACTGAAAATACTGGGAAATGGCAACTGTATGCATCTAAGAACCTGAAATATCAGTTTTTGCATTCCCCATTCTCAATACAGGAGAAGATACAGCAATTCCTAATGGTGGTGTCTCCACTCTGGAAGGGCCTGAATATCATTGCTCATGATCCCGTGGGAGAGAGTGGCCCTGGGATCTTTGCTGCCATTCAGGTTAATATTTAACTGTATACTTGCATTTGATCTGTAGGATCTTGTGTGCTGCACCGGTACAAAGCACACTCTATAAACTCTGCACTCACACAACTCTTGCACTGCTGCAGTGTTTGATCTGTGAAAAGGGGTAATGTGGCACAGAGGAGGTGATGTGAAATGCAGGTGAGCTACTTCAGTGCCTATAGCATGGACTGCACAATGCTACAATATAGATGTTTAAAGACAGGGATCATTCACAGTTAGATTCCCTTTCCAGTGAGGCTTGGCTTGCTCTGAAGTTGCTCCTCGATGCAACAGGGAGAGATAAAGTAGTTTTCTAAAGCATAGATTATGGATCAAGTCTTTAAGAAAATACATGTTGCTAAGCATCCTTTATGGATTATAGCAGTGAGTGTTTTTCTGAATAAATCTAGGTGTCTACAGTGACATCCTCTAAACACTAAGAAAAAATTTCATCCCCAAAGCATCCAAGTGCTGCCTAATAATTTCTAGTCAATGGGTAATTTTAGGACTTTTATAGGACCACAAAATGGTTTGGATTGGAAGGGACCCTAAAGATTATCTAGTTCAAACCTCCATAAAATGAGCAGGGGTTCCTTCCACTACACCAAGCTGCTCAAAGCCCAACACAAGCTGGCTTTGAACACTTCTGGGATGAGGCATCCACAGTGTCTCTCGTGTCAGTGTTTCACCACCCTCACTGTAAATCCCTTGATTACCACTCTTGACACAATCATAGATAGAATCAAACATATTAACAGCAGGATAAAGTAAAACCCAGCTTGGTCGCTCACTCACTCACCTCAGGCTTCTTCAGTTCCTCAGTTACATAATTCAGGTTGTTCCATCCATCATAGGACCAGAGCCCCTGGTAAAACGCCACTCCAACTGCCCCAACACCTGCAGTGGTGCCTTGAAAACCATTCTGAAAACTCTGAGTTTGTCCCTGGGCAAGCAGCACCAACCCACCCACCACAATCACCAACAAAGCCAAGAGTTTGGCAGCTGTAAAAATGTTCATAACAGATGTTGCCAGCCTCACGTTGAGGCAGTTGATGATAGTTAAAATCAGGATGCAAGCAGCAGCTGTACATTTGACGGCAACCTGCGGAGACGCGCATCCTGGGTAGAACGGTGCAATGGCATACTCAGCAAAGCTCAGACAGACAGCTGCCAAACCAGCTGGTCTCACCAGGATGACAGAAGTGTAGGCGAAAAGGAAAGCAGGAAAGGAACCAAAAATCCTCAAAATGTAAATATATTCTCCTCCAGACTCTTTAATTATTGTTCCAAGCTCAGCGTACGACAAGGCTCCAAACATGGCCAGGAGACCACATGCTGCCCAGATCAGCAGGCTGCTGGCAGGGTTCCCCATGTGGTGTAGTACCCACTCAGGGGACATAAAGATCCCCGAGCCTATCATGGTACCTGCAATTAATGACACGCCACTAATCAGGCCAACCTCTTGTTTCAGTCTTAACTTCTTCCCTTCAGTCAGATCTGTGGATGAATGGAGTGGATCTGTTGCCTTCCTTTCCCTCATCGTGGAAATGTGAGGAGAGAGGAGACGTTGTTGTAAGGAGAGAATCTGAAAAAGGATTAAGGCATTTGAATAAGGACGACCCCAGGCTTTAAGGTTTAGTTAATAATTACAAAAGTCACACTGAACGCTGTTGAGAAGCACAAACCTATCTTGTGCATTTCACATTCTTTCATTACCTATCTTATCTTGGTAATTTATTATGCCAAGTTTGATTATCCCTGAATCTCAGTGCAAGTAATGGTAATGGATAGTATCCAGCACCACCTCAAAATCACTCAGCACATTACTGGACTGTGATCCTGGTTATCTCTCCTTTAAATCATGCCCCAGACAGCATGTGAAATAAGGATCAGGTAAGCAAAGTCCCCATGCAAATCTGTACTTTATTCTTTGCTGAAAAGTCAATGTTCAAGCACTTGCTTCAGTGCTCAATCTTATTTTCATTCTTCACTGTAACATGATCAAACAAACAAGTCAGCTGGCCAACATGCTAAGGCTTTGCTCAAGGAACATTTCCAGTGTCTTGATCAAAGAAACAGAAAGGTTTTGCTAAAAACAGTCCAGAGACTCTTTTTCTGCAAAGTAGTAGGGGGAAATGTGGGCTTTTCTCAATTTTAGGAAGTGGAGGTGGAGAAGCATGAAAAGGCTACAATTACATTTTTCCAGGGCCTTTTTACCATTGCAGATAAGGTGTGCACACTCCTACTGGACCACAATCTTCAGAGCTCTTTGTCACAGCTCATTGTATGCACATTTCAATGCACACATGACAGAAACATAGTACAAGCTTTTGAAGATACCCCTGATCCTTATTTAGATATCGAACACATAAAATTCCAGACCTTGAGGCAGGTTCTGCTATAAATACGACTATTACAGTGAGACCTTTCTCTGCCCTTCATGGCAACCACAGACCTTGAATCTTTAAAACTATCTGTCCTTCTCAAATATTTGAGCTAAAAAAAGCATGACTATAAGCAGAGCTATTGTTTCTCTAAGAATTCCTTCTAAATCATTTAGACTTCTCCTTATTTGCCTTTTTGTTAAAAAAAAAAAAAAATGAACTAGCTTTGCAGTTCTCTGCAAGAAGAGTCCAAGGTAACTCTTGGACCCTTAAAAAATCTCGTGGGTCCACAAGAAAAACACCACATACAAGTCGTATAGTTTCTCATGCTAAGGCAAATAAAGTACTCAATTTTTATCATCAGGTTGAAGGACTTCAAGTTCTCTAAAGAAGAAAAAAGCTCTCAAATCTAATTTAAAAAGTAGAGGGGTTTAGAGTATAAATGTTATCATTAAGGAAATAGTGAAAAAAGTTTGTTGGGTTTCCTAAAGGATTTCAGAAGCTATTCCTACCATAGAGAGGTATGTCACCTCTCTAGTATTCACTAGGAAATGAATGCCAGCTGGTTTTCTCCTAATTTCAAAGTCCCTTGTAGAAATTCACAGCTGATCAAGGGGTAGCTGTAACAAAAGAGAAAGCTTATACTTTATCTGTCAAGTAGGTTTTTTAAGCTTTCCCAGCAAAGGTGTGAGTTCTGAGAATAAACATACACCTTGTACTGCAAGGGTGCAAATTAACACATTTCAAGTTAATGGTTTGCAAAGTGGTTGAGAACTTGGAGGGAGGCATCCCACTAATGCAAAGTATTTTGGTTTGCTTTTACTAAGTGACAGTGCTCTTCTTGTCTGGTTTAGCTATTTGTAGTGTATTCTTTAAACTGCAAACGACGCTGTAAGGCAATGCTGGAATCCTTCAGGGGTCCGAAGGTCTGGGTTGTTTTCCTGCAGTACTGACACTCCTGTGTGCATCAATACATGTATTATGTATTCCAATCGTTATTGAAAACAAAGGCACAAAAAGTATGGTCAAATCAACACTACAGGAAAATTTAATGTGACTACAGGTAGTTAAGTATCCTTCTAGTAAAGCTATACATATGTTTCTCTCATTCTTCTTCTGTTTTAATGAAGGAACTTCTGGTCTGAAGTGTAAATGCAAGGTTCTTGGAGGGAATGTTTTCAAATCTTTCCTGTTCTTGCTCCTAGAAATGAATAACTTTTAACCTAATGTTGTAGGGGAAAAAAATTAGAATGTCTTCCAGCTTGACCATATAAAAAAAAATTCTGTAAGACCCCCTCAGATAATAACAATTAATTAACTGGTATGTCAATAGCCTCAGTCAATTCCTAGAGGGAAGTCTATTTCCAATCCCAGATTCATTGTTACTGAATTCTAACTGCTTCCACCTAAAGTAATAAGGAATCTAATTAATAATGGTAAGAACTTGAGGCTATTCGTGTGGAAGCTAAGGTAGTCTGATTGATTTGGATTTTTTTTCCCATTGTCTTGTTCTTTTCTTGACTGATATTAGCAGTAAAGAGTAGCCTCAGATAGGAGCAGCAGCAGATAGTTTAGTCAAATTAATTGTCACAATTATAATTTGTCAAAACCGAGTATGGAAAAGGGCAACTCACTGCTCCCCTCCCAAAAGGAGAGGTATAATAAGGAGTAAAAATACAAGTTCTGCCTTCTCGTGTGGAGTAGCAGAGCTTTGCTGCTCAAGCTGTCACCTAATGCATCCCCTACCCGAACCATTCTCACTTACCTTTGACACTGCAATGGGTGGTTGCCATCTACTGGTCCCGAGCAATAATGCAACACGGCCCAGTCTGCATCTGGGTTGGGTATTTTGCATTCCTGGCTGAAAAGAAAGCCCGCTGTAAGTATTACTTCTTCAACATTAAGATAGCACAAACAGACTATATTCGAGCTGTGAATGAACAGTGTCCTTAATGTCTTTATGGGTTTTTTTATCTCAGGAGTATCTATGAAGATTAGAGAAAACTAATTTAAAGTAAAGGTCAATATCAGTGGTAAAAACTAGGCAAAACATGTGGGCAAATATTTTGCAATATTTAATTTTAGGTCCCAGAAATGATATTTGGAACACAGTTATGGGCTTGGTTTCCCTGTCCCACGCTTGGAAAACAGTTACAAATCTCTAGATGGGATTTAAAATAACCTGTAATCTGAGGATAGAGTGGCCAAAACCATTGCCCATAACTTTCTTTGGAGGTAGACACCAATACTATACTTATAAATTTGAGAAGAGATCAAGTTTTTATGTTTTTTTCATTAAAAAACCCCACCAAACAACAAACATCAAGTTGGATGAGAGGTACTAAAGATTAGAGAGTTCATCCAGGACATAAGATGTGGGTTTGATGGCCTTCTCTACTTAAGACCATGGAAACCCACAAATTCAGCTTGAATACTCTCACCTCCAAAAGGCAAGATTTGAACTGCAGTTGCAGGCAGATCGTGATGCCTGTGCATCTATAAGTAGAGATGCCTGACTGAAAACAGAAAGGAAATAAAGGCCAGGAAAGTGGAGCTCTGAAATACATCTTGAGCCCAGAAAAAAATTGGTGCGGACAGACTACACACCCCAGATGTCCTGTGTGAAAACAGACAAAGGAAAGAGGACTCATTGAGAGGTATCTGCCTGGGGAACGGGTGCCCCATGTGTTTGACTCTAATGCTCTGCATCCCCAGTGCATCCTGGCTCTTCTCACATCTGAGCCTTGAAAGGGTGCAGCTTTGGGCCTCCACACCCCTGGAGATGCCTGGACCCACCAGCTTCTTTCATTGTGTGCCCAGGGGCCAGCAGTGTGTGGCTGCCCCCAAGGCAACAGTGCCTCTGGCACAAAAACAGGGCTCCTTGTGCAGCAGAGCTCTGGCTGGGATTTTAAAAATGCCAATGTGAGCTGCAGCTAGCAAAACAAAAACCCAGCTTGGGCTGCTGGAAGTAGGATGGTGGGGTAGAAATGACATTTCTGAGGATGCAGGATAGTCCTAGGGTTCACAACAAGAATCAACACTAAAACTGAGCTTGTTTATATTTAGAGAAACTGCCTTTTCCTGTCATGTTACAATAGCGGATATGAAGTTGGGAGGTTAAGAGTGAACCTTAAACCCAATAATTTACCACGAGCTGAGTTAGTGCTCCCTGTCTGGGTCTGCAGACAGCCTGCAGCTGAGCTTGAGCCTCCTTGCTCCTGCTAAGCAAGGGCTCAGCATATTCTGGTTCTGCAACTATTAAACTTTGATGGACTTGCTTTAGTTTTATAGATATTCTTTATTAAAATGTATTTGGTATCCCCTGTTTCCAATTAGACACTGAATATTTTGTTTAGTTATCTTACTGTGTTCAAGGGGAAGCTGCTACTGCCATACTGCACCCCTTAAAAACAATAGGATCTAGATAGAAGGAAATCTCAAAGGCTAGGGAGCAGGCTGTCCCTATGTGCCAAAAGATGAGTCAGTGGGGAAGAAAACCAGCCTGACTGAATAGGGACGTTTTGCTGAAACTCAGGGGGGGGAAAAAAGAGAGTTTATGACCTTTGGAAGAAAGGGCAGGCAACTCAGGAAGAATACAAGGATGTCATTGGGTCATGTAGAGAGAAAATTAGAAGGTGAAAGCTCAGCTAGAACTCAATCTAGCCACCACTGTGAAAGATAATAAAGAGGGTTGAGGATAAGAGGAAATGGCCACAAGCTGCACCAGGGAAAGTCCACGTTGGATATCATGAAGAATTTTTTCACCTTTTTTTGGAAAGGTGGTTGAGCATTAGAATGGGCTGCAGAGGGAAGTGCTGGAGTCACCATCCCTGGTGGTGACTAAGAAACAGCTGGTTGTGGCACTTAGTGCTAGGGTTTAGTTGGCATGGTGGTATTTGGTCAAAGGTTGGACTTGATGGTCTTGGAGGTCCAACCTTAAATGATGCTATGATTTTATGATACTAGCTGCTCTAGAAGATACTGATGGAGTAAGGTGAAACACTGGTGAAAGGAGAACCACAGCTGAAAAGAAATAATTACAACTTGGGAAAAATACTGATCCCACCGCTGCTTGCACAGGTCGAGTTAATCTATCAAGTGCTATTGGTACTTTTCTTTTGGCAACTGAGGGAAATTATACAAACTTCTTCCTTCATTCTGTATTTCCTGGGTTTATAGCTATTTGTATATACAATGTGTGTATACACACTCACACACAATCTGTCCTGTTTTCTTTTCCTAGAAATTTAGCCTTAATAATTTATTTGCATTAGTTTGTACTCTTAAGAAGGCCTTTTAAATGTTGGAATTAAGTTTCATTTATTTATTAAGTTTAATTAAAGATTAGATTATCTTGTCCTACACAAAGTCTTTATCAAATTAATGCTATCATTACCAGAATACAAATACACATTTTCATGAAAACTTTCTAGCAAACAAGATTAAAAATAGAACTTGTACATGCCAAAATTCTATTTAATCACTGAAATGCATTCCTACATTTCTGAGTAGATGCACAATAATACCTTCACTAAAACAAGACAGTTTTATTGTTTTTAAGGTAAACTTCTACAACACATGCTTAGAGCTTAACCTGTAAATCTATATTCATTCTGTTAGGTAGCACTCTATAATAAAATAGTTTTCTCTGTACAATTCCTGTCAGAAACATTATAATAACATCAACCCAAATAATTCCAGTTTTCCTCAAGAGAAAAGGGGACATAGTAACTGCAGGTACTAAGCTGAATTTCTTAAATCTTCATGAAAACTAATCCCTATTTTTGAATAAAACTCTGGACCAGAAGTGACATTGAGGGTACACAGAAGGCAGCTCCCTTCCCCAGCCCACCCCACTGCTGCCATGTCTCCCCCAAGGACTGAAGGGCTGTTTGTCCACCTTCCTCTTTTCTTCTTAATCATAGAAGTGAGGGAAGCACCAGCTTTGGTATTGTGGCACAGCAGAGGACCTGCCCTACTACTAGGTGACTAGGAAAAGCACATGGAGAACAACAACCAGGAAGGAAAATAGGGTAAGGTGGCTTGCAGCAGCTGGTGAAAGTTTTGTGAGTTGCCTCCACCTGTTTGCTTTCCCTGGGCCAGAGTCGGGAGTGCAGGGTGGGGCTGGGTGGCTTATCCCTGCCTGGCACTGCTGCTGTCAACACGTGTGAGGCTGATCACCCCTCCACTGCTCCCCCCACGCAGGGGTGGGATGTGCTTCAGCTCGCAGTCAGGGCCAGCATGAGGCCAGGGTTTGCCCCTACATGCCCAAAACACTTTCTTGGTGGAGTGGCTATAAGCTGTACGATGGGCTCTGGGCCATCCATGCTTCCAGCCCTGTGACGCTGATCTCCTGGGATAAGCTTAGCCAGGATCAAGGGGGCTCAGCCAGTGTCCATACCAGTAAGTGCCTCGCTTCTCAAAGAGCTAGGATAAGGGGGTAATTTTAATGCTGTTTTACTATAACATCACTTACACTCTATCAAATATAAAGCAAAAAACAATGTTTGCCTGGTAAAGTCAAGTAATTTATGACACTTTAAGATCTCTGGCTGCTGCTTTATGAAGTTGCAACAAACATGTATGTTCCAACTAATGCTTAATCTTGTGCATTTTTACCAACAGAAAAACTAATGATCTTGAGAAGATAGTGATGTGTTGAGACTAATTCCTCCCATCTGTATGCTTTGGTTAAAGCCAAAAATAGATATAAATAAAAAGAAGGATGAAATGGATTAAGCATACTTTCTTGGCCTTCCAAGGGAAGTATGTATGCGTGGGAGATGGGAACCAGGTTTTCATTCCACTTGGTAAATTTTCACTTGAGATCTTATGAAGGAAAGAACTGTGCTAAAAGGTTTGGAGGACTCTTCCTGGTCTAGAGATCATAGCTCCTTAATCACCCTTGTCAATGAGGCAGTCAGCATGATGTAACAGGAATCCCTCTTAAGTAGTATTGTTCTCTTGAATGAAAATTGGATGCATCTACAGGTGATGTCCTCTAATTCTTAGTCCTTAGCCAAAATGAGTGGAAAGGCACCTCTTATTTACACATATACACTTCCTGATTTGCAATCCACTAACAGGATGTATTACAAGGGAAGAAGTTTTCCAGACAAACTGGATTTCCATCTGGAGCCAGCTCAAGCCAGTAGGCAAAGCAGGCTGCAGGGTGTGGTCTTGTGCCTACTTCTCCTGTGCCAGGGAAATGGGAATTGATTATTCCCATTTGAAGAGCTAATCTCTGCTTCCCACTTGCAAAGCTCTTTATTCCAGATGTCACAGAGACTGCAAAGGTATGGCTGGCTGGGTGGTGGGTTCCTCCCCCAGCAGCTCCCACAGGAGAACCAAGCAATTCTCTTCCCTCTCACCCTGCCTTTTCCATTTGCTGCTCCAGATGCCAGCTCACCCTTGGGTCCCCACCCCAGCACTGGGGGTGCAGATGCACAAACAGCTGTTGGGCCCTGATAATAGATTAGCTGAAGACAAGGGTCCTGTACTACAAGAGAGGGCTGACTCACAAAAAGAACTTGAATTTTGTAATATTTAAAAACACATTGTTTCAGCTCAATGAATTTCTTGTTTTGTTCTGTATTTGACTAACTGCCTAGGAAGAAGGATGCAGCAGAAAAAAGAGAAGTACTTTAGAAGTCTGTAAAACCTGCAGATATAATTAAAGGTAAACCCACAGAGGTATGAAAACACTGTTATTATTTATGTCATATGTGCATAACATTGGCACCTACTTTTCAGTATTACAGTGCTCACCCACTTTGTTTATGCTCAGGAAGCAAGATGGAATTTCCCTTCCTCAGTCTGTGTCTGGCATTCTACACTCACTGTGCTGTGCCTTGCTGCTCTGAAGGCATGTTTGGCACAGAAGGAGGTTTGGGTTCTCTGTGTGGAAATGGGGGTCAGTGGGTATGTCTTCATGCTGTAATGGTGAGTCAGAACAGAGGTCTGAACTAGCTCTGAGCTGATACATCTGTGCTCCATTTTGGTATTTAAATGATGTGTCCAGTCATCTTGTTGCTTGCGGTTGGGCCCCCTTGACACTGTATAAGAACAGGAAATTCTTGTGAGCTTCAGGTGCAGTTAAGATAGAAGAAAAAATTATAGCCTAGTGATTACACCAGAAGAGCAGAGATGACTGCAGATGTCCAAATGTTACCCTAAGCAAAGTCCACTTGGTGTTAAGGCTGCTGGTTCAGAGCCCTGTCAGAAGAACCTTTGGCAATTGGGAGGATCAGCATTTGATATGGCAAGAGGTAGAAGGGTGTTAATGAACCTAAGACATGAAATTAGGTAAGTCAAAGTACTGCTGCAGATCTTTCTTCTAGTTTATCCTTTGCACTACAGCTTCTCGTTTTTGAAGAAACAGAGACGTTCTAGTTAAGTTGGAGAAACTTAATGCAAGTTAAGTTGGAGAAACTTTATGCCCAAATATCAAAACTTCTGGATATGCTTTTAGAGTTCTTATAATGTATTTCCCTAGGAGAGAAAAAAAAGTGCATTCTTCCCACTTTTGTTCTGATATGGCTGAATTATGTCATCCTAAGTGTGCAAAAAAAACCGCCAAAAAACCACAAAAAACAACCCTCCCTATTATTCAGAGTTCTTGTGCTTGCTTCCATTGCCTCAGATATTTCTTTGAACTTTTCTCCCCCTTTTAGAAATTAGCATGTTTACTCATTACTGCTTAATATATGAAATGAGTGACAAATAATTTGATGCCCAACTCTAAGGTTTCATTTTTTGTACTGAGTATCATATTCAATCTTCAGCTCTAAGAGCCACAGCCTGCCCCTATCATGGAGATTTCCTGTACCTTAATTCTCCACTGGAAAGAAAAATATACTTCTATTGAGACATGCAGGCTCTTTTTTTAAAGATAAGCATTGATGCCACTCTGTTGTAAATGAAGTGAACATGAATATAAAAACCAGCTGGCATTACTTCTGGCTTTGCTCTCCACAGCTATTCACATCCATTCATGTACATGAGGTGATGCCATTAGTGATTCTGGTTGTATTACAATGGCAGGCTCTGGTGGCTGTGACTCTGAGGTATGTTTATGAAGTTTGTTCACACCTCAGCCAATTATGAAGGGACGGATGACTTGGCGACCAAAGCCATCCTGCAAGAGAAACAAGTCTCCTCCACCATTATAGCACAGATTTACTTAGCAAAGCATTTCCAGGAGAGACATTTCTTTCTTGGGACAAGTTCATGATGATCTGTGCTCCAGGGCTGTGCAGGCTACTCACTGACACCTCCTCTCATGCATTTCTTTTAAACATCTTGTTCTTGTTCTTGCAAAATTATTACATTGCTAATAATGTCTACAGGAGCAATGGTCATGTGTACAACTGAATGGAAAACCAGCATTTTAGAAGAGTAGTATAGTAATGAGTCATTCAAAAATGGGATTTGTGACAGAATTTACTACAATACAATTGTGAATTTTCTGTAGGTGCTAAACTCATGTGCACTAGCTCAGTATGATATGCCAGTTGCTATCTAGTCCATAAAAAAATCCAGATTATGTGGCCTTCCTTGAGGAAATTTACAGGTGCACATACAGGTAGGGGGAAACAAATGGAAATAATACCATACTAGGGGAAGGCCTTTTTGTACCAGCTTTTTGTGTTAAATGGGAAATTTGAAGGATAACTAACTCAGAAGAGTTCTTCCCACACATGGTATTAAAAGCTTAAAACATGTAGTTACAAACATTAAAACTAGACAATGGATGCAGTTGCATAATGTGGGTCAAATATTTCCATATCAGAAGAGAGGGTTGAGACAGGCTGTGAAGATTGAGGGAATTCAGACAACAGTATCAGTACAAGGAGAAACTGCAGAGGCTGAACAGGTTAGTGGTCAAAAGCAATAGAACAGAAGATCAGCCCTGGCTCAGCACATGAATGGCTGTGGCAGGGAAAGGCTGTGCTTGTGAAGCAATGGTGGGCCAAAACGATGCAGGAATGGGAGAGTCCTGCTGTGAAAAGAGTCTGCAGCTCCTAAGCCTGTTTCTCTGAGGCTCTGGCTACAGATTAGCCAAGGGGGAGCCTTAGCTCACTGGGACAGAGTTCATACTGCACTAAATCTGCCTATGTATGATGGTCACTGCCAGGCTAAAACGTGAAATACAAATTCCTACAGCAATGCATCTAGCAGCATCTCTAGTGACTGTAGCATTTCAGACTCATTGATTTTATTAATTAAGTCTCTTGACAAAATGGAATGCAGAACCCAATGCACTGGGTGCCTAGATTTGGTATGCAGTGGTGATGTGGGAAAGTCAACTTCAGGATGGTGTGGGAGAATAGAATATAAGAAAATGAAGATAGTGCAGAAAGTAATCTCACCCCTAAGGAGTTGCAGCTGGGCCAATTATCAAAGATTAGGAGCAGTCCTGACTTTAACAGGTCACAGCAGTAACCAATAATAAGAAGAAGAGTGCTATAAAAGAGTGGGTTGGCTGGTGGAGGAGAAGCTGGGGTCAGTTGGCTGCTTTGTGAGGGAGAGAGAGTTAGTGCTCTAAGGAGCTGCCCACGAGAAGAGACAAAGAAGGTATGAAACTTTTGTGATAAGGAGACAACAGTATGGAACTTTTACAATTAGATGAATACAGGCTGGGATCTGCTTCTGCAAATGCATGAAACATACATCCAGATGACCATATTTTACCAAGATGTAGCTCACGAGGGACATGCTAAGGATGAAAACCACCATTCCAAGGCCCTGCTCTTGATCTTGGACAGACAGCTCCAGTGGCTCCCAAGCTGCAGGGCTGTCCCTCAGTGAAGGTAGTTAACTGCAGCTGTTGTTTCACAGAACTCAGAGGTTCACTCATCCATGACTGCTCCTCTTAAGATGTAGGATGACAGCCAGGCTGGGGATTAGACAGGGATTAGTTGGATTTGGGGTTTGGACTAGGGGGTCATTAAATCCCTTCTAACCCAAACAACTTGATGCTTCTCTGCAAGGCCAGCAAGCAGAAGATCTGAGATGAAGATATGGACTTCTTCCCTGCAGAACAGAGCAGCTGCAGCAGAGGGCAGCCCAAGTAGGCTGCTGATCTGGGGACTCTTTCCAAGGAAGTCATACCTGTAAATCTTGAGCAAAGGAATCAAATCTGGGTTCTCCCCCATCCCAGGAGTGAAGGATGTCACACACCTTGTTTAAGAGTGCAAGCTTTTGCAGGGACCTTTTTTTTTGTGGAGATGGTTTGATAGTGTCTGCCACATCTAGTTGTTTTGTATTTTCATAGCAGAATACCTTAATTTTAATTAATACAGGTTAATTATTTGCTACCCTGATAGATCCAACAGCACCGTTTGTCAAAACTGCTGGGGGACATGAAATGTCATGGCACAGCAGGATAAATTCTGTTTACATCCAGAGTTTTAGGTCCTGAAGTTTGTGGCTTTAGAGCATGTAGACCTCTTCACGATTAGGCACTATCTGAGCAGGGGTGGATAGGGCTGCAGCTTTCAGTTTCTCTGAGTGCTCCTCAGTTGAGTGTCTTACCCAAGATGTCAGAGGAAGACAAAGGCTTTCATATCCAGGTTTCCATATCCTTGGCTACGGTCTTAAACTGTGGACTCTGATTAGTATTTTTTATTGAAGATATTATTCACAGGAAAAAGAAAGCATAACTCTGTTAAAGGAGTTTATCTGAAATGTCTGCAGTGTAGGCAGGGCCCAGACAGCTGTTAATGCATCCTTAAAAAGAGGAATAGCTACAAGAAACACTTTCTAATGTTAGCAAGTAAAACTATCTAAAGCATTAAGTATTTTTAAAGTTTCCGCTCAGAACAAAGGTAAGAGAGGCATTTTGTCAAAAAACAAGAACTATTTTAGTCAAAAACTTTAGTGCCATTATTAAATTGTGAGATGTATGGTGGTGGAATAGTTTTATTCTTTTAAAAAAAAAATATACCTTAGAAAAGAATCAAATAATTGTATTTACCATATCAAATTCCAAACTGATTGAACTTAAACATTTTTCTGTTTCATGATCAGATTGGTTTTTCTGAGGAGAAGCACACTGATGTGGAAATCATTCAAGCTTATGCTTATCAAATGCATGTTGAGTTTTGTGAAAATCTGATGCTTTATACAAACACTGATTATAATTATTGAGAACAAACAGGGTCCCCAGAAGGGTAAGAGCTGGTGTAATGTAGACCAGCTGCTGTAAGTGTTCAGGATGCCAAGAGCATAACAGGGTTTCCTTCAGTCCCAGCTGGCCTGCATGAAGGGAAGGGCAGGCTTGGAGGCTGTGACTTAGGGGCCTTCCCTCCTCAGTAAGCACAGGAATTGACTTTTCAGTCCTGCAGCCTCCCTGGAGACAGCCCCAGGTGGCAGTGGGATGGGACACTGGGGATCACAGAGATTAGCCACGTGAGTGGCAGCAGGCTGCAGACATCTGAGTATTTAGCTGACTAGTATTAAACTCAAGAAATCATTTTCCATTTCTTGCAGAAATGTTTCTATCTTTATCAGGAGCTGGGAACTTTTATGTTCTTAACCATGTCTATAAATACTGAAAACAGTGAGGATTTTCTCCTTTGAGACATCTCTATTTTTAAGAACACAGTTGGTAGTCACAGCCATCTCGTCCACACAACTGCTGCGCCAGCAGCAGCACCAGTACAGGTGCTATTCCTGCAGCCCAGCTCGCCTGGAGTCACTGCGGCAGGCAGGGCCTGGCTCCTCCCTGCCGGCACAGCCAGGGGTCGGGGCAGCAGCAGCGACTCTGCAGTGCCCACAGGACCGAGACCCAGGCTTTGTCTGAAGGGTTCATCTGTGGATGGCATCTGTCGCGGTTTCCTGCAATGGAGCGTTCTCTAACCAGGCTCTTGAAGAATGGCAAAATAGAGGAATTTCTTGTGAAACGCATGTTTTAAAATGTCACTGACATGCAGAGATCCCTCTGATTTCTAGGGGCTGCTGAATATGCAGAATTTATGCTCATATTGAGGTTATCAACATGCAGTGCTGGCAATGCCTACCAGCACCAGAACTGTATTGACCTCCCTGCTGTGCAAGTGATGCCATCTTTAACTCCCTAATTGGAAGGGATAATTGGCTCTTTGCCCAAAATCGCCACACAATAACTATTAGCACAGCAGTTAACTAATAAACTAGTAACTGCTGAGATGCATTTTTATTTAGTGTAACACATGCATGCAAGCACACATCCCATGGGTGGTGTGGGGTGTGGAGACCTCGGGAGTCACCAGGGACCACTGGGGACTCCTCAAACAGGCCTTGCCTCCCCCTCTGTCTCCCAGGCCCTCAGGTGGGCAGCACCTCCCACCGCCACACTTCTGGAAAGGCCTAAAATCACAGGATCACAGAACTGTTAGGGTTGGGAGAGACCTCTGGAGATCGAGTCCAGCCCCTGCCAAGGCAAGGTCACAGGAATGTCTCCAGAGATGAAGATTTCATGGCCTCCCTGGGGAGCCTTTTCTAGTGCTCTGCCACCCTCAGTGTAAAGTTCTTCCTCGTGTTGAGGTGGAACTTCTTGTGTTTTAGTTCACTGCCACTGCTTCTGTCACTGGGCACCCCTTAAAAGTCTGGCACCACCCAGGCACTTCAGGCTGGAGGAGACTGAGGGGAGACCTCATTTAGGTCTTCAACATCCCCATGAGGGGAAGCGGAGGGGCAAGCAGCAATCTCTCCCCTCTGGTGACTACTGACAGGAACCAAGGGAGTGGCTTCAAGCTGAGTCAGGGGATGTTTAGGTTACGTATCAGGAAAAGGTTTTTCACCCAGAGGTTGGCTGGACACTGGAACGGGCTCCCCAGGACAGTGGTCACAGCACCAAGCCTAGGAGAACTCAAGAAGCACTTGGACATTTTAAGGCACATGGTGTGACTCTTGGGCTGTTCTGTGCAGGGCCAGGAGCTGCATTTCTTGATCCTGATGGATGCTTTCAAACACAGCAAATTCTATGATCATCTTGGCACCTGCCTTTGCCATACATATATACATTAATGAGATCCCCTCTGTTTTCTCTTGAGTGAACAGGCCCGGCTCCCAGTGTCTTCTCATATGGGAGATGCTCCCGACCCATCATCTTTGTGGCCTCCGCTGGCCCCTCTCCAGGAGTCCCTTGTCTTTCTTGCCCTGAGGAGCCCAGACCTGGACGCGGTAAGTGAAAGCGAGCACGAACACACACACACAGCCGCGCACTAACGCGGTCCTGCGGCGGGAAGGGCAGGGACGGGGACATCCCCCGCCGCCGTGCCCGCGCTGAGGGGCGGCGGGCGGCGCATGCGCGGCGGAAGGGGCCGGGGGCCGCCGCCTCCTCCCTCCGCCTCCCCGCGGGCCGGGCCGGGGCGCGCAGGCGCGGCGGGGCCGGGGCGGGCAGGGGCGGCGGGGCCGAGCGGCGGCGGCGGCCGGGGGGGAGCGGCCGGGGAGGTTCAGCCGCGCTCTCGCTGTCCCTGTCCCTCCGCGCCATGTTGTTGTGAGCCCCGGGCGGGCGGGAGGGGAGGCAGGAAGGAGCGGCGCCCAGCGGGAGCGGCAGGAGGAGGAGGAAGGGGCCGGCGGGCGGGCAGGCGTGTCCCAGCGGCCGCTCCGGCTCCATCGCCGCCAGCCAGCCCGTGAGTAGCCCCGCGGGGCCGGCGCCGCGCTGGGAAGGCCGCGGGCGGGCGGAGCGGGCGGGCGGGCCCCCCTTCCTCCAGCCCCCTTTTGTCTGCGGGCTCGGCTGCGCGCCGAGGGAGGGGAGGAGGAGGAGGAGGAGGGAGGAGGGAGGGGGCCATGTTGTGGCAGGTCACCGGGCGGCGCGGGGCCTGCGCGGCGGCCTCGCCGCCTTTGTGTCCGCCCGGGAGCGGCGCCGAGGTGGGGACGGAGCGAGCGCCGTGAGGGGCGGCGGCGCCGGGGGAGCGAGCGAGGGAGGGGCGGCATTGTGCGCTCGGGGGGAGCCGACCCCGGCCCGGCGGGGTGTGCGGGGCCGGGTTGGTGCCCGGGGGGCGTCGGGGCCCGGGGCAGAGGGAGGCGGACGCAGCCCCGGGGCCACAATGGGCTCCGGCTCGGGGGGAGCGGAGACGGGGGCGGCGCTCGGACCCCACGGGCCATTGCGTGGCTGGGCTCGCACGGGCTTTGTTCGAACGTACGAAAAACTTGTGTTGTTTTTTTCGTGCTCTTAAAGATAATAACCGCTTCCTGAGAGTGCAGCGAGGAGGCCAAATGCCTTTGGTGGCTGGTGGCACACAATGAAGCGGTAGGGTTTGATTCTGCTTCGAGCCTGCCCGTGCAGACCACAAAAACAAAAAGTTAAGGAAAATGCCTCCTGTCCTGAGTGGATCGTGCGTACAGCGAACAGTTTGGGATCAATCTCCCCGGCAGTTATTGTGCAAAGATTGTTGGGTTTTGTTTTGGCATTGTTTTCTCTCCCGTATTTCCTAAGGTCAGATCCTTATTTATTTGAGAGAAAATATTTTTCGGACGGTTTATATTCTTCTGGTTTACAGTTTGTAGCAAGATGGCTTAATACCAAAATGTGCAGGGTGTTTGAGATGTGATAAAGAGCTTCTTATCACCTGATTTCGGGATGCTTTTTTCTGAGCAATTAGATGTGTATGAGCAATGTGAATCAGTCAAACTCTTAATTCGCCTAATATTCCCTACATATGCTGCACGTTAACAAAATACTTTGAGGTTTATTTTACTTTCTCTTTGTTGCATCTCCACTGAGAGATCAGGCCTTCGTAGTTTCAGTGAGCTGATGGTCTTGCTCTTCAGGTATGTGGGATATAAATGCATCTGAAATATAATTACTATGCCATGTTACCATTTTTACACATAAAGCATAGTTTTGTGTTATATTTAGTCACGTCTGGGTTTAAAACCAGATGTTAACAACAGTCACAGTTTTGTTGAGAAGCTCAGGCAAATGTTGCCTGCTTTGCTCAACAACTCTGTGTCAACCCGAGTATAAATATGCTAGGGAAGTGGGAGAAGGAAACTTGCTTTAAAAGGGAAATGCTAATTTGGTGGTGGTGTAGTTTGGGTTATATGGGTGGAAATGACACCAAATCACCTGACAGTTTTCTGAAGTGTTCAGAGTTGAAAATTTGGAATTTGGCCCAGCAGAATGGTTAGTAGGCAAATGCATGTGAGAAACTGCTTGATAATGCACATTCTGCAGTTTATTATGTGGATGTTGTGCATAGGAAAGTCCATGTTATTTGAATACTCTTTTTTTTTTTGCATTAATAACAATAGTTTAATTTTTTCCTGTAGTATCACTCTGTAGTAATAAATCTTCTGTGTTAGGGATGTTGGCACAGTGCTGAGGCAATTGTAATTGTATCTGGTATCGTGATTGAGCTAATAGTGCAAGCAGTTGGCTGAAAGGGCTGGGCTTGCCTGTCTTTTTATGAGAAGATGCCTCTTGTTATGACAGTTTATATTAAATCTTACAGTGGATTGTGGAGTACACTGAAGACTTTATGTAGCTGTTTTCTTTGGGTGTTTCTCTGCAGTGTTCTTGGTGGGCCAGATGTTGCAGATGTTTAGGGCAAGTGTGTTAACAGAATGTCAGCTTGCTGAAACTGTGAACTAGATCTGATTTTTAAACAGCACTTTCTAGTTCACTTTTAGATGTTGCCCCCTTCTCCTTCGTTCAGTGATATTTGAGTGTGCACTGAATAATCAGCATGTGTAGAAGCATTCTTCTTGATAATTTCATCTCTTTCTATGTACAGTGGTTTCCAAAATCCCCAAATTATTAGATCAAGTTTTTATACACAGAGGCAACTAACCCAGTAGGGTTTGAATTCCTACTTGTGTCTTCCTGCCTTTTTTTTTTTTTCAATGTGGAATTATGTGAAAATCAACTATTGCACTAAGAAAAAATGTAAAATCTCTTGAATGTTAAATTCTTTGTTGAGAATCTCCTGTGAAAATGAGCATTAATACATTGTATTTTCTTTTTAAAAAGTTTGGTAGAAACTCTACAGAAGAAACAAGAAAGTAGACATAAGGTATAAATTCTTCTCATAGCGTGTATCAAAAGTGTAGGTATGTAAGAGAGTTATCAATCTTCTTTCTCTTTTGAGTAATTAGGTGAAAATGTTGCCTCATTTAATTGGGATTTCCCCCCCCATAACATAACTGTTGTCTTGCTTATTCCCCATAAGCCAGTGCCCAGGCCTTTGTCTTGGCAGTGAGGAAAGAAATGTTTCCTTTAAAAGCTCCTGTAACAAATAACACTAATTGTGTAGTGTTGCTAAGTAATGAAGTTGGAGGCACTTCACAGTCATATAGTGGAAAAGCATTTTAAATTACATCAAAACATGTAAAGGATTGGGTTCTAGCTGCTTCAGTGTCATTTCAAACAAGTTATATGGAATTTATACTATGGCTTGCATGCTGAAACTTTACAGCAAGGTTTAGTTTGGATCTCACTCAGAGTACCTGCTGTGGCTTTTAGAATAGTATGCAAGAGCTGATATGAGAAGTGTTTAGCTTACAAATAAAGACCACGTATCTCTAAAGATTATATTTCATTGTTGCTTAACAGATACTTTTTCTAAACATGCTTATTTAAGAGCAGTTGTAGGTATGTAGAAGAAGTACATCTGAGGAGGTTATGACAACCATCTTAGGAGTTAAGAAGGAAATGCCTAACTCCATAGCAAAAGCATCTCAGTAATAAGCCACATTTGAGTTTTTTGCCGTTTCTCTGTATATGCATTTATTTGCACTAAACTTGAGTGGTGATATGATCTGCTGTCCTCTGCAGGCTATGCTAAAAACACATCTGCAACCTTTCTAGGCAGGCTTATTTTTTGACACCAAATATTTGTGTACCTAGGACTAAGTAAGCCGGTTTACATTTTGTAGTTGTGATTATTTTTAATTTATTTTTTCATACAACTCTAGGATAGGTTACCTCTTGCTTCGTAGAGGTGTTGGCAAAAATTTCAGTTACAGGTAATAGGTCTCGTTGTCTGTCTTTCCATATAATGCTTTCAGCATGTAAATCCTAGTGGAAGTGGAGTTATGTCAGGTCTGTATGTTCATAACTTTGCTCTTAGATTTCATCCATGATTTTTTAGGAAGAATTTTGGGTGATAGGTTGAACTAGCCACATGGTCATTTTGCATGGCTGATACAAAATTTCATGTAGAATTAAATCATAAATATCTTCAAAAAGGAAGTGAATTTTTAAAAGCTGCATTAAGTTCTGTAGCTCTTCACATGTGTGTATTGATTAAATACAAAGCTAGACTTACTGGAAATGACTTTGTGTAGTTGATCTAAAAATAAGGAGTCTAGCTTGACTCATATATTTCAAGTATATTCTATTTGTCTTCTCTATGATATATAATGCTTAAATTTTAGTTCTGGCATGGTACAGTGATGAGTTAATCCCATAGTCTGAAGAAGCTGCAGAACTCATGTTACTACAGTATTTTGATGATAAGCAAATATGTACTGTAACAGTATTGATAAGACAAAGTAGCTTTAGATCTTGCATTACTCACAAAACCAAGATTGCTCAAGATTAAAAAAAATACTCCTACTATATAACTGTCTGTATATTATATTTTTCCTTGAAGATGCTGCATTTGGTAGTCTGTAAAACTCAGTGAATAAAGTAGAACTGTGTAGAATCTAAGTGTTGTAGTCTGATTATAAATATCTATCCACATATGTTAGATTTTAATTGGACTCGCCACTTTCCTTTAGCATGAAAAAGAAAACATTTCTTAGACTTGAATATTTTTTTCCTCCCTTAAGAAGTACTTATTTTAGATTATAAGTGGTATTTTGTGCTTTATTCATGTCCATTCAGATACTAAAAGGCTGATAATGCATCAGTTGTGATAGATAAGGGAAGTGTGGAGATCATTAAGTGTGGCTATTCCGGCAGGCACAGGTGTTTTTTCCTGAGAGGATTCTGTCAATACAGAGTGTTCTGCTGTTGCCATTTATAATTGTTTTAAACCAAGTCTTAAATGTTTCACAAATGAGCTGATGAATTTAATTTTAATCTGAGTCTGAAGTCTTCATTTTGTGAAGACCCCTACAGGTGCTGCTGTGTGGGTTAGAGACGTTCAGTGTCAGTTACTGTGTTAGAATGTTGTGTGGCTTAACACATGTGAAAGAACAATTGAGGCTGGGGTGTAAGAGTGAGATGTAGTTCCCATACACAAGTTAGTTTTCTGTGCTACTTTGATACATAGTCTCCTAATTATAGAATCAGACATAGCAGTATAACAGAATTAGTGGTTTTACACATCATGCTGAGTAATAATGTGAAAGAAACTGCTGCCTTTGTGATTGAAAATTGTATTTTGATTTTTTTAGCAAGGAAATACGTGGGCAAGCATTTATAATGTATGGAGCTCTATAATTTTAATATACTATTTTATAAAAACCTCTGTGGTGCTTTTTTTTTTTCTTGTACAGTCCTGGTTTGGCAGTGGCATTTAAGATATAAAGTTTGAATAAGTAAACATAGTTCCCAGTAAATATTGTTCTTATATTACTTGGACTTTTTTTCCCCAATCCTAATTATAAGAGCTATATATTTAAAGATATGTAGGAAAGCCTTTTTTGTTATTAAAAGTTTTTCTTTTTAGCTTTCTATGTGGAGTGAGCATTTCTTGGGTCCCCCTAGGCATGGATGAAGTGTCCTGGCTGGAGATCAGAGGAATGATGCGTTGGTGTGGAAGCCAGTGGGGCTGGAGTAGGGGCTGCCCCACCTGGGGCAGTAGCTGCAGTAACATCGGGGCCCAGTTCAGGTGGGAACACTCCTCACACCATCCCTGTAACTGGTGTCAGGTGCTTCCAGTATCCAGGTACCCCTCAGTGGATGTCCTCCATGCCACTGTTGGAATTTCTTCCAGCAGCAGGCTGGAGGGCAGCTGTGTCTGGCAAACCCTGCTGGCTCACGGGAGATGGCATTCATGTAAGTCAGCCAGTAGGTCGTAAGTTTGTTTTTCATTGAAACAGTTGCTGTGTTTTGTGTCAAATTCATGTCTTTAAGAATAATATGTGTGAATTAAGCTAATTTTTCAATGCTGTAGTAATACAACCTAAAACTTACCATTCATTTTGTTAAAGCAGTTATACATTAAACTGCATAAAATCATTTTGAAATGTTCAGTTGGAACCATTTTTTTAAATTGTATAAGCATATCATATTTCTCTGAGTGCCTGGTTTTTATCAGAATATGATAAAAGAATTAGTTTTGAATTTATGCAAAGCAATTGGTTCAGTTTGAAAAGGCACTCTCTCCTGGTAGGCTTTATGAGAAGTAATATGCATTTAGTACTGAGTCTTAGTTGTTACACTTAGAGATAAGAATGTTTTATTCAGGTGAAATAGAAATAGAATTAAGTGTAGATTCAAATGTAACTCTTTTTGCATATGGTAACCTAGGAGAAAAACAAAATCCAGTTTTAAGCCTTTTGTCCTCAAATGTTTGATACAGCCTCCCAAGTTTTTAAAAGAATCTTTTGTTTGGTTTTGAAGATAGGAATTGCTTTCTCCCCCAGGATTCTGGTAGTGTGCCACAGTTTAGGTCCACAAGGAACTTCTTGCACCTTCCCAAGTCCAAGGACAGAGACTGTACTCAAAAAATGTAGTATGTATAAAAGCAAATGTAAATAAACAAAATTTGCTGACCTTACAAGCAGGAATGCCTGTTGTACTTCATATTCTTCTTCACCTGTTCTTTCTCATTCTTTAATTGCTTTTGGCATTTTGTTTCTTGCTTTCCTTTTTACTATTTTCTTCCTCTTATATTGACCTGAATAGCAAAATAGAAAACCTTTTACCTGATGTCCTTCTTCATGTTGTATCACATTCTTTATTACTTGTGCAGAAGCTGTAAAGCAGTTTTTTAAATCTAAAATATGACAGTATTTTATTTGTCCATTTGGATACACTTCCTGAGAATGAAAATGATGAGTTTTTCCTCGCTAGTGGAAGTTGCACAGGTAATGCACTAATTTTCACTAGCATTTCTCAAGGCTGATACGTTGTGTAGGTAAAATTATTCACAGATAAGTAATGCTGAATAACAGTTGCATCTTCCTTCTGCCATCTGCTTTCCATCCCCAGTGATCAGAGCCATGCCTTTATCAGAAGCTTTGTTTAGTTCAGTTACATCCATCCAAATACTTCTGGATTCCAGGTGAATGTCATGAACCTTGTATGTGTTTTCAGGTGACTTGAATGGGGAATGCAGAGGAACTACTCTCTTAATTTCTGAAGTGCTTCAGTGGTTCTGTGCATTATGAAGATGTGGTGAGGGTGAAGCTGCTCTCTGCTGTGCGTTATCCATATGGGAATAGTAGTTTTCAGCTTACTGTCATCATCTAACTGTTGTGCTGTTTTTTGACTCATTTGCTCTCATTCTTTAGTAGCAATATAAACCAGCAGAAATCAAGGACAGATCAGGGGACTTCTCCATTTCAATTCTTTGATTTGAGTTCTGTGTACCAGTGTTCTTTGGGATTTACCTAAGATGGAGGTTACTGTTTTGTTGTAGGTGTTTCTGGTATTGGGGGGGTTGTTTGGTTTTTGTTTTTGTTGTTGTTTTGGGGGGTTTTGTTTTTGAAAACTGTAGAGTTAGATGTACCAAATAAATGGGTTTTCTAAAATCTGTGTTTATGCAAACAGTGGAAAGAGTTTAGCTGGGATTATGTTCTGTGTCTATTACATAAACTGTATAGGTTAATATATTAAAACCAAATTTTTTTTGCATCCAAAGGAAAAAATGGAAAGAAAACTAATATAAGCAAATATAGTAGATAAACATCTTGTAATGTCTGATGTTCAAAGAATCACTGAATGGTTTGGGTTGGAAGGGACCTCAAAGATGATCCAGTTGCAACCTGCCCACCCCACCATGGGCAGGAACACATTCCCCTAGATCGGGTTGCTCAAAATCCCATCCAGCCTGGCCTCTAACATTTCCAAGGATAGGGCAGCCACAGCTTCTCTGGGCACCTGATGCCAGCAGTGCCTCACCATCCTCATTTCTTCCAAATACCTGCTATAAACCCTGCCAGTTTAAAGCCATTTACCCTTACCCTATCCCTCCATGCCTTGGTCCAGCTTTCCTATAACCCTCTGGGTACTGGAAGCTGCACTAAGGTCTCCTCAGAGCCTTCTCTTCTCCAGGCTGAACAATGCCATTTCTCCAGCAAAACCCCCCAAACTTCTCCCAGCACTGTGCTCCATCCAGTTTCCCAGGGATGTGTTGCAGCATGGCAGGGTGGTGGAAATGCTGCAGCCTTCTTTGAAGCATCTCCTTCAGGGGCCGCTCGGAGTGAGGCCACGCGAGTGCCATTTCACATCCATGCACACACACACACCCCCACAGGTAGCTCAGCAGAGGACAGACAGGAAGGATCTTTGTATGGTGTATTCCAGCAAAGGTTTATTGCATCCACCACGCCAGAGGCACCAGGGACAAAGACAAGACCACGTGCTGTGCACAAGGTTAAGTAGGGGAGAGCACAGGGGCAGTACAAAGGGCAGGGCAAAGGGCATTGGCTTACCGGGAAGACTGGGCTGGCCACCAGGGGTACCACAACCAGTGATGAAACAGGGAGAGGAGAAACCAGGGGAAGTTGGGACATATGGGGAAAGGAGCTGGGATGGGTCAGTGTTCAGCTGGAGTCCATGGGGGAGTCCTTTCTGTCCCCCCAGGTGGGGAAGACTGTGGTAAGTCTCCCCAAGGCAATGCTCTGGGTATTTTCCTGAGGGGGCAGGATTCAGAGGATTCCACAGGGATAGTCATCTGTCAAGTAAGTCCCATGAGCCTGAGGCCTTAACTGATGATTTCAAGTTAATAGAGAATGTAGAAAAACCTTATATCCACTTTCATACCAGAAGGTACCAGATACTTTTTGACTGAGGCTGGGTGATACATAGAAGTGATTTGAAAGAGGTGTTGTTGAGAGCCATAAGACAAACAGATCAACTTGGCTGGAGTCACTAATGGATTGGGAAGAATCTTTAAATTGGTTAAAGTGCTAAAGAATCTCTGTAGGAGAATAAGAAGTTGATAAATATACTTAATTAACTGCAATAAATGAATTCTTGGAAAGACAAGTGAAACATTATCTTGGTCTTCTGAAAGCCATCTGAAATATCTTCAGATGCTTCAAGGAACTGAACATAAGGCAGACAATGTCTTTAGTAGAGATAATTACTTGTCTACTAGGATATTTAATTTTTACTGTGGTTAAAGACCGAGTTCCTTGTCAGTGTCCCTGATAAGGGGTTACTGTGGGCTGAACTGTGGGAATTATCACTGAAGTGTCAGTAATTGGAAGGCACTTCATGCCATTAATAAGATGCTTTAACTTTTGGTCAGCCCTGAAATGATCAAGTAGTTAGATTAGATTATTCCTTCCAGCTGAAATATTCTATATAAATTAATTCACAGTAGCATTGGAGGCCTTTGATAGCCCAGAGAAAGATCAAGTGGGTTATCCTGGAGATCCATGGTAGTATTGAGGCTTAGTGTACCCTAATTCGGAAATTACCAAGACTGAAGAAAGAACTCCAGGTGGCACAAACATTTAAGAGAAGAGCAGGAAATTCGCACACACCACAAGTTGGTTGAAATGGAAAGTTGTTTTGGTAAGTGTACACTTGACACATTGGTGTCCAAATTAACAAACCACTGGCTCAGAACTAACATAATTGTCTCACAGAACATTTCAGCATAAGAGGCACAGTTGTTAATATTCTCAGTCTGATGTGTTCTTCTATATCTGCTTTAGCTGCAGCAATAAAAATTGAAGTGGTGGACAGCAGTTACTAATGGCCAATGCTTCAGAGAGCGACTTTGCAGGCAGAGGGGGAGTCTCTAAACAATAATTTGCAGCATAGAAGAGAGCAGAGACTAGAGGAGCATGCTTTGTATGAGAGGTGATAGCCAAAAATCTTTGGGCACTCAGTTGAATAGTAGTGCATGCAGAACTTCTCAGTACAAGATGTCAGAGCCAGCACCATTAATTTGAGTCAAGACACCACCATTGTCACCTTCCATATTAAAACATAGTGACCATCCAGTCACTGACAAGGTTAAGTATAATTTAGAAATAATCATCTTAATTTAGAGATAATCATCCTTGACTCTCATTAATCTTTCTTTAAAATATTTAATAGTGAAAAGAGTTATAAAGGATAACAAACTAATTATGAAAACTATTTCACTTGAGGTTTTGACATTTTTTTCTGTCCCTCAACATCAAAAAAGCATTTCAGTCTCTGGTAGCAGAGCATTTGAGGAAGACTGCTGTGTGCTGTGGCATCATCCTTTCATTCACATCCCCATGGGGCTGCAGAGAGGTTAGTGATCTGTTTGTCATTAATTCACATCATTTCAGGAATGAAGAATTGTCAGGATAGAAAGGCTTAGTAATCCTCAATCAGCATGTAATATTTGGAGTTACAGAGAAGAAGTTTTTTATAAAGTCAGGGTATATTTACTAGGATGTTGGACTACTTGCTGATGTTCTTCCCACATGCTGAAGAAAGCAGCTACAGCAGTGTGATACTGCCCAGGCTACTTGTCCTGTCTTTTCCTAGGTCAACTCCATCTACTTCCCTCCCTCATAGCAAAGTTAGTTAAACACTTCATTAGTTTAATCTAAATGTTTTAGGTTGTGAATTTTAACATGGGTGGCTTTGTGTCTTGCTTTTGAAGAAGCAGGAGTTGATAAGCAAGACTGACAGAGAAAAGCTTTGGCTGTTGCAGCCTTCTCCAAAAATCCAAAGGGTAGTGGTGCTATAAACAAAAGAACATAAATTGTGTCTTTGGGTAAAGTTTCAAGTGAGCTGCTGTTGCTGCAACTCATTTGTGTTAGAATTGACAAACATCTCAAAGTTTTGTGAATAGCTGATGTAACAAAGAAAAACCCTTCCTTGGAGGGGAAAATGAGAGAACAAAGGAAAGAGTCTTAGTGAGTTCAAGTGCTTTTTGGCACTTTTGTGGTCTGGAAAAGAGGCTGTATGTTTCAGTATTTGCAAGTATCCATCCTGACTTCCGTGGGGGTCTGTTAGAACTAATATAGGCATGAGAAAATGCATAGATGCTATTAAACTAGCAAAATGTGCAAATACTTAACAGGATGAAATGGACAATTCCTAGCACAAATTCTGCCTTGGTTTTAATAAGATTTTGTTTGTTGTTCAAATAAGTTAGACTAATATGTTTGTGCAATAGAAATTGGGAAATCATTTTCCCATATGAGACCTCACAGTCATGTAGCCGTCCCTTGAAACAATGAACATAATCTCTTCATTCAAATTGAGAACAACATAATCTGTTTCCTGACCTTACAGGGGGAATTGCATTTCCTCAATCATTAGTTCTTCCTTTTATAGATTTTACTTTAAATTGTCCCTAGAAATCTAAATACGCTTGCAGTCCATTTTTTTTATTTCCTATCTTTGTTCACAACTTTTACTTCAGTTTAAAAGTGAAGTGTAGTTGTGAAATATAACTACTTTAAAGTGATTTCAAACTAATTTTCATCAACAGATTTTTAAGACTTTTTCAAGTGTTAATCACCTATACAACGCATAAATACTTTGTTAGTTTTTCATAGTAGTAGCTCATGTTTTATCTTAGCTGATTGATGGGGTTGTTCTCCCTGTAAAGTTAACATCACTCTGAAGCTGTTCTGAAGATAATTTATTTCTGTTTCTGCAAGCAACAAGTTCTCTAAAGACTTTTTTGTAAGTATTATCTTTCTCTGCTTGGATTTGCTCTGATTTAATTTTGAGTTTGCCATTGTCATCAATTAGTTCCAGTATCGTTCAGCTCCACCAGACTAGAAACCCAGATTATGGTTGTTGAATGTATGATTTAAGCAACTTCTCAAACTTGCAAATAACTAAAACTTTTCAAGCCTCACAAACTAGGAAAAGAAATCTTAGACTGGTAGGATTTTCCATTGTGCTTAGAGGAGAGCTGGGGGAGAGAATTTGATTCCTGTTTTGGAAAATCTGTTCCCTGTTAAAATATCTTATTCAACAAGTTCCTGGTGAGATTTTTCTGTCATAGTAGTGCTGTATGAGATGGGGCAAATACTGTGAGTTTTTCAAGTGAATTGTAAGATTGGGCCTTTTTTTCTGTTAAAAAAATTAAATGTTTTGCAACTTGATTAGTGAGATTTCACCTTATTGCCTGTCTGCTTGTGACTGTCAGTTTTGATAGCAGACATAGCTGGAAAGAGGAAATAATGTCTGTCTTTGCCCTCTGTTTGAAGTGGTTGAAAAAGGAATATTTTGTGATGTATTGCAATGTGTTTTCATGTAATTGGACTGAAAGAAAAGCATAGAGAGAAGAAAATTACAGCACCAAATTTTGCAGATACTTGGGTTGTATTTTTAGTATTTTCCAGTATGTAGTGCATAGAATAGGCAGTTTAATGTGAACTGTCATGAGGGCAGGGAAAAGGAGAATTATTGCAGTCACCTGACTGTGCAGGCAAGTTTGTTCTGTGTGACTTCTGTTCTTTAGAGACTTTTTCTTAATCACTCCTTCCAGTCACATTTGCTGTTTCTGTGTGTCTGCCTGGTTTCTGACCTTTTCAGCAGCATTTCAAACTGCAGGTGATGGTTTCAGCCAGTGAGGAGCTTGACCAGTTCTCCCCCACTGCATATTGTTTCATGTGGTGTCAAGTGGTGAGCTGCTACCTCCTGCACGTGGACTTTGTGGTAGTTGTGCCTTTATTAAATATCTTCACCAGTGTCCTTGTGCTGTCCAACATACTCCTCTTTAGTTCCACCTGCCTTGATGTCTCCAAATACCTGGCAAGCACTGTCGAAATGTTTTCATGTGAATGACTGCTTTATTCTCACTTTACCAATTTACTTTCTTGTTGTATCAGTCTTTGTAATGTCTTACACTTAGAGTTCTTTGAAGCAGAGTCCTTCATACTTCAGTGCTTATTCAGTAATTAGCATAGGGAGAGCCTGGTTTGATATTACAGCAAACAAATGGCATGTGGTCAACTGTGCGTTATCTTATTTACATATAGATAAACTTTGGTGTGTGCTTGTGCAGCATGGCTCTGCACAGAATCCGTTCAGGTTGTGAGGAATTACTGACAGCAGCATAAACCTGAGCAGTAGTGCTGCTTCCAGAGGGAGTGTGGGCTGGGAGCAGCTTTGGAGCACCAGAATAGGAACCAGAGACCTGAGCTGGTGCTGTATGGAGGCAGCTGGAGTTTTTTTGCATTCATTCCCATGTGCTTCTGGTTCTAGGTGAGATTGTGAACGAGGCCTTGTTCTAAACATGGTTATTGTGTAGTTGTGGAATTTTGTCCTAAAGTTAAAAACTGGCTTTAGGCATTCTAGTTTTGCATGACATCCAGGTATCATGGCTAAAAGGCCAAAAAAGGCTGCATATAGCTTTCAAGCCTTTTGCATTTGCAGCAAATTTCTTGATAAGTTCTTACTAATTTCTTTACATTAGTCATGGTGTCAAGAAAATAAAAATATGGGTTAGTTCTTTTGCTTAATCTAAGTTCTTATCTGTGGGTTTAGAATGCTGTTTGCCTTTTTTTAAATGTGATTTAAAATTGGTGGTTTTGAAAATTGGACACCGCTGTATTGCACAGAGGAGCTGCATTTAGCTTTCTGAACTACCTTGACTTGGTACCAGTTACATTAAAGTCAGGGTAAAGAAGGCCCTTGTGTGTCTTTGTGAAGAGTTATGTGAAAGCTTTTTTACTCTTCAGTGTAAAGATGAAGAGAAAAGCAAAGTGGATAAATAGGGAAGGGAAGCATGTAGTTGGGTAAATTATTTCAGGGAATACTTTATTTTGTGTGAAGATTAATAACCTGGAATTTAGACATCTAACCAAAGATTTTGCTCAGAAAATCACCATGTGATATTTTTTTAGATAGTAATTCAAATGTGGGTTGTTTCTGTTCACAGTTTCTGCTTTTGCCTGCCCTATGTACTGTGCCTGTTCGTGTACTGATAGGGCTTTTACATGTAACTGCTCTTAAATTTTTGGCTTCTTAAATGAAAAAGTTGAAGTATTTGGCTTTAAATCCATTGAAGCACAGATGTATCAATAGCAATCTTTGAACTAATTTTTGTTAAAAAGCTTTTCTCTCTTCAATTTCAATTCTAAATAGCCTGCTTAATTTTTTTATTATTTACTTTTGTTTCTTGTTGTTGGTATAAAGTCTTTGGTTATTTTAGACTGTCTTTTACTTCCTTTGGAGGACTTTGCTAGCCAGCATTTAATGAGATATTAATGTCCAAAGCTAGGCTGCAACTCTTAGTGAATTAGAAGTGACACTTCCTGAGTTAAAAGTACTCTCTAGTTGTGTTTTTTTAGAGTTGGCTGGTTTTTCCAGCTTTTAGGCAATTGTAGAAATCTATGGGTAGTTTAAATGCATGTTGTCCAAAGAGAACATCCTTAGAAAACAGCTGAAATCATTGATAACAGCAATTTCTTTAAATGTCTGTTCACCTGCTGTAGACAGATAAGTAGGAAACACATAGGCTTCCCTGTAGCAAGGGAGGAGCTAAAAAAATACACTGAAAGAAGAAAGTTTTACCATTCCCTGGCTCTCCTTGAAGTTGTGCGGAGTTTAAAAGCACAAAAAAATTCAAGGTGGATTTTGGAGCAGACTGACATATACTTGAAACCTTGGGGGTTTTCATTGTTATTTTATGCTGGGGATGCAGAGAAGTTGTGTGTTGTGTCAGCATCTTTCTTTGCAAAAGCTGGTTATTTGTAGTGGAATGAGGAGTCTAAAAATTCCATATTGTTTGTTTGTAGTTTGGTGTGGTTTTTTTGTTTGTTTGGGGTTTTTTGGTACTATCAGCTGTTCAGTTCATTGCAGAAGAACTAGGTAATTTCATGTCTTGTTGTAGCACTCACTTTGAGAAGATCAGGCTGTGTTGGTAACGCCTAGTTTCTTTCTGCCTGCTCAGGAGGGGAAAAAAAAGCAAAACCAAAAGGCCAACAGCTTGTTCACATGGTACTGGGTCATGAGGGAGAAGAATTCATGATGCTGGAAACTTCTGAGCAGAATTACTGGGAGAACTTCAGTTTTTCCATGTAGTGTTACGGAAAACTAAATCCTTGAGAAATTAATATTTTGTGTGGCAAATGAATTTTCCATATTCTGGAGGAAACAAAATGAAAGTACATGCTCTGAAGAAGAGGATTGTTACTTATCAGTTGCTGGAGGAATGTTTGTGATATCAGCTCTATAATAACGCAAAATAAAACTGTTTCCTGAAAATTCTGTTAGAGTGACTTCTGGAATTTCCTCAGCCCCACTTTTAATAGGTGTGGTGTCCATGTGTATGTACACACATGAAATAATTTTCTTCATATAAATGATACTATGTATAAATGAGATGTTCCATGGGATTCCTTAGGATCACATTAAGATGGCGTTAAAACACGATAATTTGTCAAACGGAAATTTAAGTCTGGATTTTTTTTTTTTACTTTTCAGCCATTTGTGATGGGGAGATACTCTGTTTCAGGTTCTTTGGCAATAAAGAGAAAAGTGAAAATAGTTGAGATTTCTAAAGAAAACACCTCAGCAAAAAGAATATTGATTAAAATGTAGAAAATTAATTTATGGAAATTTTACTTGATTTGAGGCATGTGGGTTACAGTGTTCCAATTCTTGTTAACACATTTAAGACAAGCTTGTTGACTCTATTAGAATGAAAGCTATGTTTCATTAATCATTACAAAATACAGCGAGATAAATTGTCCCTAGTTCCTGCTTGTGTGTAGATATCTTTAGGGTTTATACAGAGCTTTCATCTTCAGAAAAGGCTAAGTTTTAAGCCTTTTTTTATAGTATATTGCCTAGAAAGCACTCAAAGGTTTTTTTAAAGTTTTTTATTTACTAAATAAAGTTTTTGAATGAGAGCAAATGAAGTAATGAAAGCTGACATCTCAAAACAGCAGTACATCAAATTAATGTCACGCTTCTGTATAGAAGTAGCTGGATTGTCATTACTCATTCACAAAGCCTTTCTGTGTAGAACAGGATAATAATGGTTGGAAATTTGGCTCTTAAATTCCTCTAAACTTCTGTTGCACCACTTGTAGCACTTGCTACTGCTATTAGAAAAGGGATGCTGACTAACCAGATTAACAAGAAATGTAGATATTTAAAATTAGGAAAAAAAGAGTTTAGTCATATGCGTATAAGTAATCAGCACCTTTTAAATTAAGCATGTTTAGACAGAAACTGCAACTCATATTTCATTTTGCAGCTTTCTTTTCAAGTTTCTGAATATATTTAATATCTTCCTTTTTTGTTTCTGATACATTTGTGAAGGGTCATTGGAGTGAGAGTTGCAGAATAATGTGTGCAGCAAAGGCAGGTGAAGAGTCTCACCAAACTACATGGGATTTGTACCTAAACTATTTTGTATTGATGATTAAACCTGTATGAAAAAAAAAATTCTTGTATGAAAAATAGTTCTTCAGTTTGATTTATGAGCACTAGAGGACCAGTCAGGCACTTTTTTTAGGAATTGCTTTTTCTTGTAGCTCATTTAAATAATCTAAAAGGTGTATGGAAATACTATTTTAATCACTTGTTCTAGTTAAATTTTTTAAAATAATTTCCTGTTTACAGAAGCTCTCACTGGACAAGTTTTAATGGGCTATTTCTTCCATTTTGTAAAATTATATTACATACTTTTTATCACATTTCTAGATTTTTATTTTGGAAACTTCTCTTACCCTCCCTGCTGTGCTGTACATTTCTTAGAAACTCTTTTGAATGGATAACTTCTTACACAATTAAAAACCTGAGAAACCTGCTAAGATTATTTAGTCTAAACTGTATGCCCTGTTTATGTGGGAATCTATCACGTCAGCTTTGTAAATGGTGCAAACAGTGTAACTGTTACAAATGGTTGTGAAGTGTGGGTTCAGTACAAACACATTGATTTATGTGAGCCTGGTAGCTCTGCCAGTATTTGGCTGTCCAGATTAAAATCCTGAGTTTGAGGACCTTTGACAGTAGTTTAGGAAAACTTGTACAAACAGTTCTGCCAGTCTTAGGGCAAAGTTTGAACTGGTTGGGTGGTAAAGAGAATCATGAAAGCCTGTGCAAAGAAGAGGCAAGTTTCTTATGTGATAGAAGCAGTCATTTTTTGGGGGAGCAAGTGCAATTTCTTCGATTCCTTAGCTGGCTTTGAATGAACCATCATGTAGTTCTGAAACAGGGGGCAAGATGTCCATCATTTTCCTCTGCTTTTCTTTGTGGATAATGATGATATAATACTCATTGCTCTGTATCATCTGTAGGCAGAAGACTATGCAAGTAAATGAGTATTTTCCAAACTTCATGGTGACTTGTGAGATACTATCCAGCATACTTTGACATGTATATATAACATATATGCGTTTTTATACATGCTCTTGATAAAAACCTAGAGAATTCATTTCCCCTCTGTGCAGGCTTTGAAGTTACTGATATTCCTGTTGAAAACAAGCAAGCAAAGAATGGGAGTTGCTTTTTCAGCAGGCTGGACTCCGCTTTGGCTAAGGGTATTCCCCTGCCCCTTTAACGTGCTGCAGAAGCCTCACCTCAAAATCTGCTCTTTTCTATCATTGACAATGTTCTCAGTACTGCTAGGATTGCTTCTCTAACTACAGTACAAAGCTCACAAGGAAATAAAGCACAAGAACATTAAGATCCAGAGTGATTGCTAAGCCAAGCCAACTAAATTGAGAAACTTGATCTTGTTAGAATATTTGGATGTATTAGGGGTCATAGAGTGCAGAAGTTTAGTACTGCTCAGTCTGAGAATGAGTTAAGAATCCAAAAATAGTGCAGTTGAAGAATTATTCACTTCTCTGCAAAAGTTTTGGTTGGTTTTAGAACAATGTTTTAACACAGTGAAAATCAAGTGCTTACTGGAGGAAGATGTACTTTTGAGATTGTAACCATTCTTTGTTAGAACTCAAAATTGGTTGCCTAAGTCTTTTGTCAGAAGTGCCTTACACCTTCTTTGTTTGGACTGCTTAAGGTGCCTGGACATTTTGGAGTATTTTGTGAAGTTTTCAGTTGTGTTTCTGTTCCATGCGGTCCTCAGAAAGCCTTGCCTCTTATCAAAACACAGCACCTGTTGACTTTGAATTACTTGGGAGCTGCAACTTCCATTAACCAGCTTGGTAACCTTAAGTGAACCTCTGGTTCTCTGATGCTTCCAAGAGGTATGAGAAGATGCATCTTTAAAGAAGCAGCTTTAGTCAAACAAATGGCTTGGGTTTTTTTAATGTTACAGAAAATAGTTGGTGTTTAGTGCCCAAAAGAGTTCACTTGTGCTTCTCGTAGTTGCCTGTTCAGCTACTCAACAGCTTTTGTTGTCTGGGTGCACTGTAAGTTGGCCTGTAAATCAAAGTAAAGATGTTTTAGGTAATTTTGGCCAAAATATGATAGAGTAGAAATCTCTATATACAGCCCTTTTCTGCAGTATGGCATATCAAGCTTGGAGATGTGCAGTTTAGGCTGGTTGTGTAGTTATCCTTTCTTGGCCTTTGTTATGAATCTGTTCTTGATTTCTGTCTAATATTTGTATCAAAAATACTATTTTTATTTAGTAATTTCAAGTTGGCCACCTATCTGAAAAATTTTTGATGAGTTGTCTTTTTGGGAGCTTTTAAAATGTCTTGTGAAGTGTCTGACATGGCTCTTTACAGTAGTGTTCAGCTTTGTGGAGGACTGGCAGAATTGCTGTGTATTGGGTTTTCAAAATAGTTTTAAGTTGATTGTAATGTTAAGTCTCTGCCATAAGCATATATATTGCATAAGATAAATGCTACAGAAGAGCCACCCCTGTCAAAAACTACTGCAAGGGTATTTTGCATTGAAGTCATTCAGTAAAACTAAGAAAAAAGCAGAAGCATTTGCAGTGTAAACAGCAGCTTCCTTTTCTTTCCAGTCCCAGTGCTGTAATTACTGGATGTTCTGTTTTGCATTTCTGGCCTAGGACACAACTTCAACTGCAAAATATGTCTTCTTTGTTACAGTGGTTAGGGTATGCACCTGAGAGGGGAGGGATGGGATTTGGCATTTTTTAATGCAGAAAAAATGGGTTTCCTACTTTCTGGTCATCTGGTTTAACCACTTTTGATGTATGAAATAAAGTCATATTTTTCTCTTTGATACTGTATTTTTGTTACTATTTTCCACAGGCCTTTTTTCAAAGAAGGGGCTGTTCTTTGCTTTTGCAAGAAAATGGTTACAAGCTTATTTCTGGCAAGATTCAGGGTTATTTGAGAGAGTAGTTGTCCCAAGATCTTGGTGCCTGGATTTCAGAAATGGATATTACTGTAAGCAGTGTTTTTTGTGGTAGTCCTAGATGATTTTCAGTCAAGAGTCTGCCTCCCAAAGTCTGCCCTGAATTACGGAGGGCAGGGTTTCATGTTTCTGGTGGAGTTCCCATGTAGGCAGCACCGAGTGGATGCTCCTGTCCCACCTCCTCCACAGCAGGTTCTTGTTGCTCTCCCCAGGTCAAGGTCTCTTCTTCTCTTTGGTGGTCTCTTCTCTGGGCGATCTGGTGAAATTCTCATGGGGGAGAAGGAGTGAAAAAGCCTTCTGAATCAAACAGTTACCTTGATGTTTACCAAGTTCATTTAAAGAGAGTGCTAAAAACTGTTGGGTGAAGGGTGGCAGGACTGTCCTCTACAGTCTCAACAGAGTAAAGGAATGGGTTTTGTGTAGGCCTCTAGATTTATTTAAAAATATTTTAAATTTCAATGAGAGAGAGGAAGTGTAACTTCAGAAAGAGTCTACTAAAACACAGTTTTGTTTTTAAACAGAAATTGTGTTAAAATTTCATTGCTAACACTGCAATGAAAAATGAACTAAAATGTGATGGCATGTTGTATCTAGAGCCTGTAGAAGAAGATGATAATTTTCTGTTGATGTGTTAAAGGGGAAGAAATAATGAATGCTTATGCCATTCTACCTACTTAACAGCAGTATGTGAGGAACTCTTTTACCTAAAGACAGCTAGGTGTGTAATATCTGTGCATAATTTGGGGGCCCTGTGGAATGATGTGCTGTTTATTGGAAGTTTGAAACCATTGTCCAAGCCCCTGCCATGTGCAGGGACACTTTGTCTTAGACCAGGTTGCTCAGAGCCCTGTCCAGCCTGGCCTTGAGCAGCTCCAGGGATGAGGCAGTGATGTAATCAAACAGAACCAGAAAAAAACCCTTGTGAGTGTTAAGCACCATGTTCCACAGGCCTCTTTTTGACTTAGGAATTATTCTCTATGATACGGTATGAATAAAAATAGAAAAAGGGTTGAGGGGTTTTTTTATGTTCTGAATTTGTGTTTAAAAAAGTATTAAAATGTTTATTTCTGGAACCTATGAGTTAGGTTAATGCTGGTATTGAATTAGAGAAAATAAAACTCCTTGGTGTACAGATACCAGTTTTTCCTTTGAGGAAAGGGCGTGTCTTTATACATGGGAGATCCAGCTGGGTGTCATTCTGGATGTTGTCTTCTGTTGTTGTAATGGTAGGGCTGAGTTGGTGTTGAAGAAAACTCAGGGCAGCACCAGCATCTCCAAGTCTTTCTCCAGTTTGTAAATGATCTGTGAAACACAAATTTGTGATATGGGGCAGGATCTTGTGGGCTGTTGTCTTTGGTGGAACAAAGGACTGTATTTTTTCTCTTGCTGCTAGTTAGCAAAAAATAATGTTAACTTAAATTTTAAAGAAAGAGGCCGGTGAACAAAATTAATGCTTATTGTGCTAAAATGTATTTACAGTTTCATAAAACTTCAGTTTCTTATAATGGTCTTGGAAGTGCTTAGAGGAAAAAAGGAGTTAGCTGTGCTCTTACCCTGATTCTTGGATTGTCTTTTCTCAGAGACAGGGAAGGAGGGGTGGTCATGGTTTTGGACTTCACTGAATTGTGAAAAATAAGCATTTATTGTTAGGTCTTTTTATTGTGTTTTCTTGCAACCAGAAAAACACAAATAAAACCACCACCACTGAAAGTTAAAACCGACAAAAAAACCTGAACAACAAACCCCTAACAACCCACCCAAAAACCACCACAACCAAAAAAAAGATGCCTCTTTCTGTCTTGGCTGTTGCTAGCTAGCAGTGATTTGGGTAGTGTTTATGGTAAATATAGTTTGTGAAGCTTTACCTGCGTATTTGTTTAGGGATCATTAGATCAAAACTACATATTGAGACAGAAGTACCTAAATTAATAATGGTTTGTAATTGAAAATAAAGTACATGACCTCAGCATGAACAGTGGCCTAGCTAGGTAAGATAATCAGCTCTCTCACCAATCTGTAGAAAAAAATATATTTTCAGAAACTGTAATACTCAAACTCAGAAGTGTTCAAGGTTGGAGTTTCTGATTTTGCTTTTTAAGTAATTGCTGTTCTACTGTTATATTTTCTGTGTGCATGCACAAACATTTGATTATCCCTTGGAGCTAATAAAAGTTGTGCATAAAATATGAATCTGTTTTTTTAAAATACTAATTTGAAGAAAAATAGCTTTTTTAAGGATAGGTTAAAATCAACTTTCAGTTTTTAAAAATCTAAAATCAATGTAGTTGTCAGCATTACTGGAATAAGGCCAGTGTGTTGATGTGCCTACCCCATTATTCAGTCTGAAACTAAATTTGCTCTTCAGTATCTCTTTGAAATTGTTGGGAAGTGATTGCAGACTCCATCTTAACTAAAATATTGTTGTTCTTGAGGGAATATTTCTTTGAGCTGTGAAATTTCTTTGTCAAAAGCACAGAGACAATCTCAGAAGTTAATAGCTTAGAATGATTGAGGCAATAACTATAGTTTGGGAGTAAAATTTTGAGAATGGAGTATCTATTTTCCAATAGATAGCCGCTTTTCAAATCCTAACAAAGAGTAGTTTGTGCCAGAATGTTGAAAGCACCAGATTGTTTCTTTGCCTAGTATTTGAGCATCTATTGAAAAGTGTTAGTTATGTGTTATCAGGTGTGTGGAGAAACTCCAGTTGGGTTTATTGGCTGGTGTAAACAGATGGATTTACCAGTGAAAGATTAATTTTTCCTTTGAACTTGAATAACTTTGCCTGCTGGATGTCACGATTTGGAGAGAAGAAAAGGGAAAGAAGCAGAATTTCCTTATTTTACTTGTTTTTCCAAACTTTTCCTGGCTTTGAAAAGTCCTTATGGGAACCATTTTCTCAGAAAAGAAAGTGCATTGTGTATCTGCCATGAGGTGGTTTGTTGCAGCAGGAACTCTTACTTTAGTAAAATGTCTTTCATATCTACAACAATTAAAAAAAACCCGCAGAACACCAACCTGTGGAGAAGGAAAAATGTGATTTCCTGGAAGAAAACATGAGGAGTTGTGATAATGCACTCAGTTACTAGATTTTAAAAGCAACACAATGCTAGTAGGTTTTGTGCCCTGCCTTGTGAGCTTTTCTGCTGCCAGGTGTACTCAGTAACAGTGTGCAACGCTTTTTTCAACCTTTCTAAAGTATTTTATATGCCCAAATCTTTAATTTCACCTTTTTTTTCTGAATTCTTTGCAAATGTACTATTGGCTACCGTTCCTATAGTGAGCAATATCTGTACAGATAATTGGAGATTAAACTGTTTAAGTCTCTTGGAATTTCTTGCATATGATATTAGCAGGGTACATTAAATTGGTCACTAACTATATCTGTTAATGAAATCCAGACTCATGTTCAGACTAAATTGGAAAGCACATATTTTGTGTGTTTTCAATATTGGGAAATCTTTAGGAGTACTGAAAACTCTGAACTTTTGTGAAGGTATTTGACTAATGGATTTTTCTTTTGGTTTTCCCTCTGCAGGTTCGATCTGTGGATGAGATGAATCATGAGTTTCAAGCTCTTGCCCTAGAATCTCGGGGAATGGGAGAGGTAATTACTGAGGGCTGAAAATGGAGTTGGTGGTTTGGAAATGTTGGTACAGTTTAAGAAATCTAAATAACACAAGTCATTTCTGTCTTGGGTGAAGAGAAATGAGTTACATTAAAAGAATGTAGGGATTGTTATTTACTCGTTCTGCTGTTAGATGAGTGATAGTTGTAGGGAAGGGAAAGGGTAAGTTTTTGTAAGAGTGTACAATTCTGTGAAAGGAGGCATGTTTTCAGTCTCACTGTATCTAAGCTAGTGGAACTTGCTTCTCCTGAGAAGCCAAGGAGACTGGGATTTGGAAAAAAAGGTTTGGCTCCAGAAAAATGAACTGGCATACCCAGCAGAATGTGTGGTAATTTACTATTTTTCCACTGGTAATTACTCCTTAAAAGATTTTAACTAGGCTGAAGAGTGCTGTTATGTAATTTAGCTGGAGGGAAGAAGAACTATTTCTTTTGACTGATTTGATTTGTTTGGGTTTTTTTAAGTCGCTGTACTTTAAGGTTGGGGGAAGGAGTTTAAGAACATGAAGGATGACTTGGCTCCTTCAAAAGCAGTTCTCTGAACTGTTTAAAAGGTAATTGACAAGTATTAGGGTTATTTGCCCTGACAGGAACCTGGTAAAGAAATTAATGTTGAACTAAGATTTCAAATCTGGATCCTTTTGTCTTGCTGGGTATTTACCTAATTCAGTTGATGGTTGAACCAGTGACAATATTGCAGCCTAACCTTCTTAAAATGATGGTAGCAGTCTTTATGGAAACCATAACTACTGATGAAAAATAAGTGCTGTGTTCTAGTTGCTGAATGTTTCTGTGCTGACACATGGCCATTCCTACTTGACTTTTTATTTTAATGAAGCATTCGAGCAATCACTTGGCTTTTCAGCAATTTTTGCTCCATCCAGGGTTGTCTTTGAACCATTTCCCATTTGAAAAAAATAATAGATGGAGCCTTGTTCTTTAGAAAGCTGAGTAGCCACACTGCTCCCCTCCCAGTTCTTGAAACTCCTTTTGAAAAGCAAAAGTGTTAGTGAATATCTGTGATAGACCAGCAGTGTGATAGAGTGGATGGGTAAAATTCATAGTGGTATTTGGTCTTTGACACCCACAAAGTACTGTAAAAAGATGGAAAGCAGTGAAAGCAAAGGATGGCACAAATGCCTGGGAATTAAATTACAGTGTAGATGACTGTTCATACCAATCTTCATTTTAGGTTATCTCAGATGAAGGGATGCATTTCTGCATGATTAGGATTCTGTTGGTTTGTTTTCATGGCATTCAGTGGATCTATCAAGATGTTTTAAAAAAAACCACCCACAAAGAGTCAGAGTTTTGATACAGTACTGCAGCAGCAGAAATTGATACTATATCGTGACCCTGCACTCACCAGGTTATTTTGTCTTTCATTTCAATGGTGTTTTCCAGGTATCTTGAGGTAATACAGGTTCACATAGCTAGGTTGACTTACTCAGTAATTTTCTTGATGTATTGCACAACAGTAAAGTAGTTCTGGGATACATTCCATGGCTGTTTTAATCTTCCTTTTGCTTATAGCCTTCTAGAATATTAAAGGAAACATCCTTATAAAGTAAGCTAGAAATGGTAGAGGCTCCTACATGCTATCCTCCATATGCTTTGAAAAGTATGAAAGGGAGGTCAAGTGAACTGTTTCTAACTATTGGGAAATAATGTTCCTTATTTTCTCTGCCTGGATTTTTTTCTGAACTGAAATTAATTTACTTTTAGTAATTCTAATCCTTGCTGATACTTTTCTTCACGACTGGGTATCAATACTTGGCATTAGGAGGCTGTTAGATAGGTCTGTGTTGCAGACATATTTCTCTAAATGTGTTTTGCAATTTTAGCTTGGTTAAATTGTTACGTTGGTTATTCACAGATGATGCTTCTGGCTCCAGCTCCCAAAATCTATGGTGATTTGTAAGGTCTCTTCAGTATTCCGAAGAAATAAGAACACATGGTGCTGTTTCTCTCTAGGCATCTATTTGCTATATCAGGGCAAGCCAGAATGGGCTGCAGGATTTTAGTGTGACCCACTACAGCCACAGAAAACTTAGTGCCAAACAGAACAGAAAACTAAATCTTTGTATGATGTCTCTTAGCTTAACTTACAGGGTTGAAGCACTCAGAGTTCATTTTAGGAACAAAGTATTCATTTCTAGTGTCAAAACTTCTTTCAGAGAAATTCAGCTGAAGTCTTTGAGCTCTGTAGGAATAACTTCTGATCTTAAAAGATTAATTTAAAAAAATAATTTAAAAATCCTTCATTCAAGAGACAGCAATGGAGACTGTGCGGTTTCATATCAGAGAGCTGATGAGGCAGTGTTAGCATAACTGGTTGTTATTATTTGTGTGTAGTAAAGGGCTTTGTTTGTATGGCAGACACCTAACAGGGATCCGTGGTGGTACTGAAAAGGACATTTAGTGAACTTTTGGGAGAGTTTAATAAGAAATATCACAACCTTCTCCATTATTTTTACTTATAATTGGATGTATCTTTGTAAAGTTTGTGTTTTATTGAACTACATGCAGAAAATGTTGAGGAAAACATATGCTATCAAAGAGTAAAGCTCAATGATTTTAACTTTATGTATTGAATTTGAGATGATTTCTAGATGAAGTCTTTTTTGGTAGAACTAATCAGAACAAATCAGACACATTATTTTTCCTGTCTGTTTTTTTTCTGAAAAGTACTTCTTTTATTTTAATTCCACAATTAAAAGAATTGACAACTGATAGGGGTGTTTGGCTATCCAAGAGCTAATACATTAATTTAAAAAGAGCGTAGTGTATGTCATACCCATCTGTCAAAATAAATAATAAATCTAAATCAGTGGCTCTCAGGGAGTTGCAGTATTGTTAACTTTGTAAAATTGCATTTATTTAAGTATTTGAGGGACTTTGTTGTATAGAAATTTTATGAAACTCATTTCAGTAAATGTGTTTAATCTTAAGTAGTTTAAATTTAGCCTCTCAGTATGGATCAAGCATTATGTTTTGTGTTAAAGGTACTTTATAGTCTTATATAGTATATATATATATAGTACCAAAGTACATAAAGACTGAAAGCAGTTGAATTTATCTGTTTGAAATTTGAGAATAAGTAGTTAAAAAAAACCAGCAAACCTCAAAAAAAACCCCAAAACAAACATTAAAAGTCCCACACTAACAACAACAGCAGCAAAATCTCCCCCAAAACAACTTGTACTTTTGCAGTGAGGATTATTGCTTCTTTCTACCAGGGAAAATCTTCCCTCTCATACAAATCATATGAATGAGTTTTGATATCAGAATTAGTATTGCAGTGTCTTCTGCTCTAAATTTGCTTATTGTTCTTAACACTGAGTCATCTGAACATACATGTCTGATAGTAGAATTTACTAATTTCAGGCTAAACGTACTTCAGGTAATGCTCATTTTTATGGCACTTGAGATATTATTAGATCTGTTCTATTCTGACAGGGTTGTGTTAGGTGGTGACAGCTTCACTTAGATGTTTCCAAGCTCTCAGCTGGACACATATTTGAAATTGGCTTAGACAGCATTTAAAATAAAATATAATTCCCAAAAGCAAGGTTTTGTAGATAACATTAAATGCTTGCTTTCTGTTCTACCATTCTCCTACAAAATTAAAATTTAGTATTGCAAACCTGTTACAAATAGAAAGCTAGAAGTGATGTGTGTATTCCATAGGCAGATCTGGATTTTGTAATCTTCTTGTTTTAGTTGAAATGCAGTTGTAAGATTCCATTAATCTGTTTATCTGCCTTTGGGTGGCTGACTTCAGCCCTCAAATTTGAGGTAAACTTAATATCCTGCTGCTTGCAAATTATGTTTGGTTGACACCTGGTGGTGATTCTACAATGCATTTGAGAGTGGGCTTCTCTGTCAGGGCAGATCACAGCAGTACAGCACCTCTTGCAAGCACAATATTCTACTGTAGTTTTGTTGAGCTTTGGCTGTTTATCATCCTCCCACCTGAATCCTTCTCTGTTAATGAATTTGTGTAAGGAACCCAGGGATTTGACGTTTACCTGTCAAGCACCTTCATTTCTGGGAAGAGCTCTGGGCAGCACAGAAGAACAGCAATCCTTAATTTGTCCAGAGGAGTTCTTGTCTCCTCTGTTGCCCTGTTAATACTGGGGCCTGCAAGTGGCAATCTTACCCACCTCCTCTTGAGGCTGTTTTCACAAGCACTTTCAGTGTCACACTAAGAAATATCTATATTACATACTGACTCCTGGTAGTAGTTTCCTCAAAGCTCATACTAACCAGCTGTGAAGTTCAGAAGAGTTTTTTAGTCGCTTAAATTACAGGAGAAGCAAATTTCCAGAATGTACTCATTTATTGCAGACATCAGATTACGTTTGTTTTTTTTAATTTCACAAAATTTAAAATTCTAAATACAACATTAAATTATGCAGAATCCGATGGATTATGCAGCTTTCTTCCCTGCATTTTGCAAGTTGTTTTCACTTTACTTTCTGTTGATGGTACCTTGTAAAGTTCCTGTTCTGTCTAAGAATACAGTTTTTTAGTTACATATAGGAAAAATATGACATGTGGGGTTTGGCAGTTGTAGTGTTACTGATAGGAAAAGGTACAGGAATAAACTAGTAAAATCAAAGCAAAAAGGATGCTAGTATTTGAGGAATTCTTGTTTGTGTGGTGCTTCCGTCATGTCACACTAAGTCTTTCTGTTGTTGAAGACAGTACAAGTGATACTGATCTAACATGACACCTTCTGTTTTACAAGTAGGAATGAAAAAAAACCATGCATCTAAATAACAGTGTTGGTATGTGGAGCTTGGCATAGGAATGTCAGAGATTTTTAGCAGCCCTATGGTCTAAAGGAGCTGACTTGCTACCATATGTATTAGTCACTTTCTAAAATTTGGAACATGGTGCATTTCCAAGTGAAGAGAATATCACCTGCTGCTCTTTCTGTATTAGTTAACAGCCAGACTTTTGAGTCTTTAGCAGGAAGGCACTGTTAGTTAAAGCTTCTGAGAAGATTGTCTTGACTTAACACAGGGATTCATTTGATTTGCCTTTTTCACAGCTGCTTCTATATTCTGTATTTCTTCCTCATAGCTTCAGAATCTCAATACTGTTGGGGTTATTTTAGCAATTCCTTTTTTACAAAAAAAGAGGCAGAGCAAGTTTTTACAAGGGAAGATAGTGGTAGAATGAGGGAAAGTGGTTTTAAATTAAAAGAGGAGAGATTTTTTTATTAGATACAAGGAAGAAATTCTTGCCTGTGTGGGTGGTGAGGCACTGGAACAGGCTGCACAGAGAAGCTGTGGCTGCCCTGTCCATGGAAGTGTTGAAGACCAGCTCAGATGAGGCCCTGAGTAACCTGCTCTAGTAAGTGGCAATCCTGCCCGTGGCAGGGAAGTTAGAATTGGATGATCTTTAAGATCCCTTCCAACCCAAACCATTCTGTGATTCCATCATGTAAAACTAATTACTTGCATATCCTCTTAATAGCCTCCTGCTATTTCTGTCCATCTATACGCATATTTAAATAAAACCATCTTCTTTTTAAACAGCTTTTACCTGCCAAAAAGTTTTGGGAACCTGATGATTCAGCAAAAGATGGACAAAAAGGGATATTCCTTGGTGACGAGTGGAGAGAGACTGCATGGGGAACTCCTCGTAAGTGATTGTTGTGTATGTACTGAAAAATCAGTCATGATTACTGAATGTTAATCAAAGCATTTGTAACTGAATATTAAATTTTATTTTCCTTTCATTTTAGTTGTGAAAATGTAAACTGCATGGTGATTGTATTTCAATAACACTTTCTGAAACTGTGATTTAGAATGTTTTATATCATTTTTGTCTTAATATTGTACTTGTAATGAAATGCACAAACAAAGTTGTATTTATAAAACTATAGTTTTATTTATTTGTTTGTTTTTAACAGACCATTCTATGTCCCAGCCTATTATGGTACAGAGAAAGCCTGGACAGGGTTTTCATGGAAACAGTGAAGTAAATGCTGTGTTGTCTCCACGATCAGAAAGTGGTGGCCTTGGAGTGAGCATGGTAGAATATGTGTTAAGTTCTTCTCCAGCTGATAAATTGGATTCCCGGTTTAGGAAAGGAGCTTTTGTAAGTAATGCAGTGTGTTAAGCTTGCCTGGTTACCTGCTATGGTCTTCGTTTCATGATTATATTTTCAATTCTCATTGCTTTTAATTTTTAACTCTTTAGAAAGAAGTAGTTGCTATCTGTCTGTCTTCCTTGGTTGGAGGGGGCAGAAGAGGGAAGTGGTTTGGGAATCTTATCTAAATAGCTGTCTTAAAGTGCTTTCCTAAAAACTATTTAAAGGTAGGAAAAAGATTGCAAATAGCTTAATTTAAAATGTGTGATGAGCTTTATTCTAGATCTTCTATGTTTTTATGCGGGTTTGTTTTGTGACTGGATGTTTTAATTGTATAATATAAACTTTTCTCTAATTCAAAGTGTTACTGCTTTAACAGCACCGCTATAGTTAAGGTTGAGTTAGCTCTTCCATTATAAATCTTGGCATTCCTTTTCACATTTTGGCAGTTATTAATTGCATGTGGTTGAAACTTGATGATCAAGTGACCCACCAAATGCAATTTCATTGACAACAAACTGTTTGTGTTGTTTACGTGCTCTGTAGTGTAGAATTAGGTCACCTTGTGGTGCTCCTATTGTGTTCTGTTCAATATTCAGAATCAAACAGATTCTTTTTCCTCAGGGCACTAGAGATGCTGAAACAGATGGACCTGAGAAAGGAGATCAGAAAGGCAAAGCTTCTCCATTTGAGGAGGACAAAAACAGAGATCTTAAACAAGGAGATGATGAGGATGTTACTAAAATAAATGGCAGAGGTTTGCCAAATGGAATGGATGCCGATTGCAAAGATTTTAAGTAAGCTTTTAACTGTTTCTCAAGAAGACAAGCATGTCTCTTAAGGGCATTATTACAATTCTGGTTTGTGTGTCAGCTTTAAACATTACCCAGCTTCAGACTGATTCTTCCCCTCTCAAGTCCTCCCTTTCCCACCGTGCCACATGTTTCTTAGGATGTCATTAATGTGTGTGTCACTTCTCATGAGACAAATTCATCCTACCATAGTAACTATTAAAAGTAAATGGGTACCTTCTGAATGTGGTGCAGTAAAGAGGGATGAAAACTTTAACCCTTTTAATGTCAAACTAAATTTCTTTCTCTCTCTGCTTCTTTTTAATGCTCTTTTGCATCTGAGTGTTGTAGAGAGTAAGTCCTACAGAATTTTAACTTTCCTTCTGATTTTGCTAGTGGATACCACAGCCTAACACAACTAATCATTTCCCCATAAGTCTTTATAGAAGCCATATCTTTAACTAAGGTGGAGCAATGTATTTTTCTATTCATATAATTAAATGTCACCCATGGAATGGTGTTGTAGTTTGGGGTTTCTTTTTGTAGGGAAAAATAGATTGGACCAAGCTCAAGCTTTTGAACAGTGAACTCGTATATGACAGCATAGCCAGTCTGGGTTTTTTTCTAACACTAAACTGCATTTTAAATTGGGTATTTTTTAGGGCTGATCCTTCTTTCTTGAATGACTGTGATGCATTTGTAAGTGTCATACAGAAGAATTAAAAAGATAGAGAACTAGAGTGCTGCTCATAAATTTGTATTAATGTGATGAACATGACCAGATAGTTGTGGTTTCATTAGTTCATTACTGAACATTAAAATGCATGTTTGAATCCCATACGTAAGTATTTCCTACCCTTAAAAATGTATTTACCTGAGGCTAAAGAAGGATTCTTGAGGTCTGTTTTTTAAGATGTATCATTGAAAATAATAAAATACCAAGCATACCAGAGAGCTCACATTGGCTCCTTTCAGTTGTGTGCTGCAATATACACAATAAACAAAGATACCTTTTTTGTTACCCATAGGAAATACAGAATAACTTCGGTCCTGCTTTTCTTTACCAGTATCTATTTCAATTTTGAAATAGGTGTTTGTGAAGTACCTTCTGTATTATTTAAAGAGAGAAGTTATTGAAAAATACACAAATGCAAAAAAGCATCCAAAGCCAGTAAACCTCTCAAAAAAAAATAAGGCCATCTAAATGAAATGGGCCATATAAAGTGGTGGTATAGAACCCTCCAAATTGAGGTTTATAATTGAAGTATTGACACAACTTTAACTATAGCAACAGAACAGCACCAATGTAAGGAGCAACCTGTATTAGCTAACCATAGGTATTAACAAAGAACTTCATCCTGTCCTCCTCATTGTATTTTTATTGTACTTGTAGCATTTTTAAACTAAGTATGTACTGAAATAACTGCCTTTTTTCCTTTTGTTCTTCACTTTGTTGATGCTGTATTTCACTTGGGAAAAATAGGGAATATTAAATGGCTTTAAACTCAAGTTTTCAGCCAGACATGGTTGATTGCTAGGATAGCCAGCATGTTATAGACAATCCTCATGAGGTTGCTTTTTACATTAAAAAAAATCTTGTCAAAAACCTCATCCTTTCTTTGACATATTTTGTCCAGAGTAATCAATCATACGGTGTTGCTGCAATAAACTCCCTAAAAGGCTGGTTTCTAGCTGTACAGACTTCAGTGTTACCAGCTGTTACATCAGTGCTGGTAGATTTCTTTGTGTTACTCATGGGCTTTAGTGAGGAACAGATACTTTGGCTCTGGAGAGGAAGCAGAACAGGTAGAACTGAGGCTGTGTCTCTGACCTAGCATTAGCAGTACAGCAAACTGGTCTGGCACTGTACTGCTGGAATAAACATGGGTTCTTCCTGCAAGATGGCATTTGGTATTTGAGCCCAGTTTTCACAAGTAAATCAAACTAATATTGAAGTTCTGCATTTCCCGAGAAACCATATAGAGTCATAAAGTTCTGCCAGTGTAGTAATGTTAGTGGATTTTCTCACACAACTCTTTACTAGTAGTTAGATTTTTGCCAGTAAAAATTGATAGTCTATGACAATATGGCTCCCACAGAAGGTGGGATACCACTCCAAATTAAGGTATCCTAAATTGAACCAAATAATGCTGGGAATCTCTTTAGGATGTTACTTTGTTGACATCTCACCTCATCGGTTCGCCTGTCAGTGTTTATAAAAAGTCCCCTGTAGACTGCCAGTCAGATGAGAGCAATTCAGCTTTTATATATGATACTGTATCTTTGATATGGTATATTCTATTCAGGGTTATATTAGGAACACTTTTTCCCACCAATCATCAGTGTAGTATAGTCTATTAAATGAGTGTTATAGGAAATGAAATGTTTTAGTAGCATGCTAAATGAAGTGGTTATTAGTTAATTTTACTCAAGGTAAAAATATATTGCTTGCTTTTCAGATGTGAAAAATGCTTACTGTATTGTATGTTTGTCTTTTCCAATTGAAATTTTGCTGTGTCTTTCTGTTCTTTGGCATGAAATGCCCTTAGCCATTTTTTTTAAGTTTCTCTGCAGTACATTTCACGTCACTACCAAAATACAATAAAGAGACATCCCAAAATTTGCAGGTGACCACAATTCGCTCCATTTGACTCAAAACAACCTCACATATCAGTTTGTTTTTCTCACAAGTGATTTGAAGAGCTCTGTAGTCAGTCTTAAGCTTACAAAACAACAAATAAAATTATGCTTTGGAGTTAAATGCATCCTTTATCTTGAACCATCAGTGCATGCTGGTTGAAAATGATAAGTGATAAAATTAGTCTGTCACTTCCCTTTGTAAAGTCTCTTGAGTTCAGAGCTGCTTTGAAAGTAGAAATACTGTATTCTGTCCATGGACAGCTTTATTTAAGACTGAAGAGTCTCTCTTAAATTTCTTCTGAACAGTCGTACCCCTGGAAGTCGACAAGCCTCCCCAACAGAAGTAGCTGAACGCCTGGGCCCCAATCCCAGCACCACAGAAGGATTAGGTCCACTTCCCAATCCTACAGCCCACAAGCCTCTGGTAGAAGAATTTTCAAACCCAGAAAACCAGAATCTAGATGCCATGGAACAAGTTGGTCTTGATTCTCTACAGTTTGACTATCCTGGCAATCAGGTACAAATGGACTCTTCAGGAGCTACTGTAGGACTTTTTGACTACAATTCTCAGCAGCAGGTTAGTAATGGACTGTGGAAAATTGATCCTTTAAGTTGTTGATTATCCTCTTGATAATCAGTCATTTCAACATGCAGTGCATTGATAATCAGTCATTTCAACATGCAGTGCATTGAATATTATTTTGTCTGTGACTTAGTCAAGGGCAAATAACTGTATAATTAATCTAGAAGAATATTGTTGCATAATTTTCTAGTTTAGTAACTTGCTATTACAGAGGCTTGGTTTGACATATTGTTTTTCCATAAGCAAATCCAAGTATATTATAGCCCTGACTTTTGAAAACTGAAATGCATTTTTTTTCCCCCCAATAGCTTTTCCAGAGGACTAATGCTCTGACTGTTCAGCAGTTGACAGCAGCCCAGCAGCAGCAATATGCACTGGCTGCAGCTCAGCAGCCACACATAGGTGAGCTTTCTGTACAATGCAGCAAGTGTCCCTGGCAAAAGTGGGTGTGTTGCTTTGATAGACTCCTTTCAGTTTACCCAGTCTTCTCATTCAAATAGATACTGATCACTTGGCTTGCTGCAATGGTTCTCATGAAAACTGCTCAGAATGACTGCCTATGACTACTGTTCTTAGTGGAGGTTCTCTGCTGTAAATTTTCCCCTTTGGACAGTTGTATACAAAGAAATAAAACTTACATTTGCTTCTATAGCATAGTAGTTGAATGTTGATGGGAGTAAAAGGTTAATGCTTACTGCAATAAGCAGTAATAGAAACACTAGCTTTATATACTAAAAGCCAGTATGCAATTCTAAGATTCTCTTGCAGTGTAGTATTTTTAGTAATCCAGTTAAAAACCATTGTAGAACACAATTTTGAAATCATACTGTTGTGTTGATTAAGTTTTAATTTTTCCTTGTTAATGTCACTATTTAAACAGCTCTTTCTTCTTGCAGGTACCCTAATGAGCTAGTTCTTTAGCAGACATTTTTTCAGTGCTTTTAGTTCTGTGAGTTAGTTAAATACATCAAGTTCTTCATGTGCTGCAACTCAACAAGGAGCCTTCATTTCAATGACAATTTTGTGTTCTGCTGTGGGGAAGCTGTTGGTGTTTGGGGGGGGAGGTTGGAACACACATGGAAGCAATTCCTTGTTTAAGGCAGGGAGATAATGAGAGTTTAAAGATTTCTACCTTCTCCAGTTCCACTGGGCTGTTGAGGTGTGTGCACAAATGTTTCCTCTGTGAGAAAAAACAGATTCTCAGGATTAGAAGGGCAGGAAGAAGTAGGAAGCATCTGCAGTGCCTTGTGTCCATGCTCTCCTGCAAATAAGTTTTCTCACCAGCTTGTTGCTTAGGTAGGTTGTGAGGTCTGCTCAGACTGGGATCAGCAGCCTGTAGCTGGGATTGAAAAGTGGCAGGTCTTCACAAATACAGGCTGAGAGCTGGAAGCATGGCAGATTGAGATGTTTGCGTGAGGTCACAGGTCCTGTCTTTGGCTTCTAAACTTCAGAGAAGCCTCTACTTTGTATGAAGTGCTGAGTAGTCAGCTGAAATTTTTCTCTTAAAATGCAGCCTCTTCTCATGTATATATTAATAGACATTTATCAAGAAATATTTGGAAGGAGGGACATAGTTTGACATGCCTTGCTTGCTGTAAAAGTTCCTGACTCAGTGTTGGATAAAGTACATGAACGCAACTGACTGGGGAAACTCTGGCCAGTGATGCTTTGTTTGCTGGAGTTTCTGCAGTTGTCTCCTTGCATTACAATTCCTATATCAAATTAGGATTCTTGGGAAGTAAGATTAGCATCTTATATCTGGCTGTTTAAAAGCTAGGTATCTGACTTAAACTATCTGGTTAAATTTTTTCCTAATTGTCAATGAAGAGAGGTTTTGTCTCTAGCAGGTGGTTTATTTCATCTGGCTGATTCACTTCACGCACTGGATGACTTGTCTGCTACAGATTTCCTTGCAAGATTAGTTTAACTTTCAGATAGTTAAAGTTGGGTAAGATAAATTCCACTTTGAATAATCCCTTCTGTGTAAGAATGGATAGACACGTATGAGATAAATCTCCTTGGAGTCTTTAGGTCCAACAAAACAAAGCTGTTAGGCCTTGGGATTAGTGAGAAAGGACTGATGAGAAGACATAGAAGTGTTGATTTCTGTAATTACGTACCTGGTCTTCAGAGCTTCCAAAGTACAAGCAGTTCTGATTATAACAGATAGGCTGTGTGATTTGGGTGGTGTGAATATGATGATGCTTGCTAAGAATGTTGGCTGTAATGAAGCTCTGTTTGTTACTGCAGCAGGCGTATTCTCCGCAGGCTTGGCCCCAGCTGCTTTTGTGCCAAACCCATACATTATCAGCGCTGCTCCTCCAGGGACTGACCCGTACACCGCAGCTGGATTAGCTGCAGCAGCTACCCTAGCAGGTACTGAACACTGGGGAGTGTCTGTCTTGATACTTCAACCGAACAAAAAGAGGAAAAAGAAGTGAAATCTGTCCGCTTTATTCTCTGCAAATGTAGTTCTAGGCAGGAGAGACTTCTAAAAAAAGGAATACTGCCATTTTGAAAATTCTTGCTATGATAGAAAGTATTTCAGTTTGTTACATATAGATTCCAAGTTTCTCTTGCCACTGGACTTTCATATACAAAATTTAGGGCTTTTTTTCTGTTCTAAAAGTGTTTATCCTTAATAAGGTGAATCTGACTTTGACAGTATGTATTATTTTCAAAAGATGTGACAGCTAGCCTTTCCTTGTGTATTTTTGCTAAGTGCATTAATTTTCTAATTCCAGCTTTTCTCATTTCCAATGGAGACTAAAGATGGTCTCCAGCGTGCTAAAAGGTCCAGACAACAGAGAAATACAGGAAAATCTCTTAAAAAGTTACTAGATATCACTGTGAAACAACATAACTGAGTATTCAAGTCCCAGCTAGTGCTCAGACTTGAGCATAGCATTTTAAAAAAAAAAACAAAAAAAAACTCCTGTGTTTCCACAAGGTGTTTCACAGGGAAGACAGTAGAGAAAACTAAAAGACAGGTATATATAATGCTTTATATGTACAATCCCATGTATGGAGAGATTATTCTTCTACAGGTTCTTCATTTATAGGCTGGAAGAGTTAAGTGTGCCCACTTGGAAGAGCATCATGTATATGCAGGAGAGGCACAGGCAATAGTGTTTATAAGCAAGGGCATCATACAAGAATGGAGGAATCACAGATGATCAAAGTCACAGTACATCACTATCAGGAGGATAAATTTTCTTCATACTGTGATGTTCTGAAATGATCTTTTCTTCCAACCATGAAAACTGATTTTGAATGCACAGACTCTGAATGCTTTAAGGTTGTTCTTTGTCACCCGAGTCTCGCAAGGGTATTCATTTTTTCATAGAGAAGATATGACTTGGTGCGAATGTTAAAAATTAATCCATTTGTATTCATGTGTCATTTTAGCTAACATGGGAATTCTTTCTTTTTAATACTGATTTCTGTTCTGAAACTGAGAAGATGGGTCAATGAGGGATGCTACAAACAGTATTTTAAACAGCTGCACTAGATGGAATAATCATGTTTTCTGGTTTTAGGTCCTGCTGTGGTTCCACCTCAGTATTATGGTGTTCCATGGGGGGTGTATCCAGCCAATTTATTCCAGCAGCAAGCTGCAGCAGCAAATACCACAGCAAATCAGCAAGCAGCTTCCCAGGCACAGCAGGGACAGCAACCGGTACGTTCAGCATGAAAAGCAGAGGTGCCTCACCTTAACATTCCAGTGTGCAAGAGTCAGCTGCTGGAAAATTTTACATAATTCAGATGTTGCATTTTACTGTACAATAAATGAATGTTAAAAACTCTCAATTTCCTTACTCATTGTCATTGTCTCACACCGTGTTAAAGTTATTTTACAGTTTTGTTTCTTAAGACAATAAGCATTAAAAATGGTTCTTTTCTTCCAGTAGCTGTGCTATTATGTGTGTAGGTGATGCTTCCTGTGTAGTAAATTAATGTTAAGGTTAATCTAGAAAACTAGCATAAGGGGATGAAAAGATACATTCTGGCAATTTTAGGAGAGTATTGTTTCTTTTAAGCTTGGGAAAAAACTGATCTGTGTTTTCATAAATTAGCTGGAACACTGAATGTTACACATTTTTCTGTCCCTTCGAAAAGTAGGGAAATAAAGGTGTTACCAGTAGTTTTGTTTCTTCACAGGAAGGAAGGATTGCCCAGCTTATTTTTCTGTGATATTAATTGTATTGCAGCATCACCATGTGCCATATGGTGTTTTTGCCTTGGTGAAGCAAGAATGAGCAATTGTTACAAGAACCTGTTGAAAATTCAGTTTCTTTAAATATTTCTTGAAAAGTGCTAATTTTCTATTGTTACTTTGGATACATTTTTAAACTATTGTATGAGTTTTCAGTATAAATGAATGGCAATTTTGACAAAGGAAAACCACAAATTTTACAATGATTTTACACTTGAATGAATGTAAGCATTTCAAAATTTTTACCAGCAATATGGTTCATTTCAGTGCCATTTTTAGAAATGTAATAGGAGATGTCTGAGGTACCATGTAGTTCCAGGGATTTCATCACTGTTTTTATGTTCAGGTGGATATTTCTTTCTACTGATTGTTTTTATCAGTGACCTGCATTGGTAACTGAATGTATATTGTCTCTGCAGTTTCTTTTTGTTTTCTCTATAAATTAATATTATAGAGAATTTATATATATGCAAACAACATACACAATTCTTTGTGGGAATATATTGCGAGTTGTATTTCTCCCTTATTTTGGACCTGAAAAAGTTGACTTTAACCAAGAGGGATAGAGTAGCTGCAAGAATTTAGATTGCTTTTCAGTCAGATTCCCGGAGATTCGCTGTCAGAACATAATAAAATGCGCCTGCATTGCATGGTGATGGAGTGTTATGTGAATGTTTAAAACTTAGTGGGCGCATTATTTACAGCACTGTTGGCAGTGGAATGTTAATTATTTAGACAGGTTACTACAAGTGCTGAAATACTCAGATTTACATCATTCAATTGCCTGGAAGTAATGTCAACAAATGTGTTTATCAAGGAAGGTCAGGTGTTCAGTTAATAAATAATGTAGGTCATAAAATGTATCACTCTTAGATTTTCTTCCTTCCTTTATACGCATTACCAGTGATGGAACATACCTGAGTCCCAATGTCCAAGGCAGGGCAGATATTTTATGGTCACGTTGGTCAACAAAATGGTATATACCTTTTATTATTTGTATATTCTGGAAACCAATGAGGTGCAGGATTCCCAGAATGAAAATCAGGGCTGAGAGGCATCAGATACTAAAAGCAACTGTTCTAGATCTTTGTTAGCACATAATAGATTGGATTCCTTACCTTTTAAGGAAGGGGTGTTGTGTTGGCCTTTTCCAGGTCCTGCGAGCTGGAGCAACTCAGCGCCCGCTCACTCCCAACCAGGGGCAGCAAGGGCAGCAGGCAGAGTCACTTGCAGCAGCTGCAGCAGCAAATCCAGCTTTGGCTTTTGGTCAGGGTCTTGCTACAGGCATGCCAGGTATGTATGTTATCAGTGGATTAAGATACAGAAAGTAAGAATATTGGTGTTATTAGGTAACAGATTAACAAAGTCCTGTTGCATTTACGATAAGCTGCTTAGAATTGAGTTTTTTAGTTTTATGTTATTCAGTTGGTTTAAAATACTGGCACAGTATTTTTAGAGCACAAGAAACTCCTCTAGCATTTGTTGTTTGGAGCATTTTCTCTGTATTGGCTGTTACAAACGTATGCACAAGAAATACAGATTTTTGCAAGGTAATTTCATATATAGTGAAGCAACTACATGCTGTCTTTAAAAGTCACTTGTTCTCTGGTTCCTCTGCAACAGGAAGTATTAAGTTTTGCTAGAATAACTTTTATTTGGGACATAATATCTAAAATTCAGAATCCAAAATGAAGACATTTTTAAAAAAATTAATTCTTTATCATATCTGAAGATCACAAAATGTGTGGAAGCACTCCAGATGTTGGAGCCTCAGATTCTTTTAGTGTGCATGGCTTCTGACTTCCTGAGGAGTGGTTCATGTGTTGTGGAGTGGTTAGCTTGAAGTTCAACGTCTAAGTGTTTGGTACAGTTACCTGAGCAATTTCAGAGTACTTGGCCGTTCTTCAGTGTGGAAGTATAGACTTTACCTTGTAAGTTAGATAATGTTCCATTAGAACATTATCTATGTTCCAAGTAGATAATGTATCCATTCCTTTGACCTGTACAAGTTCTCTCCTTGGTTGACACCACTGTGAGATGCCCTGCAGTCTGGAGCCAGAGTTGCTGGCTGCGTGCTCTTGGCCTGCGTTGTGCACTTGGCCTCCTGTGGGCACATTTGAGATTCTAGCTGCAGAACAGACTGACTGTGGTGTTTTTCCCGTCTGTTTTCTTTTATAACTATAATTTCTATTTCTTCTCATGCAGTAGTTATCTTCAGCATTTAGCATCTTTCTCCTAAAATTGAGGACTCAGCAGAGTGCAGTCCTGGCACCTGCCAAGTGGTACTTCTGCACCTCACCGAAGCAGTGGATAAGGCCTACAAACAATGAGGCATGTGAGAGATGCTATAACCATCTTTGCACAAGCCTCAAAGGCTTAGCTATAACTTTTTCTTTTCTTTTTTTTTTGAGAGGGTGTGGTGTACGTTTGTTTATGGTTACTTATTAGTTCTTACTTTAGATCTGGAGTAGTAGCTGTCTTAAGAGTAGTTCTTAAAACCTGTAACCTCCCACCTCAGTGGGTGATTGAAAGTAAAACTGAGTGGTCAGATACATAACCTCAGTAGTGCAAAAGCCTGTCCTTTGAAGAAGGTACTTGAAGACTTTTTTTTCCTCTTCCACAAGACCCAAAAGGTTTTTTGTGAGGGCAGGAGCCTTTCTATTCAAGTAGTCTGGGAAAAAAACCGCCCATGTATAAAGCATTAAAATCAACAAGTCCTGTCCGTTGGCATAGCACTTTTTGGTTTTATTACCTAGAGGAATTTGAAATGTGACATTGCAGTGGGTAGTATGAAATGGAAGTCAAATTTCTTTGTGGCAGATATACAGTATAGGGAAAGGTACAGTGGTTATGGAAAGTATAAATGGGTTACTGGCTGGATAGTAAGTTCTGAATTTGTTTTATTAGGGGATGTGCAGAGATAAGGCTGAGCATGTCTTCATCAGTACAAGCAAAGGTTATAGGGGTTCAGGTTTTAGACAAAGAGAGCTGGGGAGGGGAGAGGATGGCATTTTTCAAAGGAGCAGATAATTGAATTGGCAGTAAGGAGTGTTACATCTGTTAAATTGTGAAGAGAGAAGTGCCAAACTGGCATATATTTGGATGTCATCACTAAGGGAAGTTACACTACTGGATGGATAAGGGCAGTACTAAGGATGAGCTGCATGAACCACGAGAACAGATTTCATTTCCTCTCATTCTTTAGATACATTCAAGGTTTGCGTAATAAGAATCAGAAAGTTTTTCAGAGTGTGGTTTCTGGAGACATTTAGAAATAATTTCAGCAAAACACCATAATTATAAACAAGATTGTTTACTTTCACATTCCCTGCTGAGACGGAGACAGTAAGTATAGATGGAGCAATTAAACTCTAAAATAGACGGTGTGATTATGAGCTGATCAGGATCAGTTATAGTATGTTATAGTTTTCTGACTGCATGGGAACACCACTTGAATTCAGTGAACTTGAATGCAAAGGCACTGAAGTGAGATTGATAATTGTTAATTTTGAGAGGAAATTGCACAGCCACAGGGAGAGATGATGGTGTGATGGAAGGTAATGAAAACTGAAACAGGAAGAGAAGGAATTAGAGAGGAGATGTGCCAAATCACTACCGTATCTCTGATAGATAAGGCAGGGGAGGTTTCTAGGTTTGTACTCAGCTTTCTGGGATGAGGCACAGTTTGTGGAATAGTGGAAAGGAAAGGAGATCTAAGTTTGCTGTGAGAACTCTTCTTCAATTATTTAATTTGATCTTTGATGGTCTCTCTGAAATTTTATTTTTTATATCAAAACAAAAAATTTTATACCTTTGAGGCTGTACATGCACTTAGCAAGGTTTTAGCAATTTCACAAATAGTCCTATGTTGCTTTATTTTGGTAGATTTAAGTAGAAAGCTGAGGTCTGTTTTGGTTCAGAATGTATTTCAGAAATTGGCCTTGACCCTTCTGTGGCAGTATCTGGATGCTATTGACCTAGTTTATCATTACTTACTTAAATGTACTGTCTGTGGGTGGGTCACAGGTTCACGTAATGTCAGGGAAGTATCAAGAGGGCTTGAGCATCTTGTAATGTAAAAAACCAGGGCAAATTGTTTCAGTTTTTTAATTTAGCAGTCATACAAGTAAATTATTTTAGAAAATTTAATATTAATGTATTAAACTGCATTAGTATTAATTTCAGTAAATTTGTTTTATACAAAGTGTAAGTTATCTCCCCTGCCCCTGTCCAGATACTTTGCATTGGAAAATAGCCTTGTTTACATTGTGGGATTGAAGTAATATAAAAAGCTGTATATTAGTGGAAGAGTGTAAACATAAAATCAGTGGGTGTTTTAGGCAGTTAATACTTAAACAGTTACAGCATTATCCATGGGTTTGTGCATTTGAAGAGGGTAGGTGGGCAGAGTAAATACTGGTAAGCATTAGCCAATTCTGAGTTCTGAAAAAGTGGTTTCATAAGGTACAGCAGGAACAAACAGCAGAGCCAACGTGTTGTTATCAATTGAACCTGCTACAGATAAAAGCAGAAGTTATGTAGATACTAGTAATTAAACATTGCTAATGTGTGCAGGATCATGTGTTACTATAATGAGCTTTTGTACTGTGTCACTAAGCCAGTATTTTGTATTATCTGCAGATCTACAGTAAAACAGACAACGGTTTGTCACCTTTCCCTACCTTGGGCAGGTGGCAACTTTTCTTAGTGGTGAAGGGGTAGAGCAGAACACATCTGTGTAGGTGGAAGAGGCAGTGGCACCTCTAGCAAAATATTTCTGTAGTTCAAGTGTAATAACCTGTTTTGGTTGGTTTTAACTGGCCAAATTTTCAGAAAAATTATGTGGAGGACCACTGTCTTGTGCTGTTGGTGGGAAAGAAAAGGTAGATGTGGCTGGAATGCAAGGCGAGTAGTGAGCAGTGAGAACAGGTTTAGAATTATAGCAGTGATGATTTTTCATAACCAGTATAATGCATTCACCTCCAGAACTGTGAATTGAACCTAAAGATCTGGATTTTCGTTGCTCCTGTCCTGTTAAGTAGTACCTGAGTCTCCTTCATATCTTGATAATTTCTTTATGTGTGAGAATTTAGACCTGTGGATCCAGGTTCCCTGCAGAGCACTGTGACTACCAGGCCAGAAGGCAGATGATGTTTCCAGCTCTTTTTTTGGATTGTATCTAGGCAGAGGAGATTAGAGATGTTTTAGAAATCGAGGAGGAGAAAATATGACTTGGAAGGCTGGTGATTGTGGTACTTACCTTAAATCAGAGGTCCAGTTATGTTCAGGTCCATATGTATTTCAGAGAAAAATCTGCTAGACCTAGTTCTGAATATACAAGGCAACTTAAGGGAACAGCTGACTTAAAATAGGATGCAAAATCTTTGTTCTTACATGTACAAAAATAGATGTGTGACTTTTGCAGTCTTGTCTTTTTTCTTAATACTGTTAGTATATATTTGAACATGGGAGGAATATTGAAATTAGATTGGGTTTTGTTTTATTGCTTCGTAAGAATAGTCAACCTAACAACTAGAAATTGTTGTATTTTAAATATCAGCATCCTATCTTAGATTATCGTAGCTTGTCTTCCATTTTTGAGGGATTCTTATTCCAATTCATCTACTTCACTATAAAGTGTGAAGAGCCTTAAAATTAATTCTCTTGCTCATGTTCTAAGTAAAGGGTTGTTTTGCTTGGCTTTCTTTTGTCTTTTTTGCTTTTCTTCATTCATATATTGTATTCTGTATTCCTTCCTACTGTTTGCTTTTCTCCTTTTTCAGCTCCTCTTCCTTTTCATCAATTCCAAGTCTTAACTGTCAACTGAATGAAGTGTTATGCTTGGATTACAGTCTTTTTTATTCCTGTGAAACTGGCTGGTCCAAGATACTCCTGCACACACAGCATTCCTTTCCTAATGTGTTTTTTGCAGATGGACTTTTAAGTGTGGTTAGGTAATGTGTGGAATTGCCAGACTTGCATTTTGCTCAGCCTTTTAATTGTGCACGTCTCAAGAGATTCTCCATGTACAAAGGAGTACAAGAGAAAAATGTTTTAAACTGCTGAAGGAAATTTATTTGATAATGATCCAAATCTGCCAGTTGTATTGTACCTGTACCTTCTCACTGTGGTGTTAGAAACTTTAACCTTGACAGTAAGTTCAATTTTAGACTAATTTTAGCAGTTATTTTAGTTGTAAAAAATTACTTGAGGCATTTCTAAATCTGATTTTGTCCCAGTGTTTTCTGATCTTTACTGCTTTTACTTTGATATCCAGTTGATATTCAAAGACTGTGGCAGAAGTGCTGGTTTGTAGTTTGTGGTTAGAATATTTCAGGGAGAGAGGAAATGCTGACTGTATGAGGCTGTAGCACTGATCCTTGTCTCCTGTGCTGTGCAGGTTACCAGGTGCTGGCTCCCACTGCCTATTATGATCAGACTGGTGCCTTAGTAGTAGGCCCTGGAGCAAGAACTGGCCTTGGTGCACCGGTCAGGTTGGTGGCCTCAACTCCTGTTCTCATCAGTTCTGCAGCAGCACAAGCAGGTAAGTATTTCATCCTGCACAGATATTTCTTCCACTTCTCTACTGAATCTTAACAGTAGTGTTGATTAGTATTTGACATCATTGTTTTCCATGCATCTGAAGTTTTCTAGTTGTGAAGGATATACTGTGCATGCTTGCTTTTTTATTCTGTCTTCTCCTGTTCTTTTTCACAGAGGGGGTTTTCCATTTTTAATTGAAATTTACAGTCCTCTTGCCATACATACATAGGCATGTTTCTGCAAATGTTACTTGTCAGATAGGAACATTTTCTCCTTCCTCTCCCCATGCATTATAACATGCACTTCTCATCAGTCCCTTTAAATGGTGTCCTCTAGGAAGCATCGTTTCATTGCTTCGGCCTGGCAGAAGATGGACTGCTCTGGAACCTTGCTATACTTTTCTCATGAAACTTACTTTCTCCTGAAAAATGTGTCAAGGAGAAAGCTATGTCTAGAATGGAAAGCAAAAGAGGCAAATTAGTTATATCAAAACTCTCTAATTTCCTTCTTTTTTACCAGTTGTAAGATCTAGTATTACTTTACTGAACAATTTATTGCATTTGTTAAATTAAAATCTAGACTATTAACCCTGGATTAATTAACTTAATCTGTTCAGAAAATTAGATTTTAAGTTAATCTATCAGCTTCTTTCTCTATGCAGAACTCGCTTCTGATAGCTGAAGATGTCTTTGAATGACTCTTAGCTACAATTCTGCCACTGCAACTTTGGATATAAATTAACAGTAAACCGTAATGTCTTACATGTTTACACTGGAAATTCCCTCAATTACATTAACAATTCTGCAGCCTTGATTAGCCTAAAACATGTGCTGTGTTCACTTTTTTCCCTTCAGTAATTAAGATTGTATAATACTATTAAGTCTTAGTCCTTTAATATGTGTATTTCTGCTTGTTTTAAGCGGGCTTCAAGAAAACACAATTTAGTTCTGAATAATCCATTTTCAGTCAGAAATGTTCGAGAGAGTAATTATGATTGAAAACATGTGTTTTACAGCTGCAGCTGCTTCAGCTGGAGGAACAGCAAACAATCTCGCAGGAGCCACGAACGGTCTATTTCGGCCACTTGGTGCCCAGCCACAGCAACAGCAACAGCAAACAAATAGTAGCCTACAATCCAATTCATTTTATGGCAGTAACTCTTTGACCAATAACTCCCAGAGCAGTTCCCTTTTTTCACATGGTCCTGGCCAACCAGGAAGCACATCTCTTGGCTTTGGAAGTAGCAGCTCTTTAGGAGCAGCTATCGGCTCTGCACTTGGTGGATTTGGATCATCAGGTAGGTTGTTAATATAGTGAGGACATTCTGTGAGACTTTTGTGCTAAGCAAAAAAATGTATCTGTATCAGGCATCATATATATACATACATTTCTAAAAAGAATGAAAAAATAGGTTATATAAGTTTAAAACAAATTATAGGGGAAAAAGACAAGTTTTTAAAATTCACTTGGGTTCTGTATAGAAGATGCATTTTTGAACAATATCCTGTAGTCACAGGTATCTCCAAAATACTTTTCCATACTGATCACTGTACTGTGCCCCAGAAGTTTGTTACTGTTTTTCAGTAAGCTGCTTTTGTTTTCAAGGAAGTCTGCATTCTCTGGTTAAAATAATAATTGATGATAGTGAAGATGTACATTCTTCTGTTTTAATAAACATACAAGTTCCTAATTTTCTTTTTAATAAATCAAACAGCATATGACTTTCTAAATTTGATCTAATATCAAAGTGTTTTTTTCAATACGATTGTAAAGGATTTATAAAACAAAAACATCTAATACCCAAGAGTAGTCCTTGTTAGCTCTGTCAGGTTTACTCTTAGATATAGTTAAGCCTAAATAGTTCTGTACATGTTTGGGGCCTTTAATTATTACAACAGATGCTACTGAATATTAGCAACCTGTTTGTATTTTTAAAAAAATCATTCTGTCATGTTTCTGCTCTAAAGCAGAAATTTCATATTCACACAGTTTTTAAACATGCAAGGTAGGTTTTCTATATTTCAGATTCAATTTTAATAAGGCAAGATAAACATTTTCTAAGAATATCTCCTTTTGCTATTAATCTCTAAGTTTACAGCACTGAATTGCTTCTTATTACTAATATTATTTTAATGAAATCAGGGGAGCATGTTTGATCTTGCATATCTTGCAGATGGGTAGAAATTGGGGGAATTTTATGCACTCTTAAACAGTATTCTTTACAAAATTAAGGAAAATAAGCGCTAAAGAAAGTAATTTTTTAAAAATTACAAAATAGGTTTATATATGGAGGAGGAAAAACAGAAGGAAAAGCACACCCTTCAGTGTTAAGTTATGGTAGTTATTTGGTAACTGTGGGACTAGTGACATCAAGTGTATTGGATACCAACACATAGATTTTTTCTCAGTGTTAATTTTCATAAAATAATCAGAAAAATTATTTACTTTAACAAAATTAATTCTAGGAAGTTCAAAATCAGGTTTTTACATTGATCCTTTCTAGTATTTGATTTTAAAGAGAAGACCCAAAACATCCCATGTTCAATTTAAAAAAAAAAAAAAAGAACCTACTCAGTAGTGTAGGTTTTCTTAATTTTTCCTTAATTTATGGCAAGTAAATTTTATCTACAAAATTGTGCTATCCAATATTATGTAATATAACTTGTCCTGAGCTATTTGTAAGGTTTCAGTGAGTTCTTAGCAGCTGTGTTTCACTCTAGGTAGTTTCATTACAGTGGTAGATAGTCATAATAAATATATATATTTAATACCACGCAACTATTTAAGGTCTCTAGATAGAATAGATTTAAGTCATAAAAGTTTTTATCCTGCATTATCTGAAGAACCTCCATACAAATTTTAGTTGTGTATCTACTTAAGAAAATCAGCATAGCTTTTCCTGGCACAGGAGATTAAGCCTTTTTCTTGTAGCAAAGGTCAGTTGCAGAGCTTTGTCCAAAGCCCTCAGCACAGAGAGCACATGCTGAAATCTTGCAGCAGTATCCAGGGTGATTTAATTAGCGTGGTAGTTTGCACAGGGAAGCTGGAACCCTATGCTTTTGCAGTTTGAGCAGTGCTGATGAAAGGTGCTATCTAAACTTGAAATATTTTTAGTAGTATTAGAATAAAAGTATACTGAAACTGCCCTTCTGCCAAGTGTAAATTGTACTTGCCCTAATAGCCACTTTAAAAATGCTTCCTGGTTATTTTTTTTTTTTTTTTTTAGCGTTCTGGCCTGTATGTATATATGAATTGAATTACACAGATGAGCACTTAAATAAGTGGTATTTATGCATATTGAGGCGAATTGAAAGTTTAATTTTTTATGTGCTATGGTTTCAGCTTCTTTGTAACTCCCATCAGTGTGTTGAAAATGTTGAATTTCAGTTAAAATATAGCCATGAAGACTCATAGATGGCAGAACACAATTTGCCCTTATGCTTTCAGTTTTTGCAGGGGGCAAAAATAGCTGCAAAAAATGCGAAGGTGAGCATGTTCTAGCTTGAATGACTGAACAAAGTAACAACTGAAAGCAGCAAACATACCGTATAAATGACTGTATGTACTCACAGTCTCTGTTCTTTTATAATAAAGTTATTCATACTCCTTTTTAAAGGTTTAGGTGCATGATGGTAAGTTACTGCAGCTTAACAGGTAGCCAAGAATTAGATCAACTGTGGCAGCTTTCCAGATGCTGCCTTCTGGCTTGTAACAACTGTAAAGGAATTGGAATAGCTTAGTGAGGGGGGAAGAGGAGCAACCTAATGCAACTTATCTTGTGGGTTTTGTGAGCTTTGCTTGTTTTGTGTGTGAAAACGCAGCTCAGCTGCATTGTGGTAACTTGTTAAACTGCAGTAATTTAGCCGGGTAAGAAACACTGAAAGATGGAAAAATAGCAGTCCATTATGTAGCATTTTATTAACATTTATATGGTTCACTGAGCCAGAGCCTGTAGAACTGGTCTCAAAGCTTGAGTTTTCTTTCAACTGTTGCCTTAATTTGCTCTTCTGGTTTCTTATTCTCAATCTCCTTGCCTAGTTAGTCCAGTATCTTTTCCTTCTGGTTTCTCCTCCAGTATGTCTTCCTTCCCAGTTTCCAGGCAACATTTATCTCCTGCTTCCCTCCTAAGTATGTTTCTGTTTCTACTTGTACTGTGTGATGTTCCCATCATCAGCTTACTATTCAGTCTTTTTGCCCCACAGTCACATACACCTTCTACAGCCTAACTTTTCTTCAGATCTGCTTTCTTCTCATCCTCAGTCCCACTGAAAGTGCTTGCCAGTTTTTCTTGCAGTCTCTTTGTTGGCTCCTTTGTCTTACCTTTCTCTCTTCCTCCTGGTTTCCTTTTTTCTCTTTCCCCTCTCCTTAGTCTACTTCTTGTGTTTGGCTTTTGTCTCCCCGGCACTTGAAATAGAAAAATTCCTTTCCTCATTGCCTCATGGGCCTTTCCAACACAAGGTGGAATCTTGGACAGCAGTTTCAGAGTCTTTTTTTGACATGGCACACTGAAGTTCAATTGCAGGCACAAACTTAATCAGTCACCTCAGATGTGCTGTGTATGGTCAGGAGTTTTTAAGTTTTCAGCTATGAGTCTGTAGCAGATCTGTGCTGAACTTGGATGAACTGTGATTTTGCAAAGGTTTTTAGTCCATTCGAAGAGTGCGAAAATAAAGGTCTCCTGTTGCTGGCATATTTCGTCTGAGTGCATGAAAGCATCAACTTCTCAAAGAGGTAGCTAGATTATTTTGGTAAGGATAAAGCACCTTTCTTTGCCAGTATTTCTGAAATGGCAGTGTTTAGACAAAAGTTGTATTAAAAATTTTGTCTAAGCATGTTCCTGCCATGAAAAATATTATCCAAGTTGTTAATGTTATGAGAAAACAAATTAGTGTCTTAAAAATGGGAAGTTTCGGGCAACCTTTGTATTGTTCCATGCTGCCAGCTTTAGTAGGAAGGCACTTGAAAAGGATAAAGGTTATGGAAGTAAAAATTCTGACCTTTCCTTCTTAAGTTGAAGTAGTCAATAGCAGTAATCAATTTTCCAAATTCAGCTTAAGAAAGATATTCATTACTAAAATATCCATAATCTTGGTTTGGTTCATGATTATAATAATGTTGAGCATTTAAAACAGGCACTCTAGTTTAATACTTTGCTAGTATGCAGCAGATGCTAGAATTTAACATTTCTAAAAACTTTTTATTGTTCTCCTAATTTGTCCTAGACTGCTCATCGCCCTGCTGAACGCTGCTGTGCAGGATAACCAGTCCTTCACTAACACACTGTTATCCAAAGCCTCTAGTCTAATTAGACTTTCAGAAACACTGATAGCAGTAAAATCACGTTTTTAATTTCTCACTTAATTTTCCTATCTCTGCTGTGCTTCTCATCTTCTTTCTTGGCCTATTCCCTCTTTATAATATCTTTTCAAAACACTTCTTTGAGAGCCATAATTCTCATAGGGAATTTAAAGTAGTCATTTTTTTTCCTACAGGTGAGGGGGTTCACAAACAAGGAAGTTCAGAAAAAGCTGAACAGCAAAATAAATTACTTTGTGAACCCTTAAACAACAACTAATTTCCTCTAGACTTTTTCCTGAAATGAGTGTCACTGTCTGACTAATAATTTATGGTGCAAAAAAATTATCAAATAATTTAGTGGCAATATTTTTAGAATCATTTATCCTAAAAAGTGCCAGTGTAATCTAATCTTATAAATTCCATATTTGTCCCAAAGCCTGAAGTCGGGCATTTAAAACAGAGTACTGCAATATTATTGTGAGAAGTCTAGTGTGAAATGTTGAAAGACATGGACATTGGTGAAATTGTCAGTGGTATGTTTATACCCACTTAGATTTATTTAAAAGCATGTGTGGTTATCACAGTAATTGTCTTTGTCATAACGATTGCTGTAATTATTGTGATCGCATCTGTTGTTGCCCAGCTGTAGTTGGGGATAGGTTTTATTCAGTTGACACTGTGTAATTAGGGTCTTTTTATTTCTTCTTCAGTTGGCAGTTCTGCAAGTAGTAGTGCCACAAGGAGAGATTCTCTATCTACTAGCTCTGACTTGTACAAAAGATCTAGTAGCAGCCTAGCACCCATAGGGCAGCCATTTTACAATAGTCTGGGATTTTCCTCCTCTCCAAGTCCAATAGGCATGCCTCTGCCAAGCCAAACGCCAGGACATTCACTTACGCCACCGCCATCACTTTCATCACATGGATCCTCATCCAGTTTGCATTTAGGTAAAAAAAACAAAAACAAAAAACCAAAAAAACACTTTTTGTTTGTATGTATGTATGTATTTCTATGTGTAAAATATATGTTGCATAAGAGATGTCACGTTACCTTTGCTGTTAAACAGTTTTGTAATGAAGAGGGGCCATTCCTGAAAGGTGAAGAGCACGTTCAGATGCTCATTGATTTGACAGTGCAGGGCACTCAGCTTTTGGCAGTATCGGGCCAACAACTGATTTTTCTTCCCTTGCAGAAGCCCGGTAGAGAGCCCAGTAAGAATTATTGGTCCTTTTTCTGTTATGTTTCCACAGTATGACCAGCAAAGGTGCATTATTTTTGTTTCTCCTCCACTGTGTTGCCACTTTAAGGACATTTTAGTTTATGTGTTTAACAGTGAAGTGACTTTCATTAATGCCCCTTGCCATGATAAAGTAGAAAAGTGAGCAGTGCTCTCTCTCAATGTAAAATGTATTGAAAGGTGATTTTTTAATCAGTCAACCTCATGGCCCAATTGCTTTGCCAGGAAGACAGTAGTTCATCACCAGGCTGATGGAAGGAGACAAAAAAAATATTTGTCAAAGAAGTAGCAAAGGCATTGGTAGTGGTGGCTCTCTGTTACTGGATTCCTTATTTTTTTAAGGAATGCTGAAAATAATTTCTCAAATGGGTTTTTGTGGCTAGTAAGGTGACATGGGAGCTCAACCTTTCTTAAAAAAAAATTAAAAAATAAAAGATCTAAAAAACTCCACCACAGTATACAGTATATTTGGAAGATAATGCCTCTAACCTGAGGTTACCTAGTACAGTTTTTCTTTTCTGCTGCAAATATTTGCAGTCATTTAATTTGAATGCTAAAAATCATACAGTGAAACTGGATGTAATTCAAGACTGAGTTGCCAGTTGCTCCAGTAACTGCTCAATGCACAGTTCCATGCTTGCAATAGGCAGCATAATTCCCTATATTTTAGTGCAAATAAAACAGGAAACAAATTTTTTAAATGCCTACCAGAATTCACCTTTAGTGAGAAATGTGTGAGTGATTTGTATAACAAGGGTAAATAATTAAAATATATTACATTTGCAGTACAGTATCCCATTCAAGGTTAAGTGCTGAATACCCGAAATAAAACTGGGCAAGGGGATGTTTCAGCACGTTTTATTTTTTTTTACTTACCTTTTTTCCTTTTTCAGGTCTACAAAGTGCACCTTTGGGCTGAGACCAAGCATGGAAAGTTTCAGCCCAAATGGAGGCTTTTGAGAAAGTTCTGAACATCTGACAATGGGGTTATCATGGAAATCTTTTACTTTCTTTCTTTTCAAAGTACTCTCACCATAGTTTTCATATTGCTGAAAACTATACTTAAACCAAATTTTGGAAGGCATTATCTAAAATTTAAAACATTCAAAGTTTTGTTTGTTTCACATTTGATAAATGTTAAAAGACTTTTTTTCAGTTCTGAGAAAATAGGCTGTGATCAGTGCAGAGGATTGCCTCTATCAGCAGAAATTGTTAAATACTGACTTTGACCCATTTTGAACTGTTTGGCAGTGTCAACTAAGCTTAATAGCTTGTTAAAATCATGTACTAGATCACTGTGTAACTGCCAGAATATACAGTTGTACTCTGAAAATTGACACAAACTTGTTGGCTTCCATGTGTCCTCTTCATCATCTTAAGTGGACCGGACCTTGATTACTGATAAACTTTGTGCTATATTACAAAATCAGCCTGAAATTTGGAAATGGAGGACTTTTGGATATTTGCTTTCACAAAAAATGCAGAAAAGTGCAGTAATTTTTTTTAGCCTTTCTGCCATGTGCCATGTTTTTGCACAGTTGCATTCAAAGTGCACCATGTAAGAGTTTAAGACTATTTCTGCAGTCAATTGTCTGTCTTGTTATATTTATTCTGGTATGTTCATCAGCCACTCTTGGAAGCGTGTTTTGTTCTCACATACAAAAAAAATAAAAAAAATCAAAGGTTTCTCACCAAGTGAGAAGTTAACACCTGAAATCAAGCAGGGAGTGTATTTTAAGAAGGGTATGATTATCATGTAGTCACTTTTCAGAGTAGAACAACATTGTAAGTTCATGTCTGCATGCAGTTTCCATTGGTATTCTGATAATGCCTGTCAAATGCAGCTCTCCCTCCACCTTCCAAACTTGTCCTGCCTGCTTGTATCAACAGGTTCAGCTAAGTTTAACTCCTGTTTTAAAATGGGCATCAAACTCAGTTGCTCCTGTTTCAGGCACCAGAATCTAGAGCACAACACTGGGAAAGGGTGCATGGTTTTATAACCCCTTTGTCAGACACTGCTGCAATTTGTAGCTTAAAAGAACAATTTCCCTTTTAGAAGAAATTTGTGATATTTTACTGCTTTTATCTCTTCTCACCGACTTTTATCCAACATCCTAAAATAGGAATGTGCTAATGACTTTGTGCTAGTGTCAGTTTTCCTGTATTTGAAGGGATTTGTCAGTTGTAACTGCTTCTTTACTGTAATCAGCTGGAGCAGTAAGGTCATGAATTTGAACTACCCTTTCACTCCCAAGTACAAGAAACTGCAAGAGGAAGTGGTTTTCCACTGTCATAAAAAATCCTTTTAGATTGGTAGTCCTTACCCTGTTTGATGGTACATTGCAGCATTTTAAGAATAGAGTTCTGGTGTAAAGTAGGATTTCTAAAATCTGGGCTTTTGGAAGTAATTGTTTCCTGTGTGTTGCAAGCCAGGTTTGTTAGCAGTTGGGATTGGTGTTTCACCTTCAGAGATGGTCATTCTGGGAAAGAGTAAAGGCGCCTTGGCAAGGCAGTGTGGGGAGCTTTGCATTGCCTCAGCTGTGTCCCTCCTCTATAGGGCTGCAGAACCAGTCATTATAAACATGTGCATTGATTCCTAAAATATACATAGATCTGTGTAATTGTTTTCCATATGAAGATGAAACTTTGAGCTTAGGATGAGCTGAAGCTACTTTTTTACAGATGAACAAATACATAAGAGAAATTAAGTTTAAAGCATTCATATACATGTATGTGTGTTACTAGAAAATACTGCTGACACATGTAAATAAGTTACTCTGCAGTAGATGTGTTTTCTGTCTTCATTAGAAATAATTAAAAAAATACTTTGATAAATACTAACAGACTAATGCTGTCAAAATAAATGTGCCTGGATCTAGTTTTTAATATTTTTTTCATGTTATCCTTAACATTAAATATGTTAAGGAGTCAGTAATTTAACATGCTTTGTGTCCTTGAAACTTAGGCTCGGATTTAAATGATCTATATCCCTGCCTTTTCCTCCCTATGGGTTAGCCATGGGGGTTTAGGTTCAATTAAACTGTAAAATAGCTTAGTATTACTCAGTGCTTTGGAGATTTCTGTTCTGTGAGATCAGAAGTGGTGGCTAATTGATTATCTGAAGAATGAACTGCACACTTCATTCCCCAAGAGTTTGGAATTGTGTGGCTATACTGATGTCTAATAAGTACTTCAGTTTTGCAGTGCTTTATTCAGTAGGATATGTTCCCCAAATAACTTACAAGATATAGGCTGTTACTTTCCTAGTTTGGTGAAGAAAATAGGCCATTGTACTCACAATTGTGTCTGCAGGTAATAAGTATCTAAGACAATATGCCTTTATTTTGGGAGTTTTACTGTTTTTCAAATCCGCAGAGTTGCAACTGAGCCATAGCATTGCTGTAATTAAAGGTTATGTGAAAATAAAAGCTAATTACTAATTAAATTACTCTTTTTTATAATAGTATCCAGTCTTTTACAAGATTCTGCTTTTCTTCTTGGCACAATGGATGTGCTTTCTTAATACAGCCTTCCTGTATTACAAACATGTTTGTGTGAAATAGTCTCACAGGCTAGACAGGAGCCTCCCAGTTCCAGCATAATTGCCTTACAAGTCTTAAAAAGTGTAAAAAGTGATGGTTCCCAAATTAGACTGAAAAAAGGCTTAATAATTTTCAGCAGGAAATGTATATTACACATATGTAGCACATTTTTTTAAAGCTACCAAATTTCTTAATTTCTATTTTAGTTGCTGGATAAATTGTTGCATTTAATTTATAGAAATGAAGGCTCAGTCAAAAAAAAAAAAAAGAAAACACCAAGCTGAAATGTTCAATTCTATGACTGCGTATGTTGACTGAGCATGTGATCCAAACTGCCCTGTTAGTTTCTGGCACAGAATTGAGCGTGTGATCAGTGGAGCAATAGTGGTGCTGCCACAGGAAAGTAGCCTGTAAGTTCCTTTCGGATGGGCTCTGGTGCCCTCTCGTGATGCTCAGCAGTGTTACTGCACAGCACGTACAGGGAGCCAGGATTGCACTGGTGTGCAACGTTTACCTAGTCCAGATGAGAAATACCATCATTGCAGCTGCATAACTTTTTTTTGTTCTTTAGAAGTCCATTCCTAGAGGAGGAATTATGGCAGAGCATCACTCTGCACACTGCTTCACCTGCAGAATGCTGGGTTGTTTTTTTTTTGTTTGTTTGTTAGTACCATAGTGTTTGTCAATGGAAACTAAAAACTATAGTTACAAAAACTTGATTTTTCTGGCTATACAGAATTAACAGGCTTTAATTTAAGGGAAAACCTAGTAGTTTTTAAAAGGTATTGTGGGGCATAAAGTATTTATTGATGTTTTTCACAGAATTTTGAAGACTAATTATAAAATAAGTACTAATTATTTCTATTTTAGGGCATAGTACTATACAATGCATTAAATGTGATGCTTGATGTGTCTTGCAGAGCACTAACATCTCAGATTCTGGTACTAGAATTTGACCTTTTGAGAAAGATAACTTCACCATTAATACATTGCCAGTCCACTGTAACACTGTTGTTGCCTGGCCTTAAAAGTACTTGGAACCAAAAAAAGGATTGGCTAGGGCAGAGTCACCTGGGTTGTTCTCTTTATTTATTTTTTAAATTGTTTTGGAGGTTTTTTCTATTATTATTTTTGTTTATTTTTCCCTTTTTTTGCTTTTTTTAAAATTAAGTTTGTAATAGAGCACCATTCAAACAGCACATACTGCAATTTGTTTTAAATTCAAATGTAGATATTTATTCTGTTGGGTTTGAAACGGCTTTAATTACAATATCACTTCCTAGACAGGGAGACAAAATGCTTTCCTTTTCCAATTTGTAGTCAATACTTTTAGAGAGAGTTTGTTTTTTTCTTTCCTTAGTTTGGTTTTAGTAGTAGAATTGAGGTTTCTATGTGGGAATTTTCTTGGAGTATTTCTGCTTGTAGTATAGTAAGAGTATCCCTCAAAAATCACACAGCAGTTGGGAAAAATGCTTTGGATGCTTTTTATGATAATTGCTGCCTGTTGTAAAGTGGAGGGAAGAGGCATGCTGGAGGAGTTCAGAGAGCAGGGTGTGAGGAGAAATGCACAGGACTGTAGAGTGACAAGAGCTGTAGGTGGAATCACTAGCAAACAGAAGGACCCAGACACAGGAAGGCAATTCAGTTCTTAGAAAGTAAGGAAGGATGAAGTGAGAGTGATGAGTGTTTGTGCAGCGAGGAAAAGGACTTCATGTTTCTAAAAGGAGCTTCAGTTTGATATGTCTATGGCTGTTGGATAATTAAGTAGAGCATTCTTTAGTTGTCTGATTTGAAATTTGACATATTTAGTGCTGAGAAGAGGTACCAGATTGAAGGTTTGGGATGCTGAAGTCATCAAATAACCTGCAGGACAGGTACAGCTTGGCAAGAGGAGCAACATATGCCTCCCCAAAAATGCCCTTAACATGCTGTAAGCTGGAAAGGTATCTCAGCAGGGACTGAAGGGTAGTTCAGATTTCATGGTCTATTTTGACACAATTGGCTAACTTCAAGACTACAAACAAGGGTATAAGCCAGTATGCCTTGTGAAATGGAAATCTGCCCACTAAGCCTAAGACCCACACAGTTCTAAAGTTTCTGTAAGGCTGAGTGGGTGCTCACTTTACCTACCTTGATATATTCTTCTAATGACATTTCTTTTCCTGGTGCCCTTCACATAAAAATGAGGAGGAGAATGGTTTTATTTATTGCAAGATAAAGCTATCTAACTCCTCCGACCATAATGAGGTAAATATAAATAACAAGACAGCACTGTTGTTTTCTTTGGCTCCAGGGTGTATCCATAGTTTTAGTTCACTTGCTGTTTTGCTGTTGCTTATTTTCCTCCGGGCTGTGACTGACAGAGCTGCTTCCTTGTAGGAGGACTGACAAATGGTAGTGGTCGCTATATTTCTGCAGCCCCCGGAGCCGAAGCCAAGTATCGCAGTGCGGCGAGCACCTCCAGTCTCTTTAGCTCCAGCAGCCAGCTCTTCCCTCCCTCGCGCCTCCGCTACAGCAGGTCTGACATCATGCCCTCAGGACGCAGCCGCCTGCTGGAAGATTTCAGAAACAATCGTTTCCCTAACCTGCAGCTTAGAGACCTTGTTGGACATATTGTTGAGTTTTCCCAAGACCAGCATGGTTCTAGGTAATTATTATAAGCATAGTTAATAATTTACTGCTTTGACATTGTTTTATTAATATGAAACTTTTGAATGAGGTGCTTGTCATCTTAACTCAAAGTATCTTAATTGGAGCACACACTCTTAGGCCGACCTTCTCTAAGAAATTTCATTGTGAAAGTAGTATTAATTTAGCTGCCTGTAGAAGTTCTCAGTGTAGAAATAGCCTCATAACTAGACTTGTAAACTCAAGTATTAAGGTATCAAAAAGGCGTTGATTAAGAAAACAAAATATGTGGCATCTGGAATGTAAAACTATTTTTGTCAGTACATCATCAGGTACTTAGTCACTGTTATTCTTTTCATCTTTAGCGCTTTTCAAGTGAAAGTTTTCAAGTCTTAATTTTACTAAAGTGTATTCTTTTATATGCAGAGGTGCTACTTTCATTTTAATAAATTTTATAAATGTTGACGGCTTTCTTTAGAGTGTTGAGGTGTCTCATTGAAACAGTGTTTGAGAGGTTTTCCTGTTGTAGATGCAAAGCATAATGTGCCTTTTTTTGCACTTAGATTTATACAGCAAAAGCTGGAGCGTGCTACTCCAGCTGAACGCCAGATGGTATTTAATGAGATCCTGCAAGCAGCCTATCAGTTGATGACTGATGTATTTGGAAACTATGTAATACAGAAGTTCTTTGAGGTAAGCATAGCACTAAGTGTATGGATGGACATGCAAGTGAAGTGCTGTAAATCTGATTAAATTTAACTGGTCTTTCCTTAACACCATAGCAGAATTCTGCATGACTTCCACAGAACCCAAGTGTGTAACTCTGCATAGGTGTTTTATGTTCTGTATCCAGTGGTTTTTGCCATAATGGACACAGTTTCTCCTTACACTGGTGGTGCATGTGTTGGTGAACACTATGCACATTGAGGCTTCACAAACCTCTGAGCAGAACTTAGAGAGACTTTCAGCAGATGAAAAGGAACATAAATATTTTAAAAATGCTTTTTATTGGTTACTGCATTGTGGTACAGAATGGTCTGGAAAATGCAGTTGTACTCAAACAGCTGTGTGAACTTCACCCTGTGCTGTGTATGAGGAAACTCCCATAAAATGCATAGAGGCAGAAGAATTTTGAGTAAGGGATATCCATCATAAGATGCATCCAGTATTACTACAACTAGTATTTAAAAGAGATTTGTTGTCTCTTAAAAACTATGTGGTAAAAAAAAAAAAAGGCTTCATCAAAGAATTACAAGATTTGGCTTGCAGAGAGAAGAAAAAAGTAATACCTATGTCCTGGGAAAAGTTATATGTAGGAAATGTATCTAGTATAGTGTACTTTAAATCAAGGGCCCTATCAAAGAGTTGTGGAGAGAAGGTGATGCTGGAAAATGTCCAGTAAGAAATAAAATACTTGCTGTAAACAATAGTGTAATTTTTTATAATCTATAAAATAATGTGCTCATTTTTTTGCTTCTTTTTTTAATAACCAGTCAAAATATCTTCTGTGGTGTCACTGACATAGGATATACAAGATCTTGATTTTGCTCAAGAGTCATCATCTGCTATTTTTTCCATAATGTTAAGTTGGATGAATACACAGTTAATCGTTGTTAGCTGAGTGTTTTCATCTTAATTCTGCAGAATACTTCTCAAGAACAGAAGTGGATGTGGCCTTACATGTAGTAGGGGACCTCATTTTACTTATAGGTAGGCAGGTGAAGTTGTTGGTCAAGCTTTCTTCGGAGCTGACTCGGTGTGGAGTTTGACCATTCTCAGCAATGCTGCAGGAATGTTGCTGTACCACCAGCTGGTTGTCCAGCTGGTCACTTCTGTGACCTCTCTTACAGGATATGAGATACACTACACAAGTTTGGAGAAAATAGATTTCAGAAAATCTGATTTGGACTCATACATAATAGTGACCTGTGATTAGTTTGCCAGTATAATTTATTTGAAAAAGTTTATTGCACTTAAATATTCCTACAGACAGACAAATATAAACTATATGATTTCTTCTGTTGTCTTTCAAGGTCATGCATTTGATAGCAGGTATGTGAACTGGATGTGGAATATTACAAAATGTTGCATTTAGAAAAGAAAAGCTTCTGGTAAATATCCCCACCAAAATACAAAGTGAAAATTGATTCAAATATTACAGTCATGTACATCTTGACAGTACTTACTCTGCCATGTAAATTCCAGCATGCTGCAATATGTCTTCATTTGTTAACAGCATATTTATTTTCTTTTAGTTTGGAAGCCTGGATCAAAAGTTAGCCCTAGCAACACGCATCCGTGGTCATGTTCTGCCATTGGCCCTGCAGATGTACGGCTGTCGTGTTATCCAGAAAGCACTCGAGTCAATCTCACCTGACCAGCAGGTAATTGTAAGTTAGAGCAATGCTTTTTTGATTTTATTTCTTCTTATTGCATCCCTCTTTTTGCTTGATTAAATAGATGATTATTCCCTTCATCATGAAATATCCTGGGGGCTAAAGTGGTTGTTTAAATGAAAGTACTGAGGTACACAGTTAACACCAGTCAAAATGAAGGTTGGAGTCAGGATGAAATTAAATTTTTCCCCATTTAAGGAGGGCGGGGTGGGGGAAATACAGTCATAAAGACAAGGATAATCTTTGTTTTTCCAGAATGAAATGGTGAAAGAGCTGGATGGCCACGTTCTGAAATGTGTGAAGGATCAAAATGGAAACCACGTTGTACAAAAATGCATTGAGTGTGTTCAGCCCCAGTCGCTCCAGTTCATCATTGATGCATTCAAAGGACAGGTAGTGTCAGTGGTTCATTTCCTCTTTGCAGGTTGCTTACATTTCACAGAAAAAGGTTTGCAGGTCTTTGTCCATCATTTGCATGTACAAGATAGCATTTGCCACTTTGCACTCAGCTCATTTTAAGTAGGATGAAAAAGGGAATGATGACATGGAAAAGCTGTTGGAGAGACAGTTAACATGCTGTAAAAAGATGAATTTGTTGGAGAGAAGGCTCGTGAAAGACATGTTTGTATTATAAATAACAGTAAATATTTATGTAATATAAATACATACAAAGGACTTTGCATGCCCAGGCTTTGTGTTTGTGTTTTGTGATAGCACCATTTCACATTTCCTTCACAGCTTTTGGCAGGGCCATTTTTTATACAATAACAATATCCATGCTCTCTAGTATACATTTTTCATTAAAAATTACATTTTCCTCTCCTGTTGCTGGTGTTGCACATGTGTCCTTCAGTGTTTCCCAAAGAACGTCAGTCCTTAAGGAACTGCAGTGATGAAATTCACTAATCTGTTCCCTGCATATGGACTAGTGTGAAGGGGGTCTAGTATGTGTTTACTTCAGATTGGGGTTTTTGTTTTGTTTCCAAAAAAGCATTATTACTGTAAGATTGATATTGTGCTGCAGGCTAGTGAATGTGCTGCAGCTAAATAACATTTTAATCCTCTGAGACAAGAATGTACTTTTATAGTCTTGAGAAGAATTGTAAAAATCTTACTAACTTGGCTATATAACTAAATTTTACTTTAATGGATGGCCAAATGTATTTCCTAATAAAATCTACAATATCTTTCTCATTTTACACAACAGCAATACCTGAATTATTGTTGTACATAGTACTAAATTGCATACCAAAGTTTCTAGGGTTCAGTGTTTTTACACCAAAAAATGTGTATGAGGTACATGAGATGCATTTTTTAAACTGTAAATAGAGCCCCTTGACTAAAGTTTGAGTTTATGTACTGAACTCCATCCTAAGCACCAAGTAATTATGTATAGAAAATAGTAGCTAACATGAAATGGCAAATTAAGAACATCACACTTGTGATATTACTTACAATTTTCTCCTGCATTTGAGTTGATGCGTAACCATACAAGATTCTGTATTCAGTCCTGACCAACAATGAATTTTTTTTAATTAATCCCCAAACCACAAATGCAGCTTCAGGAGAAGCAATCAGAAGGAATAAGTAAGATTTGGCTGTATATTTTGAGTAGTTATTTATAAACTTTGTATCTGTAACTGGGAGCTTATTGTGTATGCTGGAACATGAAACTGGTGAAAATCAGTTGTCATTATTGAATTCCTTTTCATAAGTGTCAAAGTCTTAAAACTTGAAAAGAAAGTAAAAAGGAAAGCTTGAAAGTTGAACAGCAATTACATAAGGGTCACACTTTCAGGCTTTCCTCTGCAGCTATTTAGGCTACAAACATTGTAATGAACACTTGGGTTCTTAGTTGTATGTTTTCTGGAGTCCTTGAAAAACTGCTTTTTCATCTTTTCCTGGAAGTGGAATTCTGGTCTTGGCAGACAAGAGTTTTTTTTTAATCATAGTTGGTATGTTCAGTTCCACTTTGATTGCAGCAATATTGCAATAGGCGTGAGCTTCTGTTGGTTTAACTTCAGTTTGCAATCCTGTTTTCAAGGTATTTGTACTTTCAACTCATCCATATGGTTGTAGAGTAATTCAGCGTATTCTGGAGCACTGCACTGCTGAGCAGACTTTGCCAATCTTAGAGGAACTGCATCAGCACACAGAACAGCTCGTGCAGGTCAGTGCATGTAGGCTCATTTTTAATGCACTTCAGAGGTTTCTGTTATCATCATCTACTCCTGTATCCTAGTTTAAATGCATTTGCCTCTTTTTAGTTTTGTAGACATTGATTTTTTTGTTTTTCTTTCCTTCCATAGTTTTAATGAAAATTAATTTGGAAGTTGCGAGGCAAAGAAGATATAAAAAGCGTTTTTCTTACACTTTTGACTGTAGCTGGGTGTTCAGGGGAATATTACAGCTGTTAAAAAAGTATGATCTTAAATTTGTGGGCTTCTCTCTTTAGGAGGATAAAAGATACTCTAGCAAAACACTGGTTTTACAAATTATTTACATTTTTCATGTAAAGTTTGTGGTTCATTAAGTAATTCTTGATTAAATATTTCTTGCATCACTTTGCTTCTGTAATGTTGATGTTACTGGTTTTTCCTTATATCCATGCAAATATAATTTCATACTTTATGCTTATGTACAAAAGTTGTCAGTATTCATTATGTGGTATGAACACAAAAGAAAATATAAGTAATCTTATTTTCAGGATCAATATGGAAATTACGTTATTCAGCATGTACTGGAACATGGTCGTCCTGAAGACAAAAGCAAAATCGTTTCAGAAATAAGAGGAAAAGTTCTAGCTCTGAGTCAGCACAAATTTGCCAGGTATTGCACAACTTTAATATATTAAAGATTCATTAACCTTGTAAAATTCTAATACTGGATTGATTTCTTGTGTTACAAAAGGGATGCAAAATTTTTTTTTATTGCTTATCTTACCTCCTGAAATTTCGTATTTTTATAGAGTTGAATGATAATTATATTTTTATACTAGGTTTGGGGAAGGGAGGAGGCAAATGTTCTGTGGCAAAACAAAGGAGGTTCTGTGGGTTTATGGAATGACTTTTGTTCACTTCATGCAAGTGCAGGCAACAGGTTCCAGGTTTTCATATAAGGATGCCCAGAGTCAGGTAAAAAGTTCTGCTGGAACTTGAGTGATGTGCTGATGACAGTAAGTGGGACTTGCTGATTCTCAATACAGCCTAGCAATTTGCAAGTATAACAAGGCTAGCTTTAAAAAATGGTAGTTCAGTGTGACAAGGATTTTCTGCCTTAGAAAATCTGAAAGACTGCTGTAGGAGGCCTGAACTATTCTGAAATTGGAACCTAAAACTCCTCCTTTTGTGCTTTTTGCTGAAGTATGGATTTTGTGCCTTTTGTGAAAGAAAAATACACCTCAGAATTCATTCTAGGTGATCTAATGAGACTGTGTCATCAAAATGATGTAAACATGCACTGTGACTTTATTGGGGGCATTTGTTTTAAAAATTGCTAGTAAACTAGTTTATTTGGATTTTATTTTTCTTTGCCTGAATAGAACTCTTCATAACCCTCTGACTTGTTTAATTTCTAAAGCATAGATTTAGGACTGGGATCTTTTTGGTATGTTACAAGCTTTGATGGCCTTTCCAGCTTCTGAAATAAACTGGAAGGTCAGAGACTTGCTCTACAAAAGAATATTTCATGGAATCTCTGATGCAGGCATGCTCTTGGAAACTGCATTTATTCAAAAAGCAAAAATCTTCATACCTGGCATTCTCTGTTGTGTCTTCAAAGGGCCTACAACCAAAGCAGATGTGCTAGAACACATCTGCAGCCTGAAGTCCAGTATACCTGTGTAGGTTCAGTGAAAAAGTGTCTCCTACCAAATAATCAGAAAATAACCCTGTCACACGGGTGAAGTAATAGTGATGTGGTGACTAACTTCCTCAGTCATTAGGCTGGAGATTTAGAAATGAGGAATTGATGCATTTGCAATACACTTTTTACTGGCATTAAGAACCCTGAAGAACTGATAAACTTCCAGAGAAATTAATCATACTTACCTGAGAAAGAAAGTTACACCTCCAGTCCCATCACAGACTTGCCTTGTTTTGCAGCAACGTGGTGGAGAAATGCGTGACCCACGCGTCGCGCGCGGAGCGAGCGCTGCTGATCGACGAGGTGTGCTGCCAGAACGACGGCCCTCACAGTGCCTTATACACCATGATGAAGGACCAGTACGCCAACTACGTCGTGCAGAAGATGATCGACATGGCCGAGCCCGCCCAGAGGAAGATCATAATGCACAAGGTACGTGTGTGCATGAGTGCAGGGGTTCAGAAATGTGACTGTGAGCTCTCCTGCCACAGCACCTTTCCCTGCCGACGTGAAACTCTGTAATCCAGAGCTTGATGTGTGACCGTGACATTCAGTGGAGCTTGGTAAAGCAGAAAGCATTCAGGTGTCTGAGCACTGAGCTAAGAAAGGAAAGTTTCAACAGCTGGATTTCATCTCCTGTCTTTGTGCCAGCTTTTATGTGAAAATACTTCTCACAGGAAAATGTAGTATCTGTCATCACTGTTAATATAACAGGAGAAATACTGCTTTCTCTTCTTATTTCCTGGTTGTGGGTATAAATCCACTCTGCAGTTCCCCCAAAAAGAGATTCCCACACTTCCTAGCATACAGGCACATTTGTGCTTAAGAATATCCAGACATGGAGAAGTGTGCTGTTGCCATAATGGCTGGAGGCTGTTTAACTCCCAGGATATTCCTGCAGGAGCTCTGCTTCCCCCAGTCACCCACAGGGCTCTCCCACAAAGTACTGCCTCCCTTTTCCTGCAACAGGAACATCAGTTATTTGATGAGTCAAAATCACCAGGTTTACATCTTGCCAGACACTTCCAGCACACTGAAATACAGGCTTCTGGCATCTTTTTGCACAATTTTTTCAAAGTGTAGTCACCTGTACTTAAGTGTGGATGTTAAAAAAAACCAAACATGTTTCTTATTACAGATTCGACCCCACATCACGACTCTGCGTAAATACACCTATGGCAAACACATTCTGGCCAAGCTGGAGAAGTATTACCTGAAGAACAGTGCTGATCTGGGGCCAATTGGTGGACCACCAAATGGGATGCTGTAAAAGACAAAGAGAAACAAAAGAAAAATTAAATTGTGAATTATCAAAACCTACAACTTAACTCTAAATGTTCTGATTTTTTTAAATCTATTTATTGACTTTGTTCATCCATTTGTAAAATTTTTATTCTTGTGTATATTTTTGGGGAGTGAATTGTTAAAAAAAAATATCTCCAGCCCTGATCCGGAGACCTATCAGATTGGATGGCTGGCAAAGCACAGAATGCCTGTATATGATGTAATTGTATCAAAATAGCTGTCACATATTTTGTAAATTTTTACCTTGTAAAGTCACTGAAATAGTTTTTAAAGGGAAAAAGTACAGTATTCTTTTAATACACTGGCTTGCAATCTGGTAGGTCTACCCAGCATCATAGCACAACAGGTTTATAGAGTTGTATATAGAATTAATCCTTATTTTTCCCTTTTGTGTGAAGTCTTTTATACCAGATTAAAATTGATCAGCTGCATAAACATTATTTAACATGTTGAAAGTTAAGTTGTATTTTGGTGGTTCACAACATCCTATCCAAATAACAAACAGGGCACAGGAAATTAAAGTAGGGAAAAACAAAATGATGGAAACTTTAAAAGACTAGGTTTTGGCACTTGCTGTGGATACAGATTTTTTTAAATCATGCCCTAAGGTTTTCTCTAGCAATGTATTAAAAATAAAGTGCTGTATATACACCTATATATTTAATTGTTGTACAAGGTAGAGGGATGAAAATGATGGTGGTACTTCCATTCAGCAAAGTACTCTGTTGGAAAAGGAGTGAACCCTGTATTAACTTTACAGTCAGTTTTACAATGCAGGAAGAGTAGAGATATGTATTTTTTTATTTTGCATATAGAATTGTAAGGATTTGAAAGTGTTGAGCATTTATTTTGCTTTCTCACTGTAGATGCAAAAAATAGGTAATGATAAAGAGAAGGGGCCACTGAAAAGTAAACTTGATAGCTCAACATTTAAGCATGATTGATTAATATTCAGATAGCTTTTTGCTTCCTATAAATATATGCATTGTATACGTGTAGTTAATAGGTGTAAGTTTACAGTTTGAAAACAAATCTCTCGTTTCGATGTTTATTACAAAGCCTTGCTAATTTAGTAGTGATGCTTACCTTGGTTGTACAGATGTACATTTGTAAACCTTCATGCTGTAAATGTAATTTGTTTTACTCCTTTTTGGGACAAAAATTTGCATTTTAGTGTATATTCATATCCTCATTCCCTTCTTTCCCCTGGCATATAGTGTTGTATAATGTAAATTTATTTCAGCAAATCAAGAGTGATTTTTTTAAAATTCTATCTTTATATGGTTTCAAAAATATGAACCGGCTTTCTTTTTATCTATTGTGAGAAACATTATGTTTTGTTTATAACATAGCTCTTGAATCTGTTCATATGGACACTTTGGGAAATCAATCTGTTCAAATTTTAAATCAGGATAAATAAGCATAGTAAGAAGTGGACTGAAAGATTTGGTTATTACAGAAACCAATGCTTCTTCCATCTTAATAAATGTGGCATGAATTTTTTGTACAGAAGAGTACTGTATTTTTGAATAGCCTTCTCGCAGCGTAAAGCAAATATGTATGATACTGTCGATTTTTTTCTCTGGACATATGACATTGTAACAGTAACATAAAGATGATGTACATATACAAGCGGCCTTATGTACATTTCCCAATGATCTTTTTAAGGCAGAATTGTGACCATATGTGTATAATTAAAATCCTTTTTAATCCTTTGCCTATGGAAATATTTTGGAAAAAGCTTACTTTGTATATTCAGTTTCTGAAAGATAAAGAAAGTGCTTTGTATGTTGTTGAAGTAAGTATTTTGTGTAAAATGTTCATTTGGATGGCTTAACCTAAAGTTTTGATCAACGTGGTAGTTTGGAAACAACGTCTTGAGCATTGATCAAATAAAAGGCTGTTTTGGTAGGGGTGTGATCATGAGAAAGAAAATAGTAGTGGTATAAACTTGTATGAGGAATTCTGTCATGTTACTGTTGATACCAGGGTTACATAACTGTTACTGTAGCAGACATCTGAGGCGCTGCGTTTCTAATGGTAGTGAGAACTCCTTAATAGGCAAATGGCAAAGTTTCTTCCGGCCTACTTCCAGTGCCTGCATGAAGTGAAGTAGTAAGCCTCGTTATTTTGAGTAAGCACAATTCTAATTGCCAAGTAGTTTTTGCATGGCAGTTCACAAAATTCCTCCCCAGAGGTACCAGCCCAGTCACGGGAGCCAGAGTTTTCCCGTAGTCACCCGAAGGATGACTTCTGAGCCACTCCCTTGAACACATCAGTTCTCAGTGACTGTCTTTACCCTGTGTACCTGTGCCGTGTGTTATAACCCACAGAGCTGGCATTCCTTCAGCACATCAGGCTTTTGGGGATGTCCAGGCAGAAACTGCTAATGTCCCTGTACTTTGTCCCTGCAGCACTCATGCCATGGTTGAATTTAAACAGTCCTGTAACTGTCATCCTTGGTGCTTTCAATATCTTGAGTATAATCTTCCACTTGCTCTCCTGAGGTCATTTGTGCACAAATTCTATCCAGGAACATGAAAATCACTGGATTTCCTTTCGACTATTTTAGGGTTTGGGTAGAACCACTAGATTTTTTGCTCAAGTATTGCTTTTTTGATATAGATTGTTTACGGACCAGTTTGATTAGGTTTGACTCCAGGTGGCTCGTATTGAATAATGTAATGTTCACGTGTATATACTGTAAAATTCAAAATGAAAATGTGTGAATAACACTGTGTGAAATATATCTGGTCTTGCGTTTTTCCTGTAGGAAACCAGCCATATTCTCTTGTGACTTACCTGTGTCTGTGGAGCTCAGCTTTGGGAAGGTGCTCGCTCACTTGTTCTGATGGGAATTGGGCAATTATTGAAGAACCCTGGATTAGATCATTAAATTTTCAGAGGGCAGTTTTGAGCAGCTCAACCTTCCTATTTTATAGTGTCTTTACTGGTGACTAGTTAAGGCTACAGCCTGGTGGTGGTTTCTTTGTACATCCCTGGATTCAGGATGAGCTCAGGAGCATTTGAGAGGGTTCGCTTCCAAATGAGGGAAGAAATTGTTAGCACTCTGTGGCATCCCTGGATCCACACTCATTTCTGTTGCTACCCAGGAGGTTTTTCAAAAGACCATTTTTAGCTGAAGGTGTGGAGTGAAGTGGACTGACAGCACAGGAAATGAGCCTGGTGGGAAATAATTCACCTAAGGGGCCCCTGTGGACAGAATAGTAATAATGCCCATCCCTCCATCCCTACTTTTCCATCAGAGCTTGGAGAGAAATTGAGGTTTGGGGTCATAATGCTTAGATGTTTTAAAGTGCTGATGCAAGTCCAAAAACCAATTTAGCCACTGTTCTCTCTTCTCTAAGGGACGTGCATATTTGAAGAGATGCTTATGGCTCACCACAGCATAGTAGCACAGCAGTGAGATTGGGCTCCATGAGTGTTTGATGCTCCAATAACTGGGAAAGTGGGTTAACAGTGGAGTGACAACTTCTACTGTGTCATTTGGGGAAGCTGAGAGAATGCAAAAGCATTTTACTATCTCATGACTGGTCACTGAAACTGCAGATTGCATGTAAGTCATGCACCAGGGGGGAGAACTCAGGGCAAACAGAGCAGCACTTTGCAGCCAGGGCAGCTGCAGCACTCTGGTGAGGAATTCTGCATGGAGCGGTGCTTGAGCAACACATGTCCTGAGAGTGGCAGGTCCTGCCCCCGTGGTGACAGAGTTCTCTGCTGCTGCTTGAGGAAGGAAAGGGGAGCACCATGAGCTGTGTGATCTGAGCTGTTGCAGCCCACGGCAGGGCAGGAGTGGCTCTTGGTTTGCTAACACACAGTTCACGTCATTCCAAGCTTCCAGTACCACCTGAAGTCTCATTAGTCTGCGGGCAGCACGGATGTGATGAGCTACAGGCAGTGCTTTACTCTGCCCAAACAGTTTCAGATACACTGGCACTATCTGTGCCCAAAGGATGCTGATTCAAGCACCTCTTGGCATGGGAATGCGGAAGCTTGGTTCCTGCAGGGATCTATCCCTCTTGGGGCTCTGCTTGGTTCCTGATGTTGGGCTAGGGAGGTGTGGGAGAACTTGGCAAGTGCAGATCCTGCCACCCAGGAAGAGACAATCTGAGAGGTGCTGCAGAGTGAGCCTGGGGTGTTTGCTTTCCTGTGCAGCAGAGCGCCCCAGGCCACTCCAACTCCATCATCAGAAGGGGTTAAAAACCAGCACTGCCATCACAGAAAGAGTCACACGTGGAAAGGATGGAAGGATGTCTGTCCATGCAGTGTTGATAGTGCTCCAGAGCCGATACAGGACATTGTGAGCTGGTGCAGGAAAAGTGGTAACTGCTTTAGCCAGGAGAATGAACCAGATCCGAACATCACACGTTAGGTGTCAGAACAGAGGCTGTGGGTGGGGGAGTGACCACCCTGCATCGAGGCAGGGAGGGGGAGGGAAGACCAAGCTGAGGGATCTGCCTGAGCTGCTGGTGCTTGGGTGGAGCCTGCTCCCTCTGCAGGCTCGCTCTGTGGTTGGGGAACTTGCCCAGCAAACGAGATGCTTGAATTAGTTTCCATTACCAGCCTCAGGGTTTTGAACCCACCTCCTTCACTTCACAAGCATTTTCCTAACCACAAGGAGCTGGGCGGGTTTACTTTCTACTCCTGAATTTGGGCTGGGCTTTTAGCACAGCTTGAACCATTCATTGCATCACAAAGAGCACAAGATGGAGCATGACTCCTAAAGCACGCAGGTGGGAGTTGGAAGTTCTGCACCTGAGATCCTTGTCTCCACCTCGATTCTCCCAGACTCACTTAATGCAAAATATATCTTGGGAGCAGCATTCCCCCATCATTATCAGACTGGAAACTTTCCAGGGGCTTTACAAAAGCAGCTGAAATGCAGGAAGACCTATTCTAAAGACTCTCTTCCTTTCATTAATAAGAACAAATATTGGAATAAAATGTTCACCTCCTCACCAGCATCAGTGCTCTGGGCACAGGAGGCCTTCTGTCTCTTCCTCCTCTGCTTGCACAGTGTCTACCCAACCCTAAACTGCCCAGATCTGCAGACAAGAGCTGGGGCACCTTGCAGGTGACACAGCTGTAGTACAAGAACATTGGGCGGGCAGGGAGAAGCCCCTTACATTGCTGAGCCCTAATGAGCTTCGTTTGAGCTTCAGACCTGCCTGGAGGGTTCAGATTTCCTGGCAGCCCTTCCTCAGCCTGGCTGCTGGATCTTATCCCAGCCCAGCCCCGGGGAGCGAGGCAGCCCTGCCCCAGCACAGCCGTGCTCAGGTGGGGGAGGCTGGGGGAAGGCTGCCTGCTTGTCTGCTGGTCACAGGGCAGGTTCACACGCTTCAGCTTCACAAGCACACCCCAAGTGCTGGCTGCAGGTCGTACCCAGCAGCACAGAGCTGCCCCAGTGCCTGAGTGCCACAGAGGAGTGCCACTCGTGGGCACTGGGGGGGCATTGGCCAAGCCTGCTGAGGTCCCTCTCCTTACAGGTGATGTTGGCTGTGCCTTCTCAGGCTGCAAGGCCACTGTCTGCTCCTGTCAAAGGGCTTTCCTCAGGGCTTTTGGCGAAGCAGAACAGTTGCAGGTGTCAGGTCCCAAAGTAAAGATCCCCGGAGACACACAACTGCTTACTGAGGGCCAATGGAAATTAAGAAGGGCAGTGTTATGGCAAGGAAACACACACAGGTAGTGGCAGAAAGCACTGGCTAGCAAGGGAGATGATGACAGCATGTTTCCCAGCTCTTCCCCAAATATAGGCACCCTGTTCTTTGTCTTAACTGGAGGATCAAAAGTTAGAGGTTCCCTGGTGAGAATGAAGAGCTCTCTTTCCTCCCCTTTGTAATCTTTATCTCCTTTTCTCTAAGACAGCTAAAATATAGCATCAGAATTTCCATTCCTCCTTGCACAGGATCAATTCAGGAGGAAAGGTTTTGGGAGGCCATCTGTTGATACAGGCTGGATCTTGGAGAAGGATTCAGCCCTGTTGCTGGGCTCAGTTTTGGTGGATCTGCCTAGATGCTGTTCCTTGCTCCTACCCGTGTGTGAACTGGATCCAGAGGCTGATAAAACAACCAGAGCAATCACTCAATAAGCAAGAATCAGAGGACTGAAGCTGGGCTGAGGAGCTGAGGATGGGCAAACTCAGTGCAAATCAGAGTCCACTCCAACCCTTTGCACGGAGGGGTGGGATGAATGGAGCAGAGTTCAACCCTATCAGAGATCCAAGCTACACACTGATCTCTTTCAAGTGAGCCATTTGGCTCTTAAAAAGCCTTTTTGTATGAAAGCTCACCATCTTAAATACTCCAAAATTCACATGATGTCTCCTGTTTCCTTGAAACATCATGTGTCTCATGAGAACTAAGGGTTTGATTATTCATCCCAGTTTGGGAGTCAAACAAGTTCACATCCTGCGGGGAAAGGTCTATCATGCAGCCCTACCCCATGTGCCACCCCCTCCACATGCAGGGAACCAAAATCCAGAGGTCTGATCAGGATGTTCAAGGTGACCCACCCCACATTTCTGTAAGTGCTGCATGGCCCCACTTCCACTTGGAGAAGGGATTCCCCCCAAGGGCCATGCAGCTGCACCCCACCAGGGAGGCTATGGGGGAAACACCATCCAGTTTAAAACCAAATCTGTTTAAATGTGGACACTTCCAGGCAGACTCATACACTGGGAACAGATCCTGTTGCATACTTAGGGATCTGGTGCCATTGGAGGGACCCTTGAGCATCCAAGACACCTGGGCAGGGCAGGGAAATATTCCCAAAGAGTTTGCCTCAGCCAAACCTATTCCAGCAGAATGTCTTAGGTGGCACTGGGCACCTTAATACACACAGAGTTGGTCCCTTCACCTAGCACACACCAGAAATCAGTAAGCAGCATTTTATAAATCAATGGTTAAAAGGGGGAGGAAGAAAAGGGAGGGAGGGAAGATAAGGCGTTTGTTGGGGGTGGGAGTGAGAACAACTTTATACTGAAGAATGGAATGGGATGAGTAGTGGTGAAATAAAGCATTTACATCTACACACACATACAAAACTACTGTAACCACAGTGCAATAAACAACCATAAGGACCTTTTGGATTACAGCTAATGGGAGAAGGGGAGGGGAAGGCAGAAGGAGCATCTTGAGAACTAAATGGTGTTTTTAAAAAGTACATAATATAAGAATAAAAAGGCACTTTATGCATTGCAAAAACTTTATTCCAGGCCTCCCTGTGAAGTATAGCTAATTTCACAGTCACCCAAAAAGAAACTAAACTAAAAGAAAGGAAACAAAAGAGAATAAAATTTGAAGCAATTAAAATATCTGTGTTCACCCCATCTGTGTTGCAAATATCTTTGTTCACCCAAAGTCAGTGCTGTGAGAGGGGAGCAGGCATCAGGCACACATTCCACATTAAGCTGAAACCCCTGGCAAACCCACAGCTTTCTCTTCCCCACAGATATGTAGGTCAGCAGTGCAGGACCCCCCCCCCCCCCCCCCACTGCCCAGCCAGGGTTCCAGCCCTTGCTCCCGTCCTTCCCTCCAGCTCCTCACCCGTGTATGTGCCCTGCTGTGCCCCTGCCCTCCTCCCACCGGGCAGATGCTCCCGTGGAGGTGGGTCAGCCCCAGGAAGGTGCTGGCAGGCAAACCCTGGAGCACAGCTTGGTCTGTGCCTCAGCCTGTGCCAGCCCCGCAGCACACGAGCACCGATGTACCCGGGGCAGGGGCATCCCCATCCCCAGGAGTTCTCCTAATGAATGCATGAGAAGGGCCAGGGATGACACAGGATGGGTGGGATCGGGGTGAATCAGTGCTCTGACAGCCAGGCCGGGAGGCACTTGCACCACCTGGAGGTGACTGCACCCAGCCCTCAGCCAGCCCATGTCTGTGGGAGGGGGTAAGTGGCCTTGAAATGCTCAGTGAAGGATGATAATTGCAGCAAGATGCATCCGTTTGGTTAATCAGGAAGAAAACCTGTACGTTGTATCGTATCAATTTCACTGCATAGTCACGACTGGTGGCAAGAGGAAATGGTAAAACCTGTGGCTGGCCCCAGAGCCATCGTTCCTCAAAGAGCCTCAGCCAGTCTGGGGTCCAGATCACCTCAGCTTGATGAATACATAAAAAAGCAACAGTACTTTTTACAGTGTTCCAAATATCTGTTCTAATCTGCTGTTACTGAAACCGAACTAAAATCTCTGATGCAGCCTAGCCCTGCTCTCACAACTGCTCTGCTGCAGCATCTGCTTCTCCCAAGACCAGCTTTTTTGCATATGTAGGAGTATTAAACCTGCTTTGGCAGAATTCCTGGAGTTAGACGTGCTTACTCAAATTCTCCATGCAGGAGAAACACCTAACTCAACACACTTGGTTTTTTAAAGGTGACAGTCTTGAAACTTATAGTCAACATGTTTCACATGGACCAAATACTTCCATATTTTGGTTAAGACACTTTCCTTTTCTCCTTAGTTTGGAACTTTTTAACCAGCAGTGCCACTCTAGTTTGTGCAAAAACTGATAGCTAACTGCAGGGGTATGTTGTACATTGGGTATGGTCAGAGAGGAACAGGGACCACATTCCACAAGGAGAATTTCTATTAAGGTTTTGTGCAAGTTATTCAAGTATAACCTATCATAAGATAGAGCATAAGCCTCTATCACAAATCAGGACAATAAAGGAATGGAGAGAAAATACAGGAGGCCTTTGACAAAAGATTATATCTCATTTGATCTGGAGTCCCCATCTCCCCCAGGTGAATAATGGGTCTCTGTGACACTGCCAGAGCCAGCTGTAGGATTAAAAACACACATATTTTATTGTCATATATTGAGGTACTATAAAAGCACCAAACATCACAGTTCCTATTTTGCAGGGTGGCAGGCAGCTGCGCAGTGTCCAACTTCTCTCGTGGTCAGAGGGTTTGCATCTCAGGCAATCTGCAAAACTTCTTCTCAGCACTTCCCCACTGAACACATTGAAGAAAGCTCCTGTCCCCAGGGGGAGCACAGGATCAATGGAAACCTCCTCTGGAGGAGCCAGGGCAACCCAGAGGGGAAGGCAGCAGGTACCAGGCAGGGGACGCTGTGGAAACAGGGTAGCTCTGTCCTCCTTGTGCTGCTTGCCTTTTCTCCAAAGCTCCCAGCACCGCCTGCCTGTATGTTCCTGGGAGTCGTGATACCCTTCTCTCCATGCTCATTTTCATGCCAGGGCAAATCCCATTCTGTGCTCAAATTATTTAGGGTCACGGAGGTCGAGGGATCACGCACTGCAAGCCAGCGTGAGTCACCATGAGTGAGCTGCCCCGAGCTGGCCACAGGGGTGAGAGCATCACAGAAAGGCAGCAGAGCATCTCCCTGGGCAAGGGAAAGAACAACAAAAAAAGTGGTTATTCAGGTGAGTGCTTTCAGAAATACCTGCCTAGTCCACAGGCGCTGAAAGTGGTGGGTGAAAATTGTTGAACAGTGAAAGCAGCATCCAGTACTGCAGGAAAAGGCCTCATTAAGAGAGAGGGAGTCAGTCTTTTCTTGTGGGCAACACCCGGGTAACTTCAGGCTAATGGGAAACCCCTCTGTAGGTTTTCATGCACCAGCCCCTGAAATCCAGTTCTGAGGCTCTCTGGAATGAGCATGCAGGATCCTACCAGGCCCTCACACGCAGCATCAAAGCAATGCAGCTGCTTTTATTGCAGCTGTTTATGAAAACTATCACAAAAGTGCCATGCCACTGCCAGCTGAGCTTTTGCCAAAGGAAGCTCTGCTTAATTAGGTCAAAAATTATTTGGTTAGTGGCACAGACATATTTATATATAGTTTTCAGTGTCCACACAGAAGTTCTCACTAGCAGAACAAAGGGAAAGGGGATAGAGGAGAAAGAAAAAGGTCAGCAAACTCTTGGGAGAGGCAGCCAAGTTGGTTCAATTAGCAACTATAAAGTCAACACTATGCTAACACTTGGACCATTACAGTTTGCATTGTTTAAGCAGGGAAAAAACCCCAACCTCCAATTTTTTACAAGATTTATTCTTGTCCAAGTAAGCAAGGTCATCCTTTCCATCAGAGCATTACATGGGGAGAAGAAAGGATATCAGAGCAGACATTGCCTCAGGCTAACTGCACACTCCACACCTTAGGGTGGGCCACGGGGAGTCTCCCTTGGTCTCTCACTTCCTGGGAGTGAAAGCCAGGAGGCAGATGGAGTTGCTCAGAGATGTCTGACTCACTGCAAAGGCGGCTGGACAGAACAGGCAAAATCAGATATCAGCATGCAAGCAAACTGGGTGCGTTCAGGTGATCCTGCTGCAAGTCACAGCTGCATGTGAAAGGGTCAGAATCAATTATTTCTACATCAGCGCAAAAGGACATCCAAAGCAAAATGCACAGGATTTGCCAAGGCCTGCAAGGAGTTAGGAAGAGCTAACTCCTGAAGTTGGTGCCACCAGCCTGAACAAAGAGAAATGGCCTGGTGAATAGGGGACCTGGTGAACAGTGGCCCCTGTGTCTGGGGACCCAGAAGAGGAGCAGCACAACAGCTGGACACCAAATGTTGCACACTGGCAGACAAGCTCTTGGTAATCTGAGGCTGAAGATCCAGCTTGCTTCCTCTTCAGACTCATTCTTAATGCTTGTATTTAATGACTGGGTAGATTGCTCCCTTGTTACTGCATGGAGTTAGAAAGAGAAGGATGTGGTGTGGGCCATGGATAACAAGAGGCACTGGCCTGAGGAACTTGAAAGGGGAGGAAGAAGAAGAGAAGCTCCAGGCTAGCAGCAAATGAAACTTTGCAAACCTTCCTGGTCTACACAGTCTCCAAACAGGCCACCAGCCACACTGTCCTAACTTATTCCTGTCAGGACAATCCTTCCTCTTCCACCTGCAGGTATTAGCTCACTGATCAAAGCTCCTTGTTGCAGCTCACCATTCTGAGGCACCAAGCATGGGAAACACCCTGATGTCAAAGGGACTGTCAGTGACAGTACTTTGCCCTTCCCAGACACCATCCCTCTTTCTTGGGTTCATCTCCCACCTCACTCCAGTAAGTTTATAGGGCAGACTGAATCTGAATGCATTTAACTAAATATATTTATGTCCTGTTGCTGTCCCATTTGTCCAGGGGCACTCTCTTTCCTCTCTGTCCTGTTCAGCAATCACCATAGAAATTCAGGGTTTCACCTAAAGCCTTGCCTACACATTATACCTGAGAAGTGAAACATGAGAGCTGTGGGTTTCCTGTTCTTACAAATCCCCTTTAGCCAACTGAACTACCACACAGGGGGAAAACCAGACTTCTTTCTCTGTCACAAAAGCAACAGCAGAGAAAATGGCAACCAGCACCTCAGAAGCCAGCTACCTGAAGCCAACCACAAACAGCACATGTGAGCAGTGAGCTGTCAACCCCAGCAGGGGGGCAGCCTGGACACTTACAGCAATCTCAATATTTGCACATACTCTAACCTCCCACTGTGTGTTAGGGAATATATTTCTCTTCTCCATCCCAAGATGTCAGGCTGTAGCACACTTAAACAGTTTGTCAGCTGATGAAATCATTGAGATGTGGTGTGTCAGTCTGTCCAGCTTGATGTCACAGGTACAGTCCAGCCCTTGTTAAGGAACTCAAAGCAGAATCTAACCCTTTTTCTAGCCCTACCCCAACAGGTCACAGACCATTAATAAACCATCTAAGGACACATGGGACCAGGCTTCAGGAGTCATCCATCAGTCATCTGCTCTGCGGGCTGCACTGCTGGTGAGGACACAGAGTAACAGTGGCACATCCTCACACACTACTGTGTCTGACACCTGGAAAGCCAGGCAGGCAGCTCCTGCTGCCCTGTGATACATTCATCAGGGGTAGGTGACGATGGCTTCAGCTCCAGAGCCCAGTGCAGAAGGGTGGTGGTTGCCCAAAAGCAGCAGTTGCCATCCCTGCTCCCGGCTCGCCTCTGGTGGTAGCAGAAGCAGTGAGCAGGATTCCATTCGAAGTGAGAGGAAACAGGCTGTGTTTCCTCTCTTCCCATGGCAGCACACAGTTCAAACCAGCTTCTTTTCCCCAAGGAGACTGAGTTCAATTGGGCTACACTGCTGGAAGCCCTTGATCCAATTCTGGGAAATCCCCACAGCTCCACTGTACTGGGCAGAGGCAACCAACTCCTATGATCCCCCGAGCTCCAGGCTGCCAAGAAGCTCCTCTCCATACAAGTCTCATCTGGCTTTTCAGCATGGAGTTCTTTTGACTGAAACCACAATACTTAACATGCTTCAATGATCAAGCGGAGGGCACGGGAATGTCACTGAAAACACTTGGCTTCCAAACGCTGCATTGTTCTTCTCTCACCCCATTCACAGATCCCGACCAGAACATCCCAATCAAGCTCTAAACCTTTTCTGGCCAATCCAACAAGAAGCACCACAGTTCTATTTGATTGAGGACACACACAGGCCCACGCTGGCATGAAACCCACGTGCCACTCAACCCCAGCAGTGCCTTGCCACCGCTCCCAGGAGTGCTGTGGAAGTGTTCCCTCCCTCCCTCTGCTGTGCTGCCAGGGTCCACCAGATGCAGCCTTGGCCAAAATGACCCCTGCTCCACCACAATCTGCTGAGGAGGCTGGCTGTGCCCAGCATGCATTTCCTGATCCCCAGTAATGACCATGCAGATGGATGTCACCACCCGCCCACCAAGGCTGGGTGATGTTTTCAGCCTTGTGCTCTGCAGGCCCCAGCACCAAGCACCTCTGACCCAAGCCCCATCCCAAAAGTCTCATGTCCAATGCTCTGGTTGCACCAGGTTCAAGACATGGCAGGAAGAAGAACGTGGAGGCCATGGCTCATGTGAGGGAACGGCAGGGTGGTAGGAGCTGCATGAGTAATTTAAGAGAGAGGGAAAGAAAGCAAGGTAATTAAAGGCATGATAAAATCTCAACAGTTTTAGCCACATTGAATATCCAATTAGGTCTAAAAAGCCTTCGGGCCACAGCTGTGGAAGGGATCCTGGGTCTGGCACAGATTGACCAACACCCACCGAGAGCCTCCAGAGCAACCAAGAAATACCAGTTAAGGCTCTTTTTTGGTTATCCCTCTCCCCAGCAGCTCCAGGGCAGCAGGGCCCAATGGCTGCAGCCTTAACCACATCCCTCATCCATCCAGCTGTCCCATGGCCGTGCTGTGCCCATTGGCCATGTGGCCAGTGTGTGCTGCTACAGCTTCCAGCAGCTGTAAAAATTCCTAAAATCTGCCCTTTTTTTTTTTTTAATAACATTTGCACACACATTCAGCTGCATTGTTTATAGCAAATATTTCAACATGTGCTGGCACAAGCAGAGAAAATAAAACAAGAGAAATGAATGGACTGGAACAGGAACTCCAGCCCTGACCCCGTGGAAGGGTGATACAATTCGTCCTGCGGTGTGTTTTTGCTGGATGGTTGTTGCCTCATTTTTGCCATCCTCGGTGGGACATGCGAAGACCAAGCCACAGCAGCACTGAAGTCGCTTTTAACTCCGGGAAAAAAAGGGCGAGTTGCAGGAGGGCACTTCTTTCAAAGCGGATTTTTTACCGCAAACCTCTCGCAGCATTTCACGCTGCCAGAAATCCTGTTCCGAGCAGCAGAAAAACGTGGGCAGAGGCTATGGGGCCGGCCCCGGGGACCCGCGGGCAGGAGAGGAGACACCTCACTTCCCCAAACACGTATTTTCTGGGGGAGAAGCCCCGCTGGAGGTGATGGAAGGTTACCCTGGGTGTGGGGCCACCGGGGAGCGGCGCCGGGGGGAGACAGCCGAGCGCCCCCGGGCTATTCCCACAGTGAAACGGGAAGGGAGGGCTTTTAACAGTATCATTATTATTATTATTATTATTATTATTTTGAATTATTATTTTTAGCGAGAGGGAAGGAAGCTCGGCGGGAGCAAAGCCTCTGCCAGAGAGGAAATCTGGGAATGCAGTGGAAGGGAAGCGGCGGCTGCCGGGGGACCGGCCGGGGAGGGGGCACCGGCGCAGGTAGCGCGGCGGCAGGAAGCGGGGGCGGGCGGCGGGGCAGGGCGTGCCGGCCGGGCCGGGCTGGGCTGGGGAGCCGGGCTGAGCCGAGCCGAGCCGAGGGGAGGGGAGCGGAGGCGGGGCCGGCCGGGGGGTGGCCGTAAGGTGAAGGTTGTTGCAGTGGGTTCATTAAAAGACAGAGTTCAACTCCTCGCCATCGCAGAGCGCTGCTGGGAGGCTGGTTCGGCTGCGTGCGAAGGGGGAAAAGGAGGGAAATAAAACAAAAAAAAGAAACCAGAAAAGGGAGCAAACCCGCAGCTACTTAAAACAATTCCAAGAGGAGCGGAGCAAGAGCGGCGTGGGAGACGGCGGGAAGCAGGGGCAGGCTGCGCGCTCCCGAGGCCCGGCGAGGAGGAAGGATGATAAACGTGGTGGCCGTGTGGCTGGTGGCCCTTTGCTTCCAGGCTGCTGTGCCGGTGAGCCGAGCGGAGCGGGGCTGGCGCGGCGCACGTGGGGCGGCGGGGCCGGGTGCGGAGCGGGCTCGGGACCGGCGGGGCAGGGCGGGCCGGGCCGGGCCGGGGGGACCGCCCGGCTCCCCGCTTCCACGGGCTCCCGCAGGGGAGCGCAGCCGTGCCGGGGCGGAGGGCTGCGGTGGCCTTTGTGCTGGCGGCGGGCCCCAGCCCGGCTGCCCCGGCAGCCTTAATTCAAACCAGACCCGCCGCGGCGGCTCCCGACCTGCCGGCGGCTCCGCCCCGGGGCGCCGCGGGCGGGCGGGCGGCGCTCCCCGCGCCCCCGGCCGCGGGACCCCTCGGTGTGCCGGGAGGCCGGGGGGGCTGGATGCTGCCGCCGCCCCTCCGGCGTGTCGCGCCCCGCAGGCGGGGAGCGGCGGGTCCGGGGCAGCGCTGGCATGTGGCCCTTTGTGGCTCGGCTGTGGCCAGGTCGCGGGTGACTCCTGGAGCTGCGGCGCTCCTGCCGTGCCCCGGCACAGCTCCGGGAGCGCGGGACGGTGGCTCCGCGCCGCCTTTGTGCCCCAGAGCCCCAGCCCAGGGCAGGGTACGCCCGGACTCTGCTTTCTGCCGCTGAAACAAAGGTCCCGGTGCTGCCCGGCTGGGCGCACGCCGGTGCCGGTGCTCCCGGAGCGTGGTGACCCCGCGGCAGCGAGGCCTGTCCCGGCTGCCGTGTCCTGGGAGCTGCTCCCGGGGCAGCCCGGAACCGTGCTGGCCCCGCAGAGGCAGCAGCCGCCAGGTGTCATCCGCGGACAGGGGATGGCTCTGCTGATCCTGCTCCCGCCCCGCCTGCGGGAGCCTTGCCGCGGAAACCCGGCTCCGCAGCCCCGAGAAGTGCTGTGCTCGCCGCTTCAGGTCTGTGCTGGCAGCCTGGGCGGCGTCCAGCGCCGTGTGCGGTCGGAGGGTGCGGGGCAGGAGAGCTTGTGGCCGCTCCTCCAGGGACACAAAGTCTCAGTCCTGTCCCTTTCTTCTGAGATGAGGGACACGCTTCTTTGCTTCCCATGTGGTCCCCCGCCAGACCTGAGTGTGCACCGGTTGTGGAGTCTTCTCCTTTGGATGAGTTAGGAGGAAAAAGTGGAGCATGAGATAGTTTGAGCAGGCAGGGCAATCAAAATAAAACTGGTGGGGTTTTTTCTTTCTGAAATGATTGATTTAAAACTTGCTTAGGGGTAAGCTGCAGCAGCAGTCGAATAAGGAGTGGCAGAACAAAGTGCACCGTGGGATCTGAGCTGCTCGAAATACCTCTGGTTTTCTGTACCATTCTGTCTGTGAACTTTGCCTGTAGTTCTGAACGTGGACCCTCCTGGCCCACATGGCAGTGAGTCGTTATGAGATGGCTAAAAATTACAAACATGTGAGTGTAGGCAGCACTGTTCCATGGAAGGAAGGCTCTGCTCTCAACTTCTGAGTAAGCTTCTGCTTAATGAAGTGGGGAAACTGCAGTTAATTTGCAGCCTCTGAACTCTATTTGGATAAAATTCCCCCGTGATAAATATTCCATACTAGAAATGAGAAGGACATGAAGTAGATGCTTGTCTGGAGTTCTTCTGTGCCTGTGAGATGCTCAGGCCTGGCTGGCACTGCAGATTGAGGGGGGTTTCAAGGGTGAGCACACGTTGGAGCAGAAGTCCTGGGGCTCTCCAGGGTGACTCAGCACTGAGGCTGTTTTCTTTCTGGTGATCACATGGCTTTTTTCCCCATGTCAGAATGTCAGTGCCTTTCCCACCCATCTGGAATAATGATGATTTTACATTGAGTGTCTGAAAACATCTTGTGTTGAAGCAGAGTGACCTTGCACAGTACTTTGAATCTGCCAGACTGCAGTGCTGTGGGCATTGCCATGGTTGTGTTGGGTTCTTGGTGGTCTGATTGTTGGGATGGATGCCACTGCTGCTGGCACATGGCTTGGCCCTGGCTCTTGCTACGTAATTTGGCTCATCTATGCATATTGTCATTGGAATAATAAACAGGAGAAAGAAACTGGCCAAACAATAGTTGTTTTCTTCCTGAGTACTTTTACCTGCAGGAGTGATTGGGGAGGTTCCTGGTCTCCTTCAAGGTGACACTTTATTGCTTAAAACACCCTTTATGACAGTAATTACCCTCTGTTATTATGATGGAGGCATGGACTTCCTTGAACTGAGAAGGCTGATACATCTTACCATTTTAATAGTGTAACCTTGTTATTCTCTAAAATAGAAACTTTTACACAGTGTAACAGTGCCCAGAAGCCAGCTGATCCTGCTGCAGGAGGGCAGTGGGCAGCCCAGCCGCGTGGTGGGAGGAGGAGGGTTCTGATTGTTTAGTCTGGTTCTGGTGTAGGTGCATGCTGGTGGTTGACGGAACCTTTTTCCAAGGGTGGTGTCATTCCTATCTGAATGTATACTAGTTAGAAGAAATTGGATAGTCCAGCTTGCTTGGTAAACATGCAGGCAGTGGATAAGGAGGAAGCACTTCTTTTCTATGGTATGCACAGAGCAGCGTCTCAGTATTCATCTAGCACTGCAAACAGAGCTTCTCCATCTGAACACTGACTTTCTGGTGGCCACCTCCCAGTGAAATGGTGACTGCTGGTCGGCTCTGAGTAGAGCAGCAGCAAATGAGCTGGGGTTTGTGTGGTGTAAAGGGGCTCCGGTGCTGTTTTGTAGTCTTTGTTCCAGGTTTCTCTCAGTTTCAAGTGGTGAGAAGAGCTAACATTTTAATGGCAGCACTCTGAATTTTCTGGAAACAAACAATCCTCTCTAACAACCTGAGACAAGTTACAGCAAGTGCAAGAAATCTGTAAGCCTTCTAAAATTAAGTTAGTGCACAAACCTGAAATGTAGGCTGCTGTTTTAGCAGCAAAATTGGTCCATTTTAAGTATGTGTTTTGCATTGCCTGTACTCAGATGTCTCCAGGTGGCCTGTATACCAGCACTCTGTCCTAACCTTGTCTGAAGTGATTCCTGTGTCCAAGAACCACACCAATACCCCTGAGAGGGACATTCCACACTTGTTTCTGGCATCTGAGGAGCTGGGATTTTAGGCCCTCCTTATAGGGAGGAGGGAGCTTCTTGGGAGAGAGAAGATAGGGCCTTTTCCTGAGTAGGTGCCGCCAATTATAAAATTGCAGTGCTTCAGCATTACAGCGTTAGTGTTTTCATCCTAATAGCCTTGAGATAATGAAGAGTAGAAGATGTCTAATACAACACTCCTTGACAGCTGAAGATTGATGGGCTTGCTATGTTCAAATGGCACTAGTCCCTCAGGACAGCGTTCAGCTGATGCTGAAGCACCTAAATGTAGGTGTCTGTGTTTGCTGGGTGCTTAAGCCCTCATTAGAGTCAAGGCGATGTAATCAGTGCAGCCAAAGAGAGCGATTATCTGACCAGCCCCTGCACGTCTGCTCCAAGGTGAGTTGCTTTGTCAAGGCTTTATTGGTGAGATCTCAAGTTGCCTATAAGAGAGCACAAAACCTTTACTCTGGTGCCTTTATCTGAGAGCGATTTAGCTCAAAGTGATGGACTTTTTATCTGTGGAAATTTATGGTAACTCTCTCCATAAACAAACAGCCTGGACAGTTGTTCCTGCCAAGAGAACTAGCAAAGCAGTGGGGAACATCAGCTGCTGGCTAGAACAGCAGCTTTCTTCTGTTCTAGTGTAACTGTAGTCTTCCTCTGCTAAAGAATGTGGAAGAAATTATGGATTATAGCTGGGTCCCATCTCAGCATTCTGGAGTGAGCAGAATGTATTGTAGTTGGGGGGGATGGTTGTGAGCTGTTGAGTAAGCATCAGAGCATTGTAATATTTAAAGACACTGTTTATTTGTAGATTAGATGTGAGGATCTTTTGTTACTCTGTAGACTTTGATATAGATAGTGAACTTACAGTGAGGAAGTTGTTTTGACCAAGAGTGCAAGGACTTCTGATATTTCTTATTGAGTGTCAGCTTTGTTAACAGGTCTCTAAGTTAGGGCTGATGAGTGTGCTTCACCTGAGCTGCTGCTCTGCTGGTGTACCGCAGTGATGAGCCTTATCTGGCCTGGCTAGAAACCTGGGACAGTGCACTTTCTACTGTGGGGATGCTAATGGAAAAGTTACTGCTCTGTGAAGCCTCACCTCAAGGTGAGATAACATTTGGACCTCCTACAAGCAACTCTTGTGGGGCAACATCTGCTAATGTGGTGGTTTCCCAAGCTCTCTGTTTCTCAAGCAGTGCTTGGCTGCAGTTGGCGTTCTGGGTCTTGTGGAACCGGCACGGGTCCAATGGAGTCTGTTAGCTTGGGCTCCTTGCCACGCTCGACTGTAATGTTTGTATCTTGCTGCTGGGACCAGTCTCACCAGTGAGGCTTGCTTTGCTGGATGGGAACCAGTGTGTTAGTGGGATTTGGATGGAGTTGGCAATAGAACTTCCCGTTGAGTCACTGGAGCTGCAGTAACAACTGAGTCATGGAGGTGTTGTAAGTCATGGCTTTCCCTGCTAGGCTTCTGGTTAGAAACTCCTTGGGGTATTTTCAGTTGAAGAACTCTTGCTGCTTCACCTCTGTGTCTTGCTGCTCCGCTCTCTGGCAGAACTATCTTCTCCCATAGCCCATGTTTTTGCAACATGGTTCTCTTTAATGTCCACTCATTTTGTGTCTTGGTGTTCAGGATTTTCTAATAACTGAAAGGTCTTCTGGATTGCTCTTGCAGAACGACTCCTGACTAAATCAAGGGTGCTGATATAACATAGGAAATTGCCTGCCAACTGGCTAAAATACTCATGGGTATCCTACCTTGCATGGGGGCTCTGTGTTGTCATACTCCACCATGTAGCTTTTCTGCACTGCCTGTGCACTAATGCCAATGTCTTGATTTCCAGTCACAGAAGCAAAAGCTGACAGTCTTGATTTTTTGGCCGTGGACAGTCCCAGGCACACACTCCTGTCAGGAAACCTTCTGCAGAGTACAGCCAGTTCACACAACGACTCCTCAGAGTGCACTGGCTCCATCACCTGAGCACACACAAACCATAGCTGGAGATTGGGGCTTGCTCTTTGTCTGCCTCTGCCATGTGATGAGGAGCTTGTTGCCTCTTTTAAATGTAAGGAAACTTGAACTCTGTTCCACTTGGAAGGGGAGTGTGCTGAATGCTTTCTGGGCGGCACTGCAGACCATGATTGTCCTGTGCTGTACACAGGAAAGCTCTTGCTAATTAGTTCCTAATGCTGGTGGCTGTACACATCCTGGTCAGAGGCAGGCAGCAGCTCTGGTCCAGCCCCTTGCTTATATAGGGATTACTGGAGGAGCAGGCTGTAGATTGAAGCCAGAGGTGGGCAGGGGTGAGTGGAGCCAGTCTGCTTTCTAGAGAGCAAGTGGTGATTAATGTAACAAGTTCCAGATGAGAGCTCTTGTGAAGCTCCATGTCGTAGCAGTGGTGCTGCTGTGGCTGTGCTGGTAGGAAGCCTTTGTGTGTTCTCTGGGGATCAGAGCTGGCAGCTACAGTGCTGTAGGAAGAGACTACCTGGCTCTTTCCTGTCCCAGAATAGGATCCCATGCTGTCTTTTCCTATGCTTTGAGACCAGAAGAGTGGAGAAATACAAATATGGGTATGTATATATTTATAAAGAGAGACACATGCTACTTGTTGTCCAGCTGGCAGCAGAGTTTGGAGGCTGTGTGCCCTGGCCCTAGCATGGTGATCTGGGAGATTTGATACATATGCTCTGCACAACCACAGCAGCTCAGAGCAGCCTGTTGATCTACCAAAACATCAGTCTGGTAAAAGCATCTGCAGAGGAGAGAACCTGTTATCCCACCGACCAGCTTCTAGGGATCTTCTTTAGAGACAGGGTCCAGGATTTCTTCAGTCAGGAAGCTGATGGGTAAAAGCCCAAAGTAGAGGAACCACAAAGCTTGCTTGAATTTGTATCTAATACAGATGCTAATATATGTGACATTCTTCACTCACTTGCTGTGCTCTGTTGCTTATGAAACTACGACAGAGACTCTCACACCAGCAGATTTGATGGACAAATGAGATTTGTCCACCTCACTGGCTCTAGCAGCCTGTAAGTGGCTAGTACCTTTCCACCTACATGCAGTGGAGAATGGTGGTGAAGCTTGCATCGAAACTTGCCCAACAGCCTGCAGCTAGACAGCTTTGACTTCTAAATCTCCTTCTGTCCTAACGGAGGAATCATCTAGATCGTGACTACTTTCCCATCAGTGAACAAAGCACGGAACAAAAGAGGCTGACTCTGGCATGTCTGGGCAGTGGCAAGGAGGGCTGTGCTATCGTGCTCTCACATCGACTGACTCATGGCCTGCAGAAGAAAGCTGCTGGCTTAATCCTGCAGCAGCACCGGCTCCCTCTGAAGTGTGTTTAACCTGCAAAAAGTTCCCCAGTCTGCATCTGTAGTTGCACTGAGCTGTGAAACACTGGTGAGCTTCTTTCTACACAAGCTGGAAGATGTGATTATGAATAATTAGCAGTTATTACTCTGGTAGCTCAAGAGTGTTAAATGCTCAGTGTGCCCTCCCCCCTCACACCCAGCATGTAGCCAGAAGGGGTTAAAAAGATTCACCAAATGTTGCTATACTGGTGCTTGTAAGTAAATGTGGTGGGTTGACCCTGGCAGGGCACCAGGTGCCCACTGAAGCTGCTCTGTCATTGCCCTTCTCAGCTGGGCAGGGAGAGAAAATATAACAAACTACTTGTGGGTCAAGATAAGGACAGGGAGAGATCCCTCCCAGTGACCATCACAGGCAAAATGGACTCAACTTGGGGAATGAATTTAATTTATTACCAATCAACTCGGAGTAGGAAAATGAAAAGTAAACCCAAATCTTAAAAACACATTGTCTCCATTTCCCCCCTCCTTTTTTGGCTTAACTTTAATCCAGATTCTCCAGCTTTTCCCCCCAGGAGTTCAGGGGGATGGGGAATGGGGGCTGTGGTTGGTTCATCACATGTTGTCTCTGCTGCTCCTTCTTCTCAGGGGGAGGACTTCTCACAGTGTCCTGCTCCAGTGTGAGGTCCCTTGTAAAGGGTTTGTCTCCACAAACTTCTCCAGTGCGAGTCCTTCCCATGGGCTGCAGGTCTAAATCACTGCTCCAGTCTGGATCCCTTCCATGGGGTGCAGTCCCTCAGGAACAGGCTGCTCCAGCTTGGGTCCCCCACAGGGTGACAGGTCCTGCCAGCAAACTTGGTCTGCTGTGGGCTTCTCTCTCAGTGGGGGCTGCAGGTCCTGCCAGGATCTTCTTCCAGCATGGGCTTCCCATGGGCTCACAGCCTCTTTTGGGTGTTCCCCTGCTCTGTTGTGGGATCCTCCATGGGGTGCAGGTGAATCTCTGCTCCACCTTCATGGGCTTCAGGGGCACAGCTGCACCAGGGGCTGCAGAGGAATCTGCTCTGGGGCCTGGAGCTCCTCCTGTCCTTCCTTCTTCACTGACCTTGGGGTCTGCAGAGTTGCTATTCTCACACCTCTCTTCTCTGGCTGCAATTGCTCCTCTGCAATAACTTTTCCCCCTTCTTGACTGCGTTATCAGAGGCACTGCTGCTGTCACTGATGGTGTCAGCCTTGGCCAGCAGTGGGTCTGTCCTGGCTGGCTGGCACTGGCTCTGTCAGGCACAGGGGAAGCTCTGTTTTGTTAGAGAATCCACTCCTGTAGTTCCCCTGCTACCAAAGTCCTAACATGCAAAGCCAGTACAGTAAAGCATGTTAGACACAAGGTGTCTTGTGACCAACTTAAATGCTAGAGCAACAACTGTATAGGAACTCTAACTGTCTGGCCTATTCTGTAATGCACCCCCTTCATCAGACTGCCTGCTGAGAACCTTCCTGTGTTTATTTGGGGGCATACTGGTTGGCAAGGCTCAAAACTATACCATAAATCATTCTAATAATATGATGGTATTGGCGGTGTTCTAGTGCCTGGGGATGCTCTCTGATATTATTTAATTTACTAGTATGATGTAGCCAGTGGGTCTCTGGCTGCAGGCCTAGAATATTAAGAAGCTGAGAAAACTGCAGTATCCAGTAAAAGAAAGTTCACAATAGAGGATCACAACTCTTCTCTTGGAAACCGAACCTGTTTTGGATAATTCAGAGAGATGAGCAAGTACAATTGTGTGAGAAGTCCTGTGTAATCCATCAGCTGAGGATTGTGAGGTGAATACTACACACCTGGGACAGCATTCAGTGTTGTGATGGTGCTGGTACATGCCAGTGGTTCAGCCTGTGCTTTTACACTTGGCCAATAAAGTGGTCCTTCAGCATTTCATGCTCTGCTCTATTCAGAGGGGTAATGTGCTGGCTAGAGTTGCTAGTCACTGAGTAGACCCAGACATTTATTCATATATTCATATATATGAAATATCTTCAACTTAGTGATGTGGAAGAGTGTCTTACAAGTTTGATCTGTTATGGCTATACTGATGGTACCTCTTGACAGAAACTGTTCTGAAACTAGGGGACTGCTGTGCTAGGAGTAACTTGGTAGTAAAGCATTCACCTTGCCTTGCAGTTTTAGCACTTTTTTATTGACTTGTTATGGTGCCTGTCAATCTGTCAGCAGTGGCATTAGTGGTCTAATGGAAGGGAAGTGGCTCTTGTCTCTTCACAGTATAGGTGTATAAAACACAGGGATGTCCAAATCACAACTTGAAATCTTACAGTTGCCCATGTGAGGCAGGAGAGCATCCAGAGTGCACAAACATGGTAGCATCTCCCACTAAACTCTAACCTCCCCACCTGATTTGGTGGCTGCTCTGAAAGAAGGCCAGGTGAACAAGCTGTATACCCAAAAATGACAGCAGGAGGTGAGGCTTGGATAATAGCTGAGATCAAAAGGAAGCTCTGATTTATCTCACCTTTGTAACAGTCCCTTGTTCAGGGCTCTGCTGTACAGATGTGGTATGAAACAGTGAACTGGGTGACTGGGTCAGAGTGAGTTTAATCCAGTAGGTCTTGGTCAAGAAATGCTTAATGTCCATTAATTAAATGAGTGGAACAGTAGGTGACTGGAGCACCATTGCAGCAGCAGGGTTTTTAAAGACTGTTTCTGGTGGGAGGATTTCATTTGGTGCTTCATCACTGAAATGATACTTCAACACCCTCATGACTCAGCATGGAAGTACACCAGTCAGCTCTCATAATCTCACTGAGGTGTTGCATAATTTAACTGTGAATGGGGCAACTGCTGTCAGAACTTTGTAGTATGTGCAGGATTAGCAGTGCTTTTGTAAAGCTGAGCACAGAGACCATTAGTGTCCTGGGAGGGAGTGCTGTGAGCTTGGTCTGTGCCATTTCATGTGGGTAGATCCCTGGCTGTGTGCTCCAGTGCTTGTGAGCATGTGTGTTTCTCAAAGGGAATCCATGCAGTCTGAACTGTGTTCTCCCTTAGAATAACTCAGTGGAATGTGGTCCAGCCTGTGCCCAAAGACCATCTGAACTATTGCTGCTTATTCCAAGGAGACCAGTAGCACCCAAAACATGTGCATGATGCTTTTCTTCAGGAGCTGCTGGGACTGTTGTGGAAAGAGGGGTAATGGTGAAAATGCCTCTTTGAGAAGACTCTTGGGACAGAGGAACAGGGTATTCCTGATCTGAGATGTGCCTCCTGCTTCTGCTGGAGATGTTTCAGTCTTTTAGTGAATGGCTTAGTCATGGCAGTGTAACTGCATCTGTTACAGGGATGACTTCTGCATTATAAACAACCTTGGCTTAGTCAACACTGAGATCCTGTGGACAAGACAAATATGATAGCATGCCTCATAATGTAGGGAGAAACTTGATTGCATCAGATCTAAGCTGGCAAGGGTGAGCCACAGAAACAAACATAAAAAGAGCACCAAGGATAGTAGAATATACTGAGTTGGAGCTCCACAAGGATCATTGAATCCACTGTGTGCTGGTGTAAGACCTGCCAAGATGCAGGAACTGCCTTGCATTGGGTCAAACCCAAAATGTAAAGTTGCCTGCATAGTCTGTGTGAGTCCAGCTGTTGATTGAGACTCATGAGTTCATTCCTAACAGACTGGTGCTGGCTGCTGGAGGCCTGCTGTGCAAGAACAGAGTCACCTACAACTGCTTGGAGCTTAGCTGTGACCAGATCAGAAAGGTGCTGTGGAATGCCAACTCTTGCCTCATTTTGCTGCCCAAATTTTGCTTCTGTATCTCCCTTGCAAATATCAAGGTCTCCTGTACCAGACTGACTGACCAAGCAATCAGGTTTTGGGATGTCCCTGGTCCTGCCATCTGGTGTGCACATGTGAGAGAGATTGCATTGGTGCCTGTTCAAGCCAGGCAGCTCCTGGGTGCTTCCAGTCCCCTGATCCATCAGCTCTTCAGTGGGGGTTGTTGTTGAAAGGGCTGGTGTGATGCTGCAATTGAAAAGTTGAGTGTTACGTTTATAGTGAAATGCAGCATTCCAAGGGAACACGTCTGGGATGCATGGATGAAAAATAGACATTGTTACCTGTCCTGGTCTAGGTCCTGTCACCCCAGGACATTAGCAAAAACTAATTTCACAAGCCTTGGAGACTTCATTGCGCATCCCTCTGAAGAAAATGTGGAATTTTCACAAATGCAATCAAGGAAGCTTTGTCTTGGGTTGTTGAGGCTTGGGATGTTGTCATGATGTGAAGGAGCTGATTTAAGTTTTATAAGTTAGACTGTGAGCAGATCAGCTGGGAAGATAAAGCAGATTTTGTTAGCAACAGGCCTTGCAGCTGGCAGGTGTTTGTGTCACCAAGGTGTAAGCAAACAGAAGGCAACTTTTGTTGTCCTGTCCATATCCGGTTGCTGTAGAATACATCCTCTTATAAAACATTGTCTGGGCAGTTCCACTGTAGCTCTGGGTAACTAATTGGAATACCTAGTCAGCTGTTTTGTTGCTGTAAGGCCAAGTATTTGTAAGTTTAAGTAGTCTCACTTAAGTTTACTAATGGCTTTAGCTGAGACCTTTGGTACTCCAGGGTTGCAAGTTTATCTTTCTGCTGAGGTTTAAACAATATCCTTGCTGCTAGGAGCCACAAGTCCTGCCCTAAGTGCAAGGTTTTTAGTTTGGTACCGTAGGGATTTTTATCTGAAACTTGGATTTCACTAATTTAATATAGCACTGCAAGCAGTTTGCTCAAATTAGAAACATGTATGCATCAGTAGTAGACTGAAAATGTTTCTGTGATCCTTCAAGAAATCTTAGAGCTTGGTCTCTGGGCTCCTTGGCATATCTCACATTAGGTAATTGCTGGACTTCAGGGTGGTGAAGATGGAAACTCTTGAATTAAGAACCTGAGTCTTTTCCTATCCATGTGTCTGGACACTGGAGGCTGTTGCATTTTCTCTTGTCTGACAATTGTTCCTGGCTGCATGTTGGCTTCCCTCCCTCAGGTGAAGCAGAACACTGTCTTTCCCCCTCAGAATACTCTAGTGATGGGGTGGGTTTTTGACTTCTGGGACCACATCTGCTCAGGTCAGAGCACTTGTGCAGCTGTAGCACTGCTTGTGGCAGTTTGCTGATCACATAAAAGCTGCCATGGAGCTCATTTCAAATGGGCAGTGGTTCCACCAACCAAACTGCACAGCATGTGTCTCCAGGAAACAGCCTTCCCTAGGCCAGAGGCACACACGTTCTGGTGCTGCTGAGGGCCATCAGCGATGCACAGGCTGCCACCACCCTAATTTGAGGACTCGAGATGCCACAGACCACATCTTGCTTTCCTATAGCCACACCTCTGATTTCTGAGCTGGGGCTTCCTGAGCTGATGGGCCGAAGATGACAAGAGCAAGCTGTGCCCCCGTGGGACCAAAGTCCCGGAGCTGCCTCTGCCCTGTCCCGACACTGGTGCTGCAGGCTTGCGCTCTGTCCTGCAGCCACGGCCTGGGCAGGAGGCCTGGGCCTCCCGTGAGGGGCCCGGGGCCGCCTCCGCCCGTGAGGGGCCCGGGCCTCTCGGTGTCCTGGAACGTGTCTGACAGCCCCTCGCTGAGCATTTGGAGCTCACAGGGCTGCTGGGACAAGCCAGTCCCACATGGAACAAATGGGGGCACTCAGCACCTGCAGCTCTTGCCTCAAACCCAGCCTTGCACTCCGTTCTGCAGCCTCAGGGCTGTAATGCCAGGGGTTGCTCTGTGGGGAGCTGGGTGGTTTTTAGGTGTGTGGGGAAAGGAGACTGGTGTCCCCAGCCCACACATGCTGCTAAGGAGCAGCCAGGCAGTCTGAAGCCCACTTCAATTTGTGGGAAAACAATTTGTCAGAAACTCTGGTTCTGCAGCAAGTTTAACTGCAATGACAGTCCTGATTGCTGAACAGGGTGAGTGGTGTCAAGAGATGGGGCAAGGAAAGGAATTTGCCTCCACCACAGGTCAGCTGGTTGGGAATAATTGGCAAAGAATGCTGAAGACATAAGCTCGGTGTGTTTATATGTGCTGGAGGCAGCACTGCAAACTGCAGTCTCTTACTCAAAGTGGCCGTGGCTGCTGATGCCTTGTGGGACGTGAGTTGCTCTTTCTCACCTGAACTCCACAGCAGGGGCTGCATGTGAGCAGGAGGAAGAGGCAGCAAGTATTTACATCCTGTCGCTTCCAATTTCTTCTGCTGGCAAGAGGGTTGCATTTATCTCTGCTGTAGTTACCAGTATGTATGGGTAATATGTGGGTTTGGGCTGCTAGAGTCCTCTGCTAGATAGGTTTCCATTTCATAAGGATTTTCTGCTTGCCAGCCTGCCCCCCTCTACTTTGTCAGGTTTCAAGGATGGTGGCCCACCTCTAGCCTCTGCTGAAACCAAGCAATTCCTGGTCTGTTCCTTTCTAAACAAGCAGGTGAAGTGGCTGTTGCTGTAAGAATGAATCTTCCCTGCTGATTTTGCTACACTAGGAAGTAAGAAGTGCTGGTGGCTTTCAGTCAGAGGATTTTAAGAAAAGCTAGGTTTGCCTAGTCTTGATTTAGGCAGTTTAGTGCTCATTTCTCAAGCCAGTTTAAGTAGATTGAAATTAATTTCCCAGGATAGATGGGCCTCAGTGAGCTGCACCTACTTTGCACAACCCTTTGAGCTTATACATGGGCTGTGGCTTTTTTGTGCTAGTTCAAGAAACAAATGCCTGAACTATCAAGTATGTTAAAGAGCTGCAGGGAAGGATCTTTAAAGAAAAGTGGTTTATAACATAAAACTGAACTGGCTGCTTCTCATGAGATTAGCTGCAGGGAAATGAGCTTTCTCATTAGACTGCATCTTCAAAGCATGGGCTGCCTTGAACGTGGGAGACAAAAGGGACCCCACTTTTGGCTGTATTGTGACAGCCTGTCACTGATACAGAGTTAAGCTGTGTGCCTGTTGTGTGCCATGTCTGTGGATGTGTTGGGCTGTGGTGAGATTCAGTCTTTGGCCTGAGCTGCATTGCTCCGCTGGAAGGAGCAGATTGGTGTGAGTGAAAACAGTGTGTAGTAACTTACTTGTTTGATACCTTGTCCAGGTGAAAAAGCAGAAGCACAGGCTGTAACTCACTTCTTTATTGCTGAGGGACTGAGCTGGCTGAGAGGGACTTGAGAGGCAGCTGAGCTCTTCTGCATCAGAGCTGGCACAGAGGGCTCCCGTGCACAGCTGCTGTGCTGTCCCTGCTGCCATGAGCACAGCCATGAGCTTCCCCTGCTGAGGAATCCAGAGCCCTCTGGGACTCCAGCTACTCCAGCTTTGCTCAGCCCTCTCTGATGAAGGATGTGCAATGCACTCTTTGTCCAGGAATAAGTGGCAATTGCACTGGGCCTCCTGTAAAGTTCAGGTGGCCCAGGATGAAAGTAGAACTGCTCTGCTTTGAACCTCTGTCTAGCCTTTGCTACTGTGTATTCCTGCTTCCAGGAGGACTCAGAAGCACTGCTGTCAGACCTTGGAACAATTATCCATGAGCAAACACTGCAGAAGAGAACTCTCCCTACAGCCCCTGTCCTTGCTCCTTTTTGTATGAACCTGTGTGGCCCTCTGAGTCAGCCTCTGATTTGCGTGTTGCCTGCAGTCTGGTGATGTGCATTTCCATAATGCACGGCGGGCTGGGGGATGAGTGTCAGCATCCCAGAGAGCAGGCTGTGAGCCTCTGTGAATGCTTAAGCAGCCCTGGCTGCCACGCTCTGCCCTGTGCCAACACAAACACTTGTGCATTCATGCACTGAGCAGGATTGGGAAACTGGTCCTGCTGGAAAATTCTTTGCATGATATTTTATCCTCTTATTTTTTTTTCTTTTTTTTCTTTTTTAGTTTTCTTGGGTTTTGGTTTTTGGTTTTTTTTGGTTTTTTTTGTGAGGGGGAGAGGTTTGTTGGTTTTGGTTTTTTTCCTTTGCTTTCTTTTTCCTTTTGTTTAGTTTAACAAGACCAGTTCCCTGATCTGGTTCACCATGAGAGTGCACAAACAGACATGCAGGGGATGGTCCAGGAAGCATGAAGTGACATGCTCTTGTGGGAGGTGGGAGTTAAAAGGGCCCTGCTGTACAGGGTGAAACTTAACCTGATGGCGACAGGCTGGTTCATTTTTGCTCTTGGCATGTTGATTACTGTGTTTCTGCCCTACTTAATTAAAAAAGCTGCCCTGTCACTCTGAGGAGAAAATGTAAAGTTGATTGGGCAATAGTGTGGAGCCTCTAGGAGCACTGGGACACTGGCTGCTCTGCCTGTGGAGTAGCTGGATGCTCTTCCTTGGCCCCTGCATCTTGTGCAAAGGATCAGGGTATGCTCCTACAGCTTGAAGAAAAGGAGGATCACAGCCAAGTCAACAGTGGGCAGTCTACAGTCTGTTTTTTTCTGCCCATAGTGAAGTAGATCCTAAGAGTTCTCATCCTGTTTTGAGCAGCTACTGAAAGGTGTTTTGCTGCCTTTGAGACCTGGGTGTCAAGAGGAAACTACTGTGTGATGATCAGGGAGTTCAAACACAGCCAGGACTTCTCCCTCAAAGATAGTTCCTCTCTCAAGTCACCAGGCAAAAATAGAAGAGGAGGCCAGTAAGAATGAAATTTACCAAGATTTTCTATATCTCTGTACACTAATAATGGTCTGATAGACAAGCAGCCAGATTAACTGGCTTGCTTACCTCTTTCTGCTAAAATGGTGCTTGCTGAGAAAAAGAGCCCCCTTTGCTTTCCACTTGCTTCTCTTTGGAAGGAGCACCCTCTGAGCCACTCTCCAGCCTTGCAGGTGACACAGATTGATGGATGGAAGGGTGGGGATGCTGAAGCTTGTTGATGCACATCAAAAGGTTGGTGAGGGCACAGGGGAACACCACCATCTGAAACAGGGAGGGCACTAAGGAAGTAAGAAGTGCTGGTGACTTAGTTTGTAGAATCATAGAAGGGTTTGGGTTGCAAGGGACCATAAAGTTCCAACACTCCTGTTGTCATAGCAGTCTTTGATTGGAACACTAGCCAGGGATAAAATACTGCTTAAATCTAGGCTGTCCAGCCTTTGAACTGGGTGTGGGGTGGTTGGTAGCTGTCTTTGGCCTGTGCTGTTAGTCTGCATCTTTGGCTCCTCTGGGAAGAGAAATACTTCATTAACCTATGGGATCACCAAGGCGCACCAGGGTTTCTTTTGAGTAGCAGGAGAAACAACTGCAAGAGAATTTAGGTGAGGTGGTGCCACACTGCTGCTGGGTTCTGATGTAACAGACTTGCGTGCAAGCTTCACTCTTGACTTGCTGTATAAAAGCATCAGCTCTCTTTCTGCTATTCCAGAATTTATGGCTGACTATTAAAGAGAAGGTCTGTATGGCCAGCTTAATTCCAGAGTCTGTGTTTGTAAAAGAAGGGGGATAGGTGAGGATGCTGCTCGCGGTTTTTATATGGTTGGTTTTGGGTTTTGTTTGGTTTTTTGTTGTTGTTGGGTGGTTTTCTTTTTAATTTTTTTTCCACCTTAATCATTGAAGCTGTCTCCCAACCATGAACATCTGGGATTTGAGTTAATTTTGCATGGGCTATTAACTGCAGAATATCAAGGCTTAACAAAGCTAAAGTTTCTTTCAGCAGGTGGTTTTGTCTTCCCCCCACACTAATACCAATGTTACATTGAGGTTAGAAGCTCTTTGGGCTGCTCTGCCTCAGATAGCATTTCTGCTCTTGAGTGTATAGGAAAAGGTGAAAGACAAACCTCTGTTTCAGTTTATTTAAGAATTAATTGTTCAAATCCTTTTGAAAGTATTCTTCTAGATGCTCTATTGTAGCCAAATTACAGGGCAATGCTTCTCTTGCTCTTGTATATCTCTTAAACAAGAGCAAACTATAGGTTTTCCTTCCCATGCAGTTGCAATACTCTCACAGGATGTCTAGGGAGCTGTTTGAGGTGGGAGAGCTCATTACAGTTCATTCTTTTTCAGCTGAGCAAGAAGGATTTATTAGGGGAAATAAATGTGCAAATTTAACAGCTTTATTCAGATAATGGAGGATTTCAAGTGTTTTTGACACTGCAGATCACTAACTGGATTAAGAAGAGTTGGATACAAATCATCCTTAATCTAGTTAAGGGCTTGTAGCAGCTTGTGGCAAAGCCAGTGGTTTTGCTTACCTCAAAGAGCAATTTGAGAAAAGCTCTTTCCTTTTGCATGTATCAAATTAAATAAATGTGGTTCCCAGTTGGGGCAGGGTTAGATCAACTAATCAACTACAAATCTCCCCTTCATCATGAGAGAGTGCTTCAGATCTCTCTTGTAGGAGGAGGGAGCTCTGTAGCAGCTGATGGGATAAGCCCAGAAGGACCCATGCTTTGAGACTCTGACCAAGATGAAGACTGAAGAATAGTTAAAAATTATAAAAACGTCTGGACTAAGTCAGCCTTCTGGATCCAATAATATTGCTAATGAGTTGTGAAAGCCTGGCCCATTGTTGATTAAATTGAAGATGCCACTAAGCAGCTTTCTGGTTGTCCCAGCAGAACTGAATAACTATTGTTCTGCAACAATGCAGTGCTCAGCAAGAGCAGAAGCTAACAGTCTCCCCAGGGTTTCCCCTAAACAGGCTGCTTTGATCCTTGTGGAAGAGGGTCTTCCACTGGTTAAAGCATATCAAAAATACAGTTAAAAATTTTACCCCTCACATGCAACTGAATTCAGTGACAGTGAATCAAAAGGACTGGATGAGTATTTCCACCCAGCTGTCTGAACTGCTAACAAAACCATACAAGCTTGTTAAATGGTAAAAAACCAACGTGTTGTAGGTGCTCGATCAGAATGTAAAGATTTTTTGACTAGAGTACGTGAGATATCATCAGAGATCCTTCAAAGAATCCACTCTCTGAAAGGTAGAGTAAGCTTGTTTTAAGCTGGAATTATCTTCAGCTCTTTTGTATGATAACATAACCCAGTGTTCTGTGCCCCTAATCCTCTTGGCTAATCAAAACCTTTCCCATTGGTGTAAGTCTGCTGCAGTAAAAGGTCATTGAAAAACCTCGACCATGAGGTGTTTGTTCTTTGAACAGCACAGTCTGTCTTCCTGATGCAAACCCAAATTAGTTCAGTCCCTTCCAATGCTGTCCTGAGTCAGTGCTTTCTAACCTTGCTGTGTCTGAAATCCTTCAGCAGCAGATCATTATAGAAACATGGTCTTTCTGCAGTACTTGTATTTTGTGGGGAGGTTACCATCTTTTATGCCCATTGAAGCTGTAATTTATGGAGCAAGAAATGTAGTCCTTATATAACCATTCAGTTACATAAATTGGGCAAATGTTCCTTAATACTCATGTGTCATGAGATTGGATGATGTCATGAAATTACAGCACTTTGTGGGCATTCTGACTGCTATCCACATGTGCACAATCCTATACTGTCCCTTGAGTATTTGGGCCAAAGAAAGTGCCTCCCATATCCCAAGCCCCAAGCTGCCTGGCTAAAGGGAGGTGCCACAATGCCCAGAGGAGCAGCTGGGACAAGATCCTTGGGGACATGTACCTTCACTAAGTTCTGATATAAAACTGTGGAAAGCAGGATTTACTGATCCTAATTCATGTTTTCTATTATTCTCTTATGTGCAGCAGCCAACCTCAGGGGTTGGTGGGTCATGGTGGGTGCTGAGCAGCTGCTGGACAGCTCTGCTGTGGAACACCTTGGGTGTCCCTTGGTTTAGACTGGGCTGTCCTGGGCTTCTCTCCTCTGAGGAGGACTCACTGTCCCTGCTCAGATACAGGAATCAAACTAGGAATCAAACGGGTGCATAACAAAGGCTGTGGAGAAGCAGATCTTGCAGCAGCCTGGGAGGAGGCTCAGAGCTCAGGTGTGAGGGGAGGTTGTCCTGGGTTGGACCCTGGTTAAGGGTAGGGTGGCTGGACACTCTTAGTAAGAGCAAAGGAAGTGTGGCACAACTGAACAAGCCTCATCTATTAACCCCTCAAGGGGAAGGGGTGCAGGCTCAAGAGTCAAGATCAAGAGTTGCCATTTTATTTCTTGGCAGTCTGTGATCCTTTCAGGAGGATTGTTGAGGTCTGCAGATGATCAGTCTGTCCAGGTGTTGTTGGAAATCTGTATGAGCTACCCCTGAATATTCAGATTTGGGGGGAAGGTGGCCTCAATCCTAGCTGAAGGTGTATGGTGATACCATAAACTGTACTGGCAGTGCCTCACTTCAATAAAAAACTGGAGAGTTTGTTTTCTAGTTGCTTCAAGGAAGTTTTCCCACTGGGAGGAGAATGCAGCCCCCACCTTTAGCAGCACATTCCCCTTTTGCACTCAGCCAGGCTGAGTGAAAGAACAAAGGGTTGTGCTTGCCACTGCCAGTGTGAGAAGTGAGAGAGAAAAATGGTCACCAACCCCCATGAACAAAAACAGTGCAATTTCTAAGGCCTCACTTATCTTCTGAGCATACTGGGAAGGGCACACGAGGGAGCTGAGTTTGGGCAGCCTGGCAGTTCGTTCTTTATTCTTTATGCACCAACAGTTCGTACTCTTTAATATTTGAAGCAAAGTGAGATCAGCCTGTGTGAGTCACCACCCTTCGACACAAGAAGGAAAACACATGGGAAGTACTTATCTGACCTACTTTCTGTGGAAGGGTGCAAAAGCACAGTGCAAACAAGCAGGGACAAATCTAAAAGTCAGAATTACCTCATGACTTGCAGTTAAGCAAGAGATCGAAGGGCAATTCACTCTAGAAATATGCTTGCAGAGGCTTGAGGAATAGTGCTTTGGGGGGCTATTTTCAGTAGGGAAGAAAAGAGCAAAAAAAATTATGTCTGTATGAGGGGTTTTTGTTCCTAGCTTTTTGTTATTTTAAAAAAATCATATAACTACAATAATTGCCTAGAAGGGGTAAGATCTTGGGGCTGAATAGGCTGGTGACAACTTGGTTACTTATCTTCAGAGAGGTGGAATCTGGTGGGTTAGTTAACCACCTTGGAAGCTGGTTCTGTGGAAATGTGGGGTATGGATAAGGTATTAAGGATGGAAGAGAAAACTGGGTAAACTTGGTATCTCAACAATAAGGAGATAGGACCAATAAACACATCCATTGTAGGCAATAAAGGGATAACTGCAGAGCTGGATTGTTCTGATAGTACATACTGGTGCTGGCTGACTTCTTCCTGCGATGAGGGTGAATGTTATATTCATTTTTAAGTGGCACTATGTTAATGCAAGCTAGAGAGATACAGCGGGCCTGGCTGCAAAGCTGGCAAGAATATCTGTCCTTTTTTTACATAATAAAATGAGACTTTGCACTTCTTGGGATCACAGGGATCCCACAGCTTGGATGATGCAACATTGAAACTTGCAGATGGCAGTGCTGGAAAGGGGTGACAAAGGTGACTTGAGAATGGGATAGAAGTCAAATTTGTGAAAATAGGGAGTATAGTTGGATGTCAAAAAGATGAAATTTGGAAGTGACTTACAGGTTTTGGTTTGAAATCTGAGAAGGGAAAATGACTGGTTAGGTAATGGTAGCCCTGCAGAAATAAACTCAAGGCTCGTCATGGGCTGAGAGTCAGGCATCTTGTAGTGATAAGAGCAGCAAGTGTATACAGCCCAGGCCAATGAGATGTATGAAGTAATCATTCTGTAATGAGTGAACACTAAGTGTTGTCATCTTTGGAGATCCTGAATAGCTTTGAGTGTTGTATGCTTTGACAAACAAGTATAGAACAGGGGTTTGGACTCTTGTTTCAGCAACTGAGTTTCAGTGCTGGTTAGTGCACTCCTTGGAGTGTAAATGGAGAAAGCCCAGGGCTTATTCTCCAACAGTGAAGGCTGGCTTCTATCTCTGGACTTATCTTGAGTGCCCACCCGTAGTAAAAAGGGACTTGGATTCTCCTTCTAGCTAGGTGCTTTGGTTTCAGATATGTGAACAGCATTTGAGTCATAAAGGGAAAGAAGACAAACTACTTTGCCTCCCCTTCCCTTCTGCTCCTTAGAATTAATGCAGTGATTTGCAGGTGTAGTGGTTGGTGGATAGGGAAGACACAGTGAGCACCTGAAACAGGCTGGTAAGGAGTGAGCATTGCCTGCTCCCAGGATGCAACACTGAATGGATTCCTTGCTTTCTTCTTTCCCAAAGCAGCTGCAGCCTGGAAGCAGTGCAGAGAAAGGAGACAGCAAGACTGACCTTTCCAATAACCAAACATACTAACCAGAGCTAGTCTTTTGGGGAGGGGAGCTGGAAGGAGGGAAGAAGAAAAAATGCAATCTGAACCAAAAAAGTTTGTGTGACCTCTAGGAACCCCTAGAGGACTCTGTGCAAGCAACCTGGTCACTTCAGTCTCATCACTGACACATCTTTTTCTCTTCTCTTTAAAGCAAACTACAAATCTGAACCTTCCCCCTGATGACCTTGATTCATCTGGTGATGAGGACGACACGTTCTCAGGTTCAGGAGCAGGTGAGTTATTCGCACTTGTGCTTGATCCTTCTAGGATGTGGCAACTGAGATCTCAGTAGACACCCAGGGGAAGGGAAGGGGGAAGAGAGGGAGGAATCTACACACACCCACACGCACACCCCACAATATGAGAGCTGGGAACAGAGAAAGAGCCTAACCTATTAATCTTGTATTCCTTGAAATACTAACAATTAGTAGAAAATGAGCTGTAGGAGACTTGAGAGGGAGCAGAAGCAGAGGTAGACTCCATGTGACTGCTAACGTGAGATGCGTGAAGAATGTTATGAAACTGGAGTGATTCTTCACTCATGGGGAAGAGAGATCATAAAAAGGCCCTTTATGAGCAGGTAGGAAATAATGTTTGAGGGTGTGTAAACCCCAGCCTACCAGCATGTATCAAATGCAAACTTTATCTGTCATAAGGTGTGCATCTTCCCATGGGCCATAGGTTTTTGTAAGTGATAAGAAGGATTTAGGGTAGGGGGAAAGGGTATAAAAATGATTGTTAAACTGCATGAGAGAGACCCTTGGTGTTCAGTACTGAAGTTGAGGGGATGCTAGTGAGAAAAGAGCAAGCTATTGAAAGCTGAAGCATGCTATGCTTCTGCTTCCTTCCAGCCACAAGCTTGTATTTTAGATTATACTCTGCAGAAATTAAGACTCTGAAATCAGTTCCAAATGTGGTTGAGACTGAAGGTGTGACTGCTCTGAATCAAATAAAAGTGTTTATGGAAGAAGACTCAGATATCCACCCTGAAGAACCAGTGTATTGAAAGCAGATTTCCCTTGTCAACCTCACCACAAACAGGCACTTTTGCCTTGGGGAGAAGCAGATGACTAGTGGAGTATTGTTGAATACCACATTGGTCTGTCCCTTCCTTATTCCACTGAAAAAGATGAGGAATTACAAACAGAACTTCTGTTATTACGAAAATTGACTATAAAGGTTAAGCATCCTCCTTAGACCAGTGTCCTGAAGGTATTATTAATAGGCCTCTAAACTGGCCAAGGATAATATTTTTTGTTTGTTTGTTTTGCAGGTCCCCTGACTGACCCATCTCACACCTGGAGAATCTCAGGAGAATCAACTAATTCCTCAACAGTAGCATCACCAGTGGATTTCAGTGAACAGCCATTTCATGGGATTGAGAGCAGAACTGAAAAGGAAGTAATATCCCCTTCTGCAACCAGTAATCCAGTGACAGAGGGGCCAGTTGTAGCTGTGAAGGATGAAGTATCCATCCTGGGCTCACCTGAAGGGAAACCAACAAGCCACGCAGTCACAACAACAGTGAGAAGTCCCACTGCTCACTTTCCTTCTGTGGTTCATGTGACTCCTTCAGAAGTCTCTGCTGTGGTCCATGAGCTTGAACCTAAAATCCCCAGCTCTGATGTGCCAGACACCAAGGATGTGCCCGAGCCCCACTCTACTGTCCATGGCGAGGGAGAGGTCGCTGCCACCCCCGCGGCCACAGCTCCAAGGGATGTTGTTCCTACACCTGAGGAGGTTTCTGAAGATGGCTCTGGAGACCCGGTGAGGACTAATAGTTCTAACTCCCTTTGCAGGGAGATGTCTTTTGTACCATGTACTAAGTTGGTTTGGTTGGAATGGGTGTTAATTAGTCAAAACCAGTGATTGGTTTAATGGGTTATGTTGGTGGAGGGTTTTAGATGAGAAGAGAGTCTCCAGAAACAGACATGATGAATAACCTGCCTTGTATGTCCCAACAGGGAGACTTCATCTTGACTAAAGACGAGGAATTCCTCCCCACCCAGAACTCAGAAGTACTGGCTGACTCTGAGAGGAATGCCAAAGCAGCAGGAGCCTCGGGAATTATGGACAGAAAAGAAGTTCTTGGAGGTACTGGATATTTTGGATTTCTAGCTGGTAAAAGCAGATTCCTGGAGTCTCCTGGCAGCAGAAGCTGCAGTTGTGCAAATACATCTGTGAGCAAGGATGCCAACCTTTTATGTTAGACCTCTGAAATGAGGGTGATGATTCTGTGTTGTCAAAACCCTAGCAGGGGCATTGCTAGCTGCTATTAGTCTGCTAATAGCAGCTAGCAAGGGCTGCTTTATCTGCAACTTTGTTTAAACCTCTTCCTTCACTCTTCTGACAAGTTACAGTAAGGTTTCTCTGTTGCTGCCTCAGTCAAATTAGCATGGTTCAACACCATAGCCTTGTGTGCTTTGCAGCATGGCCCAGTGGGAGATCCATGTCCCTAGGCCTGGATGGTTATTTGAGCAGGTACTTGGTTTGGGAGGGGACAGAAGGATAAATTAATTAAAGTCATTAAGCCAGGACAAGTAAGGAACAATCTGGAACTTAAAATCATAGTAGCACTATCTGGTATGGCATCTAGAGTAATCTGTGTCTTTTTCTCCCCTTCCAGGTGTAATTGCTGGAGGACTTGTAGGCTTGGTGTTTGCAGTGTTTCTAGTTGCATTTATGCTGTACAGAATGAAGAAAAAGGATGAAGGCAGCTATTCACTGGATGAACCAAAACAGTCTAATGGAGGATACCAAAAACCACACAAACAAGAGGAATTCTATGCATAAACACTGATCTTCAGGACACTTCTTATTCCATCTTTCTTGGACTCTTCTCTCCCTGCACGTGGACCTCCTAGTGTGCTTTGCATTAAACTTAAGCCATATGATCATTGGGTTATTTGCCCTTACCACTTTGCCATTGGAAATTTTATAACTACAAAGTAGATCTGGATTCATTGAACATTCCCTGCTTTCTTGCACAACTTGTTTTTTTTTTTTTGGTGGTCTTTTTTTTTTTTTAAACAGAATTGGAACTGCAAGTTCCTAAACTCACTTTGGTTTATCTAAAGACTGCTGGGACAGGAGGTGGGGAGAAGATAAGGGAGCACTGTATGTATAAAACTCTTGATATTTAGGGAAAGGGCTAGCAAGAATAACCAATTACCAGTGCTCAAATTCTGTATAGCAGGGGTCCTTCCTATTTAACTCATAGATGTGTTTTGAGTGTAACAAGTGGCTGTGCTGGGCAGACATTTGGTACACTGCTATCCTCTAGCTCTTTCTGACAGCTGTATTTGGAGCACTTAATGCCTATGAAACATCAAGCTGAACTTGATCTCTGCCAAAAGGAGATGTGAGGGGCAGGGTAAACAAATGACTGTCATGTGGTTTAAAATAACTTACATTTTGGAAGCATTATCCCATACTCAGAACCAGCTCCTAAGCAGCTGGAACATACACTAGCAAAAAACAAACCCCAAGAACCCCAAAACTAAGTGAGTAAATTTTACCAAAAGTGTTGGGCTGTCCCACTACCCTCTCTCTCTCTCTCTGTCTCTCAAGGCTTAGGTAAGAAGTAGATTTTTCCAAGCAGTCTCATCTCAGACATTCCCTTTCCTAGGTGCTGAGTCCTGCTGTAGGTGATCTTACCCCGGGCAGTCCCAGGTGACCGGGGCAGTGCTGCAGCACCTCCGCTCACCGCGGTTGTCTCGGAACGCGCTCTGCCCTCTGTGCCACAGGGTGCCGTGGCACACAGGGCTGGGAGGTGGGAAGCAGCGTGTCATGACTGCAGCTAAGGAGTAGAGAAGCATCTGAAATGAGCCTGGGGAAGGTTGAGTGTAGGTGGCCTTAAACAGATAGAACAGTTGGTGTGCTTGACTCTCACTACTCCGGAGCGGCTCCTTGGAAGCTGTTCCTGCACTTTGGAGAGAAGCCACTCCAGGGATGTCAGTCTAGTAAGGGCAGAAAAGCACCTCCTGAGCACAGTCTGGATGCCTGAAGCTGTGTGTGGTCAATATGCTGTCAGATGTCAGGCACTGGAGCCTCACTGGGAGTCTGGAGCTCTCCAGAGTATCTCAAACCGTGCGAACACAAGTGTGGTGTTCTGTACAAGCCTTACTTCTGCTCTGCCTTTGGGTAGCTTCTTGCCACTTCAGTTCCTTATCACTCAGTGCAGAAGGTATGGGGTGGGTGGAGGAGTGTTTACAACTGATGTAAATATTTGTACTGTTGAGCCAGAGGGAATGATCCGAGTATATTGGACAATATTGCAACAGTTGGTACAAATGTTGCATGCTAACAGACAAACTTAAAAACCTGTGTAATTTAAATGAAGTATAAAACACTCCTGAGCTGCCATGCAGCTAAAATTGGTGCCTTCGCTGCAAACACAAGAAAAAAACCCCAAAATGTCTTGATTCCTAACTCTTCTTTATGCACGTGGAGAACTTGTGCATATGTGTAGCTGGCTGTTTTTTTAAGTAAAGCTGCAACAACCATTAGGGTTTTTTGTTAGGGTTGTTCTGTTTTCAGTTGTTTGTTATTTTGTTTTGGGTTTGTTTTTTTTTTTTTACTGAATGAATTTTTATAGGTTAATGCAATGACCAGATGGTGTTAATTTCAGCTGTAATTCTTTGCTTTGTATAGGAATGTAGAAATGTTTGATAGGTCTATCTATGAAAAGGTTCTTGTAAAGCACAGGAAGATAAAATAGTAAAATTCAGTTGTACCTCACAACCTTGTTAGGGGGAAAGGAAAAAAACTGTATATTTTGGTAGTCTTAACTGACAGTTTGTGAAACAAACATGACATTCTGTGTTATTTAAGTGGTACAAATGAAATATGAGTTCTGACAGAAGATGCAACATTGGGTTATCTGTATGCCATGTAAAGGTATACTGCAATAAATGGCATTTTGGCAAGAATGTGTCTGACACAGTCTGTCTGTGAACATTATTGTGTATAATACTTAAAAAGTAGATGTTGTTTTTAAGACTGCATAGGTCTTTAAGGAATTTGGGTTACAAAACTGAATTTTGGGGCTAGAAACATAGAGATTCAGTTCAGCATTTGAAGGGTCAGTGTGGCCTGCCTTCTCTCCCATCCTGCCCTGAGTGTCCTGGTTGCAGTGAGCTGCTCTTGCTGGAGGCACTGGTGTGTGATACAAATGGGCTCTATAGACTTGAAAGAAATGGCTTTGTTAGAGCCTGCAACATTTAATGATGGTTCTGATTTTGGGACCTCTCCTTGTGTAGAATGTCACCGTCCCCCAAATGGTGATAAAAGCTGCAAATCTTCCACAGGGCTTCCTGCAGCTCCTTGTCTTTTGCCCTCAGGAGTTTGAGAGCAGAGAGGACTGTAGGAGGGCAGCCCCAAGCCTTCCCTAAAACCTTTCCAAGACGAATTGGAGATTGTACCCCCCAGGAAGGAGAACAGAGCAGGCCTGTCCTCAGTGTTCTGCTGTGCAGCATCAATTACTCTGGGTTGCTATGGCTTGTCGTGGGAGGAGATGGAGCAACACAGAAGTAAAGGAAAATTATTCCCTTCACAAAACAGGGAAATCAGGAGCTGCTGCTGTCTGTCTGGGTGGGTCTTATTGCAGCTTTACAATTATTTACTTTTGTAAGGTTTTGAACTGCAAGAAACTTATTTTTTGTTCTGTAAACTGGCCACTGTGTTTTGAGCTTGCTAACATTGGAACCATGGGGGGCTATGTTTACAGAAAGGCCCAAACATTTGGAGGAATCTTGGAAAACAAAGTTTTGAATCCAGGCAAAAGGATTGAAGGGTTGAATTTAGCAGACTTATTTCCATAGTTAAATACAGCTGAAAAGTGCTTTTTAACTTCATGCCAACTTTGCCAGTCCCTTAAACTGTCTAGACTTGTGTAAGATCAGAGTTGGCTGGTTTGCATTGCAGGGCATTATCAGCTGTGAATTCACTTCCTTCGGGGCTACCAAGACTTTTGCTTCCCCTTTTCTAGTCAGTGATAATATGTGAAGTTAAGGTGGCAGGGAGGGAATAAAATGAAATGCTAAGGGAAGTGAGAAATTCCTGTGTGAAAATCCTTGCAAGTGCAACACTTGGTCCTCAGTGTGCACTTCAGAGAAATTTTGTTGTACCAAGAGAGAATTATTTACAGGAGAGCTGGCCTGCCTCCTGCATTGGCACAGGTTGGCCTGGGTTTTCCTGAGTCACATTTCTGTTCACTGTGCTTCCTGACTTTCTTCTTCATCCATGCTGGAGCAATTATCACATTTGCTCTTGTTCACAAGTGAGATGCAAAGAATGTGGCTGGCAGAAAAATTTGACCCCTTCTTTGTTCTGGAAAAATGAGCTGGAGGGTGTAAATGCACTGAATGTCAAAGAAGGCAAACTATGAGAGAAGGAGGACTTCTCACAATTCTCACTTTGTCAGGTTGTATTAGAGCCTATAAAGGAAGCTAAAGCAAATCTAAAAGGCTGTATAATCTTGTAATTGAAATAGAGAACGGGAGAAAAAAGAGGGCCACTCTGCAGGGGTGCTGAGAAGAAAAACTATGTCAGGCATTTCATAAATGCCTTATCTGAGTCTTCATCAGGACTAGTGTGTGTATTGATGAAAATGAGTAGTGGAATGAAGGTGCAGGGTGAAATTTGCTCCATTTGAGATAGCAGCAAAACAAAAAAATCCAAGCCTTTAAATATGCAAGAGGTGAGGTAGTGGCTCAAAACCAAATAGATACTTAGCATTCTGGGGCAGTGTTTAGGTCATAAAACTGCAAGCCTGATGGACAGAATTTTTAATAAGTTTCTCAAGTTCGAGGACAGCAATTTTACTGCAGAAAATGAAATGCAGTGTCTTCACTAAGGAAAGGAAAGCAAAAGGTGCAGCCTCAGCAGTATGCAGGGTCTTACAAAAGGATCTGATGGATAGAGAAATTAAAATGTAGGATGATCACATACAGCACAGAATAGATTCACCAAAAGTAGATTGTGCCTGACTAATGTGATATCTTGCTTTTTGATTGCAGTTTTTTTTCAGTCAAAAGCAATCTCTTCTAATTGAACTTCACTAAAGCAAGTTATCAGTGCCACACAGAAAATGAATAATCAAAAGGAGGAAGCAAGGGATTAGTGGAAGAATTGTAGAGTGGTGAGAAGTCAGCTAAGGAGCAGCAGACTATGCACAGCAGAGTTAGTATGGAGAAAAGACCTCATTTTGGGGATATCTTTCTAAATACTGTCTGACATAGAAGGAAATACACAGAATTACATTTGCTGTTGGGAATTTCAGCACCCTAGACAGTTTAGAGTATGAAGGATATGTTAGTATTCTGACAAGTATATATTTAGGGTCAACTTCAACATGACAAGGTCAGACATGAGGGGGATAATAAAAGGAAATTCTGCTCTAACCAGGGAATAAAAGGGGAAGAAAAGGCTAGGTGAATTAGTCAATCCTAGAACAATTATGTGTGATGTAGCTGTAAGAAAGGAAAAAAGAATCAATACAGGATGTAGTAGCCAGCAAATATTTCCAGCAAGCAGAGGGAATTGCTGGCATCATAGGTATCATTATACAAAGAACTGGTGAGTCCTTTGCTTACCATCACTTACATGGTCTAGGGTTAACTCATGTTGGGAAGGAACAGAGGAAAAACATTAAAATTATGTGGGAGAAGGGAGTCTTTTCCCACAGTAAACTAATGGTATTTAGTTTGTCCAGCTCAGGAAAACACAGACTGACAAGTCGTTCAGTTGCTGTCTGCATGCTTGTCGTGGTAAAGGACAGTACTGGGGACAGGGATGAACAATTTAGGCAAAAGAATAATATGGGAAAAAGAAAAAAAAAAGAAAAAAAGATTTGGCAAATATAAACATTAAAAAAAATTTAAAACTTGGAGAATAATTCCATTAATGGTGAGGGGGAAAGATCCAAATGTACTGATAAAAAGCTGGATGCTCAGGAAAATTACAGTATAAAATGTTCCTGAGCCAGTAGGATGTCTTTCAGCCAATAGTCTGTGCAAAGAACACAGTTAAAAACCATCTAAAAACCCTTCCTCTTTCTTACCCAGTTGGTTTGTTTTGGTTTTTTTTCGTTGGGTAGTTGGTTGATTGGTTTAGTTTGTTTTTTTAATTTACTCTATTTTATTGCTCTCCTCCTTTAGCATGGAAAAGCAGATGGGCAGCCTTCTGGAGCATTCTTTGAGATGATAACAGAAGGTGATTTGGAGCCATGTACTCTGCTTTGTGCACACACACGTATACATGTACATGTGATTATGCATCTGCATGGACACACAACTATGTGCTAATGAGAAATTAAAATAGGAACAAGGGAAGGGCAATCACTGAATCACTAAACTTTAGAAAGTCAGAAAATATTAAGTGCTTTTAAAATTAAAAAAACCCCATACTTTTAAATTGCATAGAGCAAAGGATAAATAGGTGTTATTTAAAAATAAATATTAGGATTTGGACAGATCCTAGACCCCAGAGCACAGCTGTTCCAGTTTAACCAAAGCCACGTGACACTGTTGTATAAAAATGTCCTCAGCATAAACCCCTACTTGTCTGAGCCAACCATCAAAGCATTCCTGGCCCCTGAGAACCTGTGTGGGAGAGAGTGGTATGCTTAACATACGCCACAAGGCCAGGGGTCCCCAAACTGTGGTACCCCTCTGATATGCAATGCATTTGAAAACAGTGTGCAGAGAAAAACAATCACAAACCCCCAGGCCTCAAAAAATCCACCACCAAAACCTATCTCACCTGCCTTACCTCTGGAAGTCATAGGCAGGAGCCAGCTGGATTCCTCCTGTACACAGAGCTGGGGCTGCTGCAGGTGGCTGAGGTGAGGGCAGGGACATTGAGGAGAGGAGTGGGGCAGCCTGGAAGAAACTTATGCTGATGCCACCAGGGCATTTCTCCCTCTAAACAAAGCCCGAGAACCTGTGCCTTAGGAGACTGGACAGCTGTTTCCTTCATGTGACAAATCAGGTTCATCTCCTCCTGAATGGACAGGGTTTGAGTGCCAGCAGAAACTCAGCAGGAGCTGAGAAATGCAGGTTCTGCATAAGATACCTCTCTCTTCTGGCACCTGACCCCCATCAGATTTAGGAGCAGTATATGCTGGGAGCAAGGGGCTGCTTCTCTGGAGATGCTCCCTAAGAGTGAGCTCATGCTGTTCATGAGCCTGCTGTGCTTAGGGGATGTGCTGGGTGCCACTGTGTGACACTGTGTGACCACAAGGAATCACAGAGTTTGTTATTCTAACAGACACACACACACTGCCTTACACAAAACCTTAGCTGAGGAAAGCTTAGAAGTTGAAGCTTAGGATGTCTGTGCAGAACAAAATCAAACCAATCAGAATTGAGGCTGAAATAATTTCAAAAGGCCATTAAAGAACATTTTTCAACCAGATTAGAACTCCTCAAAATAAAGCAAAAAAAGAAAGAGTTGGCATGTATCTAAACAAGGGAGCAGATGGTCCATCTAATTGCTTATCTGTCCATACCTGGAGAAGAGCTGAAAAGCTGACTTTTACTGGCAATCAGAAGTCATCTCAGTCGTGGTCAGAGGCCTTCAAAGCCCAGCTCTGAGTGGACACCAGGGCCTGGCCAGCCCTTCAGGGACTGGCACATAGAGAGCAGGACTGCACGTGCAGCCACATGCAGCACACAGCCCTGATGTCATTTCTCATTCAAAATATCCAGGCCTCAAGTTGCCTTTATGAACAACTTGATGAAACAGTTCAGTCTTCATAACACAGAGCAATGGTTCAAGAACTTCTAGGAGTTTTATTGTTCTCAGGGTGGCACAGGGAAAAATATTAATATGGCTGTTTCAGAGCAATATTACCTACCTTTTGTTCAGACTGAAAATGTGACTTTATTATTATTATTATTATTGCTATTAGTGTACTACTGGAGGAAAAGAGAGTTTGCAAATACTCTTGAAAATGCTGGTTGAGTCTGCTCTTCCTGCTCAAATAGTGCAGTTAATGTTTGATAGCAGCTGCCTGAGAACACAAGCCTTTGAACTGTTTATTGTTCTTGGGAGATGGTTTGTCTTTTTTGTTACACATATGATATATACTGGAGCCTGGCTGCAAGGTTCTCAGGCATGACATAAATGATTAGAGCCCTGCTCAGAAGTGTTGTCAGTTTTAAGGATTCTTTTCAGATGTTACCATCTCTACTTCCGACCCAAAGCCGCCGCGCGCTCGCGCCGCTCCAAGGAGTGGTTGTGTGGTTGCTGCACAGTGAGGATTAGTCACACATTAACCACAGCTGTAAAAACACATCTATGGGAAAATCACGGCCAAACACTGAGTCTTTTGAGGCTGCTGCTCCTTTCCAAAGAGGTGGGTTTCTGTTCCATTTTGCTCCAGCATTGTGCAATGACCGTTCACTGGCACGCTCACTTTGCCGTCAGGGTGCATTGTAGCTTTTCCTCTGGCACTCCCCTCCCTTCTCCACTTCCATGGGCCATGGTGGGCACAGGTCTTACAGGCAGAGCCAAGTCAGCCAGTGTCTCCAAACCAGCAGGTCCTGGCAGGGGAAGGGGTACTCACTATAAGCTACAGGATTGCAGTGCTACCTGAGGCAAAGCAGGTGATGTCAAAGGATGACTTAGGGCTTGAAACTTTTGGTGTGGGAGGAACAAGGGCACCCTTGCTCACAGCCAAGATGACAACTAAATGCTGTGGCAAGTTCTCTTGCTTTTTGCTCAACAGGATGTCCCCATTCATCACTGTTGTCCTTCTCTCAACATGTCTCATTCTGCATAGTTCTCAGCAAAGTACAGATCCCACATTCAGTTTCCAAGTCCTCCTCTTCACACCTCAGAGGTAGTAAAGCTGGAGAGCTTAGAGAAGGAGAAAAAGGACAGCAGCATGCCCCCTAGGAACATGTGACTTGTTAGAGCCACTCTGTGTCAAGCTTTGGCCTCTGAATGCTGCTGGTATTAACACAAGTCAGGGTTTCCAGGAGAGCATCCCAGATCATCATCCATCACCTATTCTGTTATCCCCCCACTGCTGTTGGATTCCATGCAAAGAATGACAAACCTTCTTAAAGGGAATATTTTTTGAGGGGAACGAAAAGGCAGTGCAAATGAGAAATACACAATTAGGAATGCTTTCTCCAAAGCTGCTTTGGGCAAACAAAGAAAAGCAGAACTCATTGAGAGCATGTAATTACCATGTCCTCTGCCCCACCCTTTCCTTCTCAAGAGAAAATTTCTGTGTTTACTGATTTGCTTCAGGCCTGTGTCACATGTCCCATTGCAAGTCAGCAACCAACAAAGTCCCTTTCACATAAATAAGTGAGGTTCCTTTAGATTCCTATTGAATATATCAGGGAGAACTGGGCACTGGAAACAAGGCAGTCCAGCTTCCTGGTGTTTCTGAAAGTGATGTCCCTGTGTTTAGGAACTGAAGCTGGGAATCCTCAGCCACTTTCTGTGGTTCCATTTGCATTTCTGAAGCCATGTCCTCACCCTGGCTCCTGCCTGGAAAGGGAATTTAGGCTGAGGTAGGAACTTACATAATACCATACTGTGAGAAGTTGTACTGCTCTGGGAAAGTGTGTGTTTTCTATGCATTGAGCTCATTTCCCTCCTTACCAAGCCTCTAATGCCTGGTCCAGCTTGTGTTCCTGCTACCCCAGCATTACATTTCTTACCACGCCTCCCTTTCCCTACCTGCAGTAATAGAAGGTTACCTGGGCTCCTCACATTTTCTCTGCATGAGGCAGCATAAACTCCAACTTCTCCTTCAGCATGGAGGCATTAATATTGATCTAGGAAACACCTTACAGAAAAAAAAATCTGAAATTATTTCATGTAGAGGATTCCTACACTGATCCCCTTCTCATAAACAGGAAAATAAATCCTGCACAACACAATCCCTTGGCCAGTTAGTCATTTTTGCATGTCATTTCAGCACAGCCTCTTGAGGAGTTTGCTTGTCTTCCCATCAATCCTCCAGCTCCTTTCCCTTGCATTCATCCACATTAAACGAGCAATGAGAAACACCACGATACAATCTTCACACAGCACTGCTGGCATTTCCCCTCCAGAGGCAGCTACACAGCCTTCTGTGCTCTGGTTCTTCTTCAGGTACACAAGGGGGGCTGAAAAGGATGCTGAAGTTTCAGAAATAAGTGTTTAAACTTTTTCCTGTACCCCTGCCTTCCCTCACCCCCTTTAATACTAATGACAATATGGGACCCAAATATTCTCTTGTTTATTACAGAGAACAAATATATGTTTTCAGAAGTTCTTGCACTACATAGCAAAGAAAGGCATCTGAAGGCTGGTCCCTGCAGTCTGGAGATGGTGGCAGAGCTGTGGGTCTCTAAATCACATATGTCTCTTGCCTCTGCAAGAGGAAGAGCATGGTCACATTCTGAGGGCTGGGCTGCTCTTTGCACTTCCAACTATCAGCATGGGGACAGACTGCCCATGGGCAAGAGAAGCTGTTGACAAAACCTACAAAAAAAGGGTTCTCCATGTACGTAAATAAGAGGAAACAGAAAGAAAATGTTGGCCTGCTGTCCAACAGGAAAGCTGAATTAGTCACCAATAATACAGGAAAGGCAGAGGTTCTCAACACTTCCTTCACTCTATCTTTACCAGCAGTGCTGGACCCTCAGGCCTTCAGAACTAAAATCCAGGCTGAGGCAAACACAGACCCAGAGTCAGTGAAGGAAAAGCTGTTCTGTGAACAATTACAGGAGCCTGGGCCCTGCACATCGATGGGCTCTGACAACATCCACCTGAGGGTGACCAGAGACCTGGCTGATGTCAGGGTTGAGGTGACTGTGATCTTTGAGAAGTCATGAAGATTGAAGGACGTCCCAGAAGACTGGAAGAAGGTTAAGGTCACCCCCATCTTCAAGAAAAGCTTAAAGAAGGACCCAGGAAATTATAGGCCCATCAGTCTTACTTCAGTCCCTGGGAAAGTTATGGAGCGAATCCTCCTGGGGGCTATCACAAGTCAGATGAAACATTTGATTGGGCAAAGCCAGCGCAGATTCACCACAGGCAAATCGTGCTTGACAAACCTGATTGCCTTCTTCAATAAAGTAACCTGCTTGGTTGATGTGGGGTGAGCAGTGGACATTGTTTACCCAGATTTCTCAGAGGCTCTTGATAGTTTCCCACAGCCTCCTCCTAGAGAAGCTGATGTGTTACAGTCTAGACAAGCCATGGGAATAATCTCCCCAGGGAAGCAGGGAGTTCCTGAGCACTGGGCACTTCTGAGATTTGATACTCAACAGGGTAGAGGGCCATCCTGCCTAGACCGGGCTTTTGCCAAGAAAGTTGGACCAGATGAACCTTGAGGTCCCTCCCAACCTCATATTCTGTGATTCTCTGATAGCTAATCCACTTCAGATCTTGTATGTGGTAATGCTGTTCTCCACCAAGGTCATCAACTGTGTTTTAATATCTTTCTCTATTAAAGGAAAAAAACCATTGCCTTACAGTAGTGATTGAAAAGTTAGTAGAGAGAAGGCTGCAAAGTTTTTACAATCCTACAGCATCTGTAAAGATGCATATAACTGATAAAATAAATTTGTTTGATAGAATCTGTGCTCAATCCTTAATACAATCTCAGTTGGAGAAAAAAAGGGCATGAGTGCCTCTTTCTACAATGATTATTCTTCAGTTACCAGTCCCATGTCTGTGGTCAGTGTGAAACCAACAGGTGGGTTCTGGTGGAGCTATCTTCCTGCCCTGCCTCCTGCCTACAACACCACCGAGGTGCTTGGTCATCCCTAGGGATTGGTGGCTTTGACCAGAATGAGGCATCTCTCAGGTGCCCCATCCTGTGTGACCTCAGAGAGTGAAAGTTTGTGAGGGGCTTGAAAACCATATTTATGTTGAAAGAGTTGTTCAGCTAAACCCTGACTGGTGCTGACATGAGACACATAGATAACAAGGAAGATCTTATCAATACACAGGTGAAGGTATATACACCAGGACAAAAGTTTCATGGAACTTACTGAACCTGAACCAAATGCCATTTTCTTTTCTTGAGAAATTACCAAATATCAATTGTGATAGGCCATAACCAAGAGAAAGAAATACAGTACCTGAGATCAGTCACACTCTGCTTGCAGTGCTTTTCCTTTGGCTTCTTTGGTTGAAGCCTTGTGCAGTTTCATACCCAGTGAGCATCCCCTGTGGTGTGAGGTCTGACCCCATTCAGACACAGCTAATGCCCACTTGTTGGCAAACATCACATACCACCAGGTTCTGCCAGTACTTGCCAATTTTGTTGCTAAAAAATGAAGTAGTTTTACAACAATGTTTGCAAAACAGAGTGTATCTGACTAAAGGAAAAAGAAAAAACAGCAACTAAAGTTCAGGCTGGAGCTCCTCCTCTGGAGCAGCTTACCAGGCCCACCAGGCAGGGCAGTGCACGAAGATGTGAGCAGCTGGTGGTGAATCAGCAACAGGCAGGAAGGAATCTGCTGAGGGGGCAGGAGCACAACCTCATGCCAGCAGCCACTGTGGTTGGTGGAATTTCCTGTCTGTCTGTCTGTCCTGTGGTCAATGTCACCGTGTGGCTTTTGATGTTCCAGAGAGCTCAGACTGAAGGAGCCTGTCCTGTGCAGGTTCTCAAGTTCCTGTTGTTCTTGCATGGTTCTGCTTATGCAAGGGAGGAAGGCCAAAGGGCTGCCCAAAGTCCTTCAGGAGCAAGAATCGTGGTGAAATACAACACCAGCTCTGAATGCCTTAATTGCTGAAACCTGGGCCTTTGTATGCTTCCCAGGGAACAGAACTCGGGAGGCAAAAGCTGGCTGATGGATCTTCCTGTGTGCCTGCTTCCTGATGGAAAGCCAGTCCAGGGGGAAAAGGCAGCTGGACTGTAAGCATGTCAAAATAACCAGCAAAGAGGAGACTCTGGGCAGATCTTACAGCACCTTCCAGTACCAAAAAGGGCTTCAAGAGAGCTGAAGAGGGACCTTTACAAGGGTGTGGAGTGATTGGACAAGGGGGAATGGCTTTAAACTGAGAGAGAGTTTAGGTTAGATGTTAAGAAGAAATTCTTTCCTGTGAGGATGATGAAACACTGGAATGGGTTGTGCAGAGAAGCCGTGGATGGTCCCACCTATAGAAGTGTTCAAGGCCAGGCTGGATGGGGCTTTGAGCAACCTGGGATAGTGGAAGGTGTCCCTGCCCATGACTGTAGGTAACTGGATGTCTTTAAAGCCCTTTCCAACCCAAACCATCCTGTGATTCTATGTGCAAAATAGGTTTGCACACAATCAAATCTCAGCAGCAATAATTTGCAGGACATCTGTAACCAGTTTCAGGATTCTAGTACATTTAGTAGCTCTTCTCTGCACTCCTGGCTGCTGACATCAGATGAACACCGTGTGTGCTTGTTAGGTACAGGAGCACTTTGAGAGGTCCTCCTACACTGACCAAGATTAGAAGTGTGGTAAAATGGATTAAATTAACATGATTAAGCAAGATTCCCTTCCTAGGGATGAGACCCTGACATTTATGATAACCCGGTGCTGATAAGCTGAGCCAGGTACAGCACCTACACAAAAACCCGCACTCACAGGACTGTTAGCACAGCAGGAAGCCATTGCAAAGGTCTTTATTTTCCACGGGTTCCACAGAAACAGGAGAAGAAAGCAGCCTCCATCAGGGCCTGGCTGAGAGGCTGCAGAGTTCAGCCCGCGTTAGATAACCGAACGAGGAGAGAAAGAGCTTCGTAATGAACGCTCCGAGCGCAGGAAACGACCAATTAGTCCCGCTACTCACAGGGTGACTTGTTTTTCCTGTCAGTGCTCAGAAGACTCCTAACAGGGAGTGACAGGAGCGATTTGCAGAGGTCGGATAGAACCTGCGGGCGCGTTTGTCTCCGGCAGCAGCGGCAGAGGCAGAATCAGAGGCAGAGACAGGGGCAGAGGCAGAGGAGGCAGGGGCAGAGGCAGAGGGCAGAGGCAGAGGCGGCCCCGCTGCCCCCGGGAGTCCTGCCCGTGCTCGGCAGCCCGGAGGTGACTTGGCCTCTGACAGCCGTGGGCCGGGGAAGTGATGTGTTTGTGGCAGCTGATGGAGCTCCCGAAGTCTCCAGATAGTTCTTGAGCATCCTCCTGGAAAGGAGGGGTTCCACAGGGTGTGCGATTCCAGGGGAACCCCCATGGCAAACAGAGCCAGCTCGTCTCTCACCTCCTCTGGCAGATGTGGTAGGCCTCATTTTAGCTGATAAATGAAAAGTTTAATGTGGAATTCTGGGGCTAAAATATTGACATCTTGCAGTTCAAACTAGTATGTCCAGGCTAGAGATGGTAATTTTTTCACTTGCACACGGCTCAGAATTCAATGGCATACATTGTGAATTACATGAAGTGTAATCTGACTCTTCATTGGTTTTGCTAGAAAATTAAATAAACTACATTAATACCCACTTTGCCACCGGTGCACAATGTATTTGCTATGTGAGATGTCGTCCATTGTAGAACTATATAAGTTGAGTAAGGCCATCTTTTTTGTGAAAAAGAATTATGCAGGTAATGATAGATAATACATCTCCAAGCTTTCAGCACTAGCAGTTCCTGAGTCCTAAAAATGGTTACACCAAAGAGATACACTCAAGGCTTCAAGTGCTTATCACTTGCCTCGGGAGCAATGCAGCTGGTTAATCCCTTGCCAGGCCACAGGTGAATAAATCCTGTGGAAAAGGTTTTAAGCAGAGTAGTGTTTGATTCCTGCTTTGCAAAGCCCTTCCTAAGAGTCGGGGAAAAAAAGCTTTGCAGTGCTCAGTCACCATAGGAACCTGCCCTTGGGCTTTGGCTGTGCAGGGGTTGCCTGGAAAGCCCACACTCCCCTTCACACCGTGGCTGAAGCTGTCCAAGACATGAGGGTGTTTGGTGAAGAATAAATAGCAAAGTGATGGTCTTTGTGGGCTTTTTTCTTCCTGAAAATGTATTAAGTTTTTATTCTCCTGTTGAAGAAACCCTTGTGGTCCTTGACCATTGGAGGATGCAGATCAACTTTCTCATTTTCCAGGATGTTGACAGGATCACTTAGGAATTTTTTTTAAATGTCTATGATTCTCTATGGTGAAAGCATGAGTGGCTGTGTGGGTGTTACATTTCAGAATTATTTTTGTTTTGTCAGGTTTTCCTCGACCTTGTACTCTGAGTGTGCTCTGTCCCCTGAGCCATCTGCCTGTGTATTTCTTCTGGCTTTCTCACCTTTGCAGATGCAGTTCTTAAGCTTTTACAGGCCACATTTGCACAGCTTGACACCCTGCTTGGCCATAGCCATGAAGTTCCTGAGTTGAAAATTAATGAGATAAATCATGACATAAATAAAATTGTCCACTCTCTTTTTCCATCCACGCTATTTAGGAGCATATGCTACAAATATCTAGAAGGCATCAGGATTTAGAGAACTGAACTGGGTTGAATTAATTCTCCCCAAGTAGATCTATACTGGTCCATAAAACGAGGCTGGAGTGGGGTCCAGCCACAGGCACACATGACAAGCATGTCCAGCTGTTAGCATGGACTCCATCACTGCTGGCATGTACTGCCTAGCACTGTTCCAGCAGCACCCTGACCCAGCCAGGGAACACCACAGGATGGTGATTTTTCCCTGTGGTTGGTTCTCCCTCAGCCAGAGTGTGTGGGGCAGGAGCAGAGCTCAGCCATGTGGATGGGAGCTGCACTGGGCTGCTCTGCCCCAGAGCAAGAAAATGGTCCCTGGCTGATTTTATTTATTCATGAAGACTGAAGAGAGAAGAAAAACCTGGGTACAGTCTGTTAAGTGATTTTAAAATTGAAGTAACTTGTAAATGTGCATCATGGTTTAAGCTGGAAATTGAGTCCCATGGAACTGCTCCCTTCCCCCATCCTGAGACAGAGAAAGACAAAAAGCAGAAATTCTGAGCTGAGCTGAGGACAATTTACTAGAAACAGTAATGAGATAAGAGAACAGACAGTGATAGCAACAGCAACAATATTAATAACAAAAGTATACAAAAAGAGGGCAATTTACATACAGAAAATATTCTCACTGACCTGAGCCCGTGCCACACAGCTCCTAAAAATTGTCCCCCAGACCCTCTGCATGCCCCTTTTCCTTCCTGACTGCAGGCCATCCCCCCTTGTTGTTTGAAGTGAGAATTCCATAGTTCTACCCTCTTCAGTGGTGTGAGTGGTGTAGAATAACAACCCAGAGGTGCCCACACAGCTCCAGGCTCCACCCTCCTCACGGCCTTGGCCAAAACTAGGACAATGTGAAATTGGGAATTTAAAAAATATTAAGTGTAAATTATTTCCAGCCTGCAGACATGAGGAAGAAACTGGGGTAAGCACACTTGTTCCATGCCTTGGCAGAGGACGAGCACACCAGGGATAAATGTTGAGAACACAAAGCCCCAGAGCCATCCTTTCATTTAGTGCCTGGATTAGTGCCATGAAAGCTGAGTCCATGGCAGAGCAGGTCATGGAGCACTGCAGTGTCCTGTCCCTTGCTGTGGTGATGGGGCAGCAGCTGGATGGTGGCAGTTTCCCAGTGGAATCCCCACTGCCCCTCCTTCCCCAGGGACAGGGGAACATCCATCTTGGCCCAGGAGTTCAGGAGCATTGCCAGCTACCTGAAGCCAGAGCGATCAAGGGAGCATTGAGTGAATTTTAAAAGCAAAGATAGATTTTCCTTTTAAAAAAGGCAGTCCACTGGCTTCTGTGGTGGCTGTTGAGGCACTTTTTATTTGTACTTTGCTCTAGCAGCCAGACTGCTAAACATATTCTGGCCTTGCCTATCTGACCTTGTATCTTCCATAATAAATGTAAGGCTCACCTTTCCAGCAGCACTGTTTGGAAGAGGTTTTTCTTTCACAAAACTCAGTTAAACATCTTTCAACAAGCATCTTTCAACAAATGGAATTTTTCTTCTCAATATGTGCAAGTAGAAAAAGATGTGCCTTCAATTTGTGATGTGCCAACTGATAGATGAGGGTTCAGCAGGTGGGAAGGCTCAGAACTTCAGAAGAGAGTGACAACAAGTCTGAGGGGTGAAATGTTTGCCCAGACACTTTTAGTAAGGTAGCAAAGAGGAAAGAAATTAATTTTTTTTTTAATGCACTTCCATCCTTTCACAATTCAGAGGGATTTGAACTTCCAGACTTCAAGAAGAGTTTGGACAACTCTCTCAGGCACATGGTGTGACTCTTGTGTTAGTCTGTGCAGGGCCAGGAGCTGGGCTAGATAATCCTTGTGGCTCCTTTTCAGCTCAGATTATTCTATGATTCTAATTCCATCTCTGCAGCACCAGCTTGAGGCACGTCCCAGTGAGGCACAGATTTCTGGGACCACTGCTCCAACCCTCCTCATGCTGGGATCTCAGCCATAGGGATGGGTGGTGCCCCAGGGCAGGAGCTGGTTCCCCAGCAGTTTCTGTGGTCCAAGGAGTGAGCCACAGGAAGGTTTGGGCAGGCAAGGGGCCCTGGGGGCTGCTGCATGAGCAGCTGTGGGATTTGGGACAGAAGGGTATAAATAAGTGCACAGGAGCACTGGTCCAGCCTGGGGTTCCAAACCATCATGCAGAAGAAAGGAGGGAGATGGCAGACCTGAGATCACATCTTATGCTATTTCCTGTGCCAAATCATGAATCTTTGTCTAATCCCAGTGGGGTTCAGGCCCCTGGGGTGCCTGTGCTGCAGCCAGGCCAGTTTGCAAAAACACAGCCCAAAGGGCTCCCAGAGTGGATGTCAGTAACCATCCAGCCTTGGCGGGACTTTGTTCCCAGGAAGTTGCAAAACCTGCCTGGGAAGACAGGCAAGAAACCAGGCTCCAGGCAGCCCAAGTGCTTCCTTAAAAGGCTTCTGGAACTGATCCATGAGTGTTGTCACACATGGGATTCTATGAAGTGCTCATCTCTATCCCTGAGCCTTCTCCTTTGCAGTCACTGGTGAGATGTCACTGAGGGTATGGCAATACCCAGGAGTGAATCACACACACCCTATGTGTAAGATTTCATGGCCTGTGAGCTGTTATCATATGGCCCAGACCTTCCTGCAGCCTGAAGAAGCCTCACGGCTCCCTGGAGGGCTCCTTGCCTCAGCACTGGAAGCAGAGCTGGGAGCTCTTTGTCCTCCTCCTCCTCCTCCTCCTCATTTCATCTAACACACTGAGCATGGCGAGGGGTGAACTGCTGTAGAAATGACATCTGCTGTCAAAACAGCAAATAACAGCCTATTATTTATTATTTATTGCTAACCTGCTGTTTGTCTGGGTTAGCGGGATAATCAGCTGCTGATGGACTTGGTCAGTGGCATTCAGTTAGCACAGGTTTGCAGAGGGGTGTCTTTTCAGACCTCAGAGAGTAAAGGTGCAAGGTATATCATTAATCGTGTTCTGACAATGTACAGACTGCTTTATTTTATATATGGGGTAATAGAACATGAAGGATACTGCATTTTATGGTATTGTGAAGGCAGGATTAAGGCAGGACTTCCAAGGTCACTGTCACATTTCACACCAAGAGCTCTCTACCCTACTGCTGCATTGTTTCTAGCTGTGTGTAGGGACTGACACAGAGATCATTTTGACCATTAACAAACAGCACCTCTTTTGGAAATGCAGCCAAGTCCTGAAGTGAGAAAGCAAACATCAGCAGTGCATGATCAGGCCCCCAGCAGTACAGGAGAGGAAGTAATAAATAACTTGCCTACCTAGAACTGCAGGAGGAACCCAGCAGGTTGCGTGCAAGGAGCCATCTGAGCACGAGGAAGGAAGTTCAAATGGGTTCTTCTGGTGCAAAAAATAGGCTCGGGTGCTGCTATAGACACAGCACCTGGGCAAAATTTTCTTTTTTTCCTAAGCCTTTCTCTTTGGCAAAACAAGTGCCCTTTAGCACTTTCATGATTTGTAACTTTGTTAGTGACACAGAAAAACCATTACCAGCCAAATATGCCTAAGCATTCTGTGAAGCCAGGGTTACTTGGGTAAGTTTTGCTGAAATCAAGCAAGTATTTTCCAATCAAGGAGGTATTTTCCAATCAAGCAGATATTTTCCCAGGAATTGTGCTGAGTCCAGGTGTGGAAGGAGCCACGTGATGCATGTGCCTGCTTGCCTCTGAGTGCAGGGAGAGGCTGGGATCTCTCACAGGAGCACAGGTGACAGACCTGGAGATCAGACCCTGAGTTCAGACCAAATCTGCTTTTGGATAGTTTTGTTTCTCTCTGGAAGTCTTACATGCCAGGACTGGGGATCTGAACTACATCTTCTAAAAAGACTTCACTGCCTACCTACTGGGGCAGGAGCTCAATGATGGGACCTTGCCATTCTCAAATACACATTCCAACTTTATAATATATAAATGTGCCTCCATTTAATTCTCAATTTAATGTGTTGTTCTTCCTTGTTGCCTCAACTTTAATAATGTATTTATTGCTTATAATAATACTGAATATGTAACATGAATGTTACATGACTGTTTTATTTCTAACTTTAAATAATGGCAAAACATTTTTAATAAAGTATATATTACATTTCCATAAACTATATACACTATGCTTACCTTTAAAGTGTGTTTTATTATGTTAGTATCCACATTTTTTCAGTGGAAGTTTTATCATGGCAAATTATTAAAGGTGCTGCAAATCCATAGCTGCCACTAACTGGTAGAATCACTTGTGTTCAATATTTGTTAGGACTTAGTCTTCAGAGATTATGCAGTACATTTGTGAAATAATTATCAAATATTGGCTTGCTCTTATTCCCTTTAACTTCAATGGAAGTATGACTGACATCAGTATAGTCATGTGTCAATATGTTTCATTGATAAAAAACATTATGTTCTAAATTCCTTCCTTATTTGTAGCTAGGAACTCAGTTTTTGTATTGTTTACAGAGCTGAAAAGCAATGTAGTGTCAGAGTGACTCATGAATGGAAGTTAAATAGATTACAGTGGGTGATAATGCAACCTGAAAAGGCTGGGTAAATATAACCCCCAGAAGGGAAATTTACTATATTTTTTCCATGAAAGATCAGCTGAACTTTGTGTTTATCACTCAGGAACGTAACAAGTTCTGGCTAGCTCCTGTGGTTTAGAAACTTTTCACCTTGCAATTTTGATGCTTTATTTCCAAGTTCCCTGGGATTATTTAATTTAAATTTTGACTCTCTATTACAGTTTCTTCAGGTAGAACAAGACGAGATATTTTATTTCAGTGTTCTGAAGTTTTGCTTTTGGGTTTTTTTCATTAAGAAATCACACAATGGAAGTGTTGCTCCAAAGTATTTCTTCTCAGAGCTGCACGGCGCTTCACATCTGCCCTGACTTGCATAACCTTCTCTCTGCACTGAACAACCATCTTTAATGAGGGAGCTGTTAAAATGTGCTCTGTTCTGCACTGAGACATGTGGGCAAGGAAAGAAAAGATTTTCAATTGCTGTTAAGAGAACTCTGGCTTCCTATTTTTTTTTTTTTAATCTTTTAAATTTCATATAATAAATTACTTTGGCTGCTTTTAGGGAAACAGCTCACATACCCATTCCCTGTCATTTTATTTCCATACATCCCTAGACTGCCTGATAACAAACATCTTCTGTAGGGAGGGAACAAAAGAAACAAGTTGATTCCTGCACCATGGTCACTTTTGGTCAAAGGTTCCTCCCATGCAGAGTATATCCAGCACATTTATTTTCCTGCATGTGCTGTGGTACTCTGTGTGTTCATTCGGGGAGTGGTATGTCATCCACAGAGGAGAGTGGGAAAGGGGAAAGTTTTCACTCTTCAGGGGAAAATGATACTTGGATTATCTGTGTACACCTGTGAAAGCTCTTGCAGTTATTCTCCCTTTCTGTTGAAGTCAGTCTTGAGTAAACCCCTTGAACCATCTGTGAATGCAGGGGTGAAGAATCTTAACTTGGAAGAGGTTGGAAAATTGGTGCTACTTACAACTCGCCAGACATTATGTGCAAGAAAATATAAAAAGCAAAAATAACCTCATAATGGATGAATAATTACATTCGTCCTTCCTGTACAGTTAACTTCAAATAATAAAGTTGTCTGTGTAATCACATCTGGTAAAATGCTACTGTGTAAATGGTAAAATCCATGTGTTACAATGGGCTTTACAAGAATACAGATGCAAAGGCCACAATTCACATTCCAAGGGGCTTTCTCCTGCTTTTTTGGGAAATCAACCAATCAAAGGTATTCCAGGGTCTTTGTGATATAACAGAACACATTATATGGAGGCATGATTTTTGTCTTGAGATGTCAATTTTGGAATCAGAGTTTCAGAGAATCATTGAGAAAAGCACTTGGTAACAAGCACTGGAGATTTCAGCCTGAACCCTGCAAAGAGCAGGGCCAGCTTCAGAGCTAGACAAGATTGCCTACAGGATTTTTGCAGACAGGTTTTCAAAAGTCTCTAAGGATACAGTCTCCACAGAACCTTCACATTAGCCAGGTTTTAAGTTCTGGAGACAAAAAATACTGAGATTACCCCAGAGTAATATTTGGAAAAATATGTAAGTAATTAACTCTCATGTGTACTGCATATTATCTCTGCCATAATGTCTAGTTTTTTACAGAAATGTGTTGAATTACAAGCTGCTGGTGCTCATAAAGGTAAATGCATGAAAAAACATGAAGAGGTGTGATGTGTGGTTGAGATAAGCTGGGAGAACAGGGGGCACCTGTGAACTTCACCCCCACCCAGCAGATGGGTGATGTTTTGCAGGAGAGATCTCTGTTTCTTCTTCCTTTCCTCTCTGCTGAGCAAGGTTAGATTTAGATCTTACCTAAGTGCAGGCTCTGTATGGCTTTAATGACACTGGGTTCTCAGCACAATTATAAAAAGAGTTTATTTCTTTGTGCATTAAAAATCAGCAGGAAAGGGAGTAACCTCTGCTGCTACATGATAATTTAATAGTGGGGATAATATGGTGTATTGATGAAAAATAATCCAAATGTAAATGGCATTATGGCAGCATTAAGAAAAGGAATGCTGGATGAGAATGCAGATTTATAATTATTTATTGTAGCAATGCAAGCAGATATCTACACTTAGTTATTCCATGGTCAAGAGAATAGCTCCAGCCAGAAAGGTAAAGGGAAAGTCATTCCAACCATACAGGCTCATGGTGCCTTTACCTGAGGGGAATGGGAACAGGGGTTCAGCTGAACAAAGCCATTTACCTGTGAAATGACTTTCCCTGTTCCTTGAAGAGGAAAACTTCCCTCATCACTGCACAAGAGGCAGGCACAGATCTTGGGAAAAGCAGTAAAGTGCTGCCACCTCAGCATTCCCATGAAGAGTGCACCTCTAATCCATAAATGCATACATATATATATATATATATATATATAAAAATAGAAGTACATATTTGCATATATATTTGTATGCTCTGTAACCAGACTTCACAGCCTCCCTTTCACAGGAGTCCACTAAAGGTTGGAAATAATCTTGATATCTCCCATGATAACAAAAAATTCCATTTGTTCCCAGATGCCAATCCGCTGCAAACACTTCTCACAATCTCTGAGTACTCAAAACCTTTTTGGTACTTAAAGTACATTTTGGTACTTAAAGTACATTCCAGCCACTGTAAGTTATCCTCAAATATGCAAATGTTTACATTTATGGAAACTTAAGTTTCTGCTTTTTCTTTCTTCCTATCTTGGTCTCACAACGACCAAATTCTTGTGCAGTTTTTGATAGTGCTCATTAACATCAGCAGTTTTATTTTGAGCCCATGGCTGGAAATCCGTGATAAATCCTACACTGATCCCTCCTGCCTTCTGTGTTTTGATACGGGCAAGAAGTGTCAGGTTAAGCTCAGCCCACCTGCCTGAGCTGGGCAGGACAGTGGTGGTTGTGCCTGGTTATTCACAGCGTGGGGTGCAGCTTCAGTGGGCAGCTTTTTAATAATGTAAGCCAAAAGTGAAAGGGTAATGTTTACCAAACCTGTTTCAAAGTGGCTGATTAATCACATAAATGGGTGTTTATTGAGGCTGTTGCTAGGTACTTACTGTTATTGAGATAATTGTGTGACTCAGCTAAGCCAGACAAAGAACTCCACTGTTGCTCTAAAGCACCGACTGGCCAAGTTCGCATCTTACACCAGAGTAAGGGCACAGACTTTGCTCTTTCTGCTTATTTTTTTAACAAAGCTAATAATTTAGTTCATTTATCTGACACACCATCCCCTTTTACAGCCAGCTTCAAATGGCCTTCTTCCCACAAACCCCAGAAACACTGACCCTTCTGCAGAACCCCTTCATCTTCATTACTGACACCAAGGTGTGGACACACCTTTCTCTTGTGTATATTCTGTATTGTATTATATCAATTATATTATATTATATTATATTATATTATATTATATTATATTATATTTATAGTATTCATGCCTTTTTCTGCTAAACATCTTAATAAACCATAAAGTCATCACCACTCAAAGCACTTGTTTACTAAATAACTAAGTACTTGATTAGACAGGCTATTAATGGAGATTTAATCATAGAAATTGCATATTACAACTCATGGCTTATGTTTTTCATCTAAAAAAAAGAATGGAAGCTTTTTTTTGAGACAGCTACTAATAAGTATAATGATAGAAAACTCTCCTCGCTTCTCAGAAGAAAGCTTGGAGTACATGAAGTCTGAGGTACAGGAAGAGATTTATATCTGCTGACTGGGGGGAACACTAAGAACTTATACCTGCCCTCCAACTAAATTCCTTTTCACTATGTCTTGGTTTTATTATTTTCATGTCATAGGCCTTTTCTCATTCAAAGAAGCTTGTCTGTGTTCTGCTGATGGTAGTTTGCATACCTCAGTGAGTAGTAAAGGGTATTTGAAATCACAGGGACATGTTTACTTCAAGACATCAGTCTCAAGTTGTACCAGTACAAATTTGGAGTAATGTTACCAGCAGTAGTGTTATAATCAGATTTGCACTGATATATCTGAAAGGAGAATTTAACCCTTGCCAGTCATATTCTGCAGCAGATTTGTTGGTTTTTTTTTTAAATCTTCCCCAAGATAAATTATATTTTATAAAGAAGCAGTATTTTACTTGCTCAAGGTTGTATTTTGATTAGAAAATCTTCTGGTGTGTGTTAGAGAGATCACTGCATTTTAGCAACAAACACTTTCACTTCCTGGAAATGCTCAATACTTATTTTAAATGTTTCACTAACATTTTCTTTACTGAAACATCCAGGCATAACTGAGAAATTTAGGTCTTCCCTTGTAACAAATTGAGGAGGTTTATAGATCAAGGTCTGAGCCAGGCTTTGAACCAGGAAGCGGGCTCTGTTTGAACCCTTGCTTTTGATTTCTCAAATTAATGTTTTACTAGAAGAGTTTTCACTGGAGGAAGAGAGCAATCCTGCAGCTGATCTAACACTTCTTACACTCCCAAATATGTTATTGAAAAAAAAATGTAATGCCTATGATGGATTTTTTTTTTCTTTCATTGGTCATGAGCATAAATCATATTGAGCCTGTACTGGAGTCTGGAGCCAGCCTCCCAGATATGACAATTTATTAATGGTCTTTGTGGATATCCAGAGTGGGACAATCCCCTCAGCAAGCCACTGTACAGGGGCAGGCTAATGAGAGATTAGTGAGTGTTAAAGGAAAGTAAGGGAAGGGTGGAGCAGAAATTCCCTCCAAGTTCTGCACATGGCCCAGGGGGAATTAGCAACAGCATTACCCCAACTCTCTCTGCCAACTCCCTCCAGCCTCTCAGGCATCACCCCTGTCACACTGGTACAAATGAAAAATGGTGTTTTCTCTCACATCATCACCTTGTGAAGGTGGGTGGTACTGCCATCCCAACAGGTGGCACAGGATTGTCTCTGCTGGGATTGTTGGTGTCAGCAAGGCAGGAAGCACAGTGGGAAAACTTGAAGAAGGTCTGGATGCAAGGTTCAATCATGTTCTGATTTTCTCCACAGGACAGAAGCTGTTAGCAGAAGCCAGCTTTTTCTCCAGAAGCATGTGTCAAGTGGCCACCAGTGGAAGATGATAATGGTGTTAAGTCCAAAAGATATTTTTGATCCAAGAAAAGGTTCAGAGGCAACAGCTCTTCCTTGGCTCTCCCTTAACATGTCTCAGAATTAGGAAGCTCATCTCCCTGCTGAGAGGGCAGCAGAGCCTTTCCAGGGTCCCTTTTTCCATGTCCCTGCTGTGGGGAACAGCAGCCATGAGCTCCTTTCTCCCTGCAGCTTTAGGCAGGAGAGGAAAATATCAGCCTTTTTGATACCAAAAAAAATGTTTTACATGCCAGATACTAAAGATATGCAACCCACCTACCCAGTGGCTGCTAACAATCTTTTTTGACAATGGGCAATATAATTTACTTGCAAGTCCAACAGCAACAAACTACCCTTCCAAACACTTCCCCTCAGGTAGAAATTTGGACTTTTAACTCAATGATTCTTGGGTTGATTTTTTTTTTAAACCCAGAATTTGATTACACTGCATTTGCCCTGAAAACACTGGGACATGTATTTAGTGAAGGGGGTCTAGATACTGAAAATACTTAGTCTTTCAGTCCCCTGAGGCTTGGAAAAAAATGGCATACTTCAATTGATAGCTGTTTCCTCTTCTAAATTTACATGGTAACCTTTGGTTTTGGTTTTTTTGTTTTTCCTTCTTTAATTTTCTCCTGTTTGCAAGCAAAGCGAATGAAATAAACTTTTTTTTTTTAATGAAAAGTTTCAGTTCTCCCAGATAAATGGTTGCTTTTACCTTCTACACGGCCTAGCCAGACCTTGCTTACAGACTGCAAATCCTCAAGGGATTAATTCTACCAGAAGACACGATTCCTTTCATTCCTTTTACATTACCCATTCCTTGGACAATGCTAAACAGAGCTGGGAATGCTGCTCCACACCCTTGGTCCTCCCAGTCTAACATTTTCCCAAGGGGGAAGCAGCCTGTTGGAAGTGGGAGCAGCTCTGCCACCTTCAACCTGAGCAGGCACAACTGGCTGGACTGCTGAAATGGTTTTGGGTTCGGGTTGCCTTGCAGCAGCCTCTTGATGCCACACCTAGGCCATGTGCAATATGAACTGTCTTGATGAAGGACAAATCGTTTCTTTTTGTTTTAACCTTGTAATCGGTTTATGCACTTGCACAATTTCAAGCAGTGGGCGGGAAGGAGGCAATGTATGAAGGGAAAGCTGTGTCTGAACTCTGCTGCTGTTGACTGAGTTGTTTGTTGAATCTATTTACCAGAAATTACAGGAGTCAGATGAAAACAAAAGCCAAAATATCTGACATTTGGTGCCGTCTGATGCATAAGATGAAGCTGGGAAGGTGCTTCCCTAGTTTTCTGTCAAGGTGGTCTATGTATTCCAGTTGTTTGGATAATATTTGGACCACTAAGCATCTCACCTGGAAAGCACAGACCAGCTCCCACTGACACCAACCTGTTCAGACACCTTTGTAGTGCAGGGAGCACCTGCAGATGCTGGGCATGGCCTGGGGCAGGATCAGTGCCTGGCAAGAGCCCGGAGAAGGTGGAGGCTTGTGTGTTCAGTGCCTGCCCTGCTCACCCTTGGCAACACCAAACCAGACCCGTGGGTGGAGACCCCTGAGCCTGCTTGGAGAGCCTGTCCAGATCTTCCCCAGACAGAGCAAACGAGTCAGGAATGTGATCCTGGTGGCACTGGAGGGTTTCCTTTCCTGCAGCAGGACTTCTGCATGGATTCCTCACACTGCAGTGCAAAGGGATGCCCTGTGCTAACATGTTTTGCAGTATGCACACCCTTCACTGGGACAGTGTCTTTGTTTATGGCTCTAAACTACTCTGTGTGGCTGTACCCTCGTGCCTCCCTGCAGTTGCTTCAGTTTGGCTGTGTTAACCATCACCTATGATTAACAGTCTGAGCTGCTGTGCAGAGTACATAGCACAGTGAATGTGGGGTGAAGTTTGCAATATGTCCTCGTTTCAACTTCAAAATACTAACCTCTTAAATAAAACCAGCTGCACGGAGTAATTATCAGGCATGAAAATGAAAAAAAGCTTAACATTTTGATTTGGGAAGCTTCTGAAGACTCTGTGCTCCCTTCCCTGGGAAGTACAGCTTTACAAGTTCAGTAAATAAATTACTTTCTTTTTTCCCCCCTTATCCAGGCACATTTTTTTTTTTCATATAAGAAGATTTAAAAATAAATATTAGAGGGACATGTATACATGCACAGAAGCACACACATGCTTGCATGTACCAATTAAACTGCAACTGCTTTAGCTGTAGGCAGATGCATTCGGAAATTGGAGAGTCTGTTTTCCTTAAGAGATTTGGGAAATACTTTGGGAAAGTGTTAAAGAGCATCTAAATTGCATGCTGAAGCAATATAGTGCTGAGGCACTTTCCTGTAGCAGAACTAGTGTCCCTTTATTTATAATGGCAGTGCTTGCACTTTGCATTAGAGAGACTCTGGGTTTTTTAGGTAACTTGCAGAAGTAATGGGAAGAGAGTTCTCCTTGGGAATTTCACTACATTTCTTTTTCCCGTCCAGAGGCAAATCCAATTTCCCCTCCAGCTGGCAATGAAGGAGCATACTGAGACATCCTTATCACCTTTCAACTGATCACAGGGATTTTCTACACCCATCTAGGACGGGACACCACTGTCTGGAGCACTGCTGCTTTTGCACCTCCTTTGCTGTCACCTTTGTGGAGGTGTCACCCTGTCCCTACCACCACAGCCTGTCCAGGACACTGGGGGCAAGCCTGTCTGCTGGTTTTCTATCACACATCACTGAGTGTTTCATGGTGGAGAATTTTGGGGGTGGGCATGGGGGCAGACTGGTGCTGCCTCCTCCTTCCTCCCTCCTCCCTTTTCTGTTGTCTTAATTTAAAAGTGTGAATAGTTGTATTAAGCAGACATGTAGGGAAGAGCAAAAACTCACTGAGTGTGCACGGTGTGTCTCCAAGTACTTTTCCAGCCTCCAGCTGCTCCAAAATCAGGGATTTTCTGAGTCTGTTCAGCAAAGCCCTGTTTCAAGCCTCTCCGTAAGGCACATGGCACATCAGCACATCAAACTGACTCAGAATGATGAAATCCTCCTGGAAGAGCTGTTCCTCAATCCAGCCAGGCCAGACTCAGACACTGGAGGAGGAGGAGGAGGTGAATACACAAGTATTCAGACACCTGGGAAACCAAATGACATCTCCATCCTGGTGGCAACTGGCACCTATCATCAGCCGTGACCCTGAAGGTTGAAAACAAGCTGCAATTTGCTGGGCAGAGTTCAGCCCACTGCCTGGCCCCAGTGGGGTACCAGGGCTTTTCCACTGCCACAGAAAAAACAACCACAGAAAGGTCCCAGCTGCTCCTCCCACAGCTCTGAGTCCTCTGACATTACAAATCAAAGGCAAGGGGAGAGAGAAATGCATCTGACTCCATCATCAGAAGGCTAAATAATTACTTTATTATTCTATACTATATACATTGCATCTAAACTGAATCTGCCTTGCACTCACCCTTGCTCACAACTGCACAGAGCTGCTCTCATCTCGATTCTCCTCGTGACTGTCTCGTGACAGCCCAGACTCACACACACACTTGGCCCTGATAGGCCAAGGGAACAAAACATCCTCACTCTGGGTAAACAGTCTCCATATTGCGTTCTACTTTAGCATAACCCAGGCACAGCAAGTGATAAAAATTGTGTTTCCTTTCTCTGTGTTTCCTTTCTGTTCAGAGACTGTGAATCCCAGAAATATTCTTGGGAAAACTGTGCCATGCTTTTCTCTATGAAGTGGCAACACTCTGAACTCTGCAAAACAGCCATTTACTCTCCTAAACTACCTCCACCACCTCAGTTTACACTTGGTGGCTTATGGTGACCCTGCACCACCTTAACCCCTCCACCTCAGCTCTGGGCACAGCCACAGCTCAGGCTGCAATGGCTCTGCTCTGCTGAGGGACGATCCACGTTTCAGCAGAGACTGCAGCAGAGCCTCCTGAGCAGAGCCCTCCCATCCCTGCCTCTTCCCGTGTTGGATTTCTCCCCCATGCTCCTTTGGGCCATGGCTGCAGGCTACAATTACCAACAGTAACTAATAAAGCAGCAGAGAGCTCCAGATGAGCCGGGAGAGGTCAACCTGAAAGCAAGGGTTTAAGAGCAGCCAGAAAGCAACATCCAAGAGCAGCCCCAAAGCAATTATACTGCAGCTAACATTACCCCTGCACATAAATAACTCCTCCTGACTTCACCAGGCCTTTGCTTTGCTCTGTTTGAGGAGCCCTGGCAGGTCTCAGCTCTCTCTGTGCAGCTGTTTGGGCGGGGCTGCACCTCTGCCCACACCAGTTCACCTGGAGCAAGTGACCCAAACAGTGCCTGCCCTTCCATGGGCTCCTGGCAGCTCCATGTGATGGCATCGAGTGGGCTCCTCACAGTGCTCTGCAGCATCCCTTCAATACTCCTTGGGTTACTCTTACTTTTTCCTTTGGGCTTGTAAATGTAGAAATCATGTCTTGATGCTCTAAAAGCTCATGTTTGGTATCTACAATGAGGAGCTTTGCCAATTTTTTCCAAGAATGCTGTAAAAATTGAAGGTACCACTCAGCAGGTACTTGAACAAGGTGCCTTTAAGCCAAAAAACCTCCACCATTTCCATGTGACCCTATGAATGTTAAGCCTTCACATGATTTCAAACAAGTAGCTGAACGAATTCATACCAGACAAAAGCCCATGTGGGTATGAAATGCAAAGTCCCTTCCTCGGGTGCAGAAGGCCCTGTGCTTTGAGTGAGAGAGGCTGGGAGACCACTGTGGGTAGGCTGGACATCTGTTTGCCCCACTCCCATGGCCTTGGGACAGACAGAGGGACAGGACCCTGGGCTGGGTAGGTGTCTGATCCCACCTGGTTGTGTGCAACCATCCCTGTGCTCTCTTGTCGTGAGCAGTAAGGCTGCAGGGGCAAAAATGTCAGCTGATTTTACATGATAACAAATATATTTGTAAGGGAAATCACATATTGTAGTGGCTGCAGTGGAGCCTCCTCATCTTTTAGACTCCTTCCAGCATTTTCCTTCTCACTTCAGTCACAGCCATTTCCAAGGGTCTGGTTTGAAGGCCTGATCCATGTTATATCAAATAAAAGATCAAATCCCTTGTTTTTCCAGGAGCAGGGCCAAAAGTGAAACTCCTGTGTTTTGTCTGGATTCAACCCCAGTTTTTTGCTGATATTAGAGATACCTGGAATTTGGCCCACATGGTTTAAAAATTTCAGGAGCTCTGAGGAAAGTGAAAAAGTGGCATCAGATATTAGACAAAAGTAAGTGCTGGGGAAAAACCTTCATGTTTTAGTTGAAGTTCACACAGTTACCCCTGTTCTGGATGAATCATAATAAATCCTTTAGCCTAATTGTACTCAGGATTTCATCACAGAGCTCTCTGCAGAGCTTATGACTTAAGAAGAGGAAAAGAAAATGGTTGCAAAATATGGGAAATGCAAAAGAGGCTTTTGCATACACTTATGATTAACAATGAACCAGCATTGTCCTGGTCCCCAGTAAATAAATATTCAGAGCATTTTATAAATATAAGAAGGCTTGTGAGTTAATGAGAACACAATACCTGGGTGCTGCAAAGCATTTGTACTGATTAGATGAACATCCTTTACCCAAACACGAGGATGAAATGTGACATAAGAGAAGTGGCAATGAAAATGTTGCAGATGAATGCCTAAATATAGATTTTTCTTCTACAGCAAGAGTGAAAGTCTGTTGTTTGGTCTTCAGAAAAGGTGTCAATAAGCAGTGTTGTTTCCCAGCATGTTTGAAATTCAGAACACTGTTAAAATACCTCACTGTGGAATTAAGAGTCTATTTAAGTCTAGCTATTGATGTTTCACGTGGTAAATATTTGAGGAATTTGCAATAAATATTTTTTCCACATTTTTTCTCAGTTGCGTATGAATCAAGAAGTCCTGTGAATTTTTAAAGGCAGATTTGTGTTGCTCCCTGCTGCACAGTATATAGGAACTACAGTTATTTTATAGAAAAATACAGAAACTATCCAGACTTGCATATGAGCTTTTGCTATTTTATGCTAAAACCTATGTTAGTTAGGTGTTAATGTTCTGATCTCACAAATATTTATGCCAATAAATAACTTGAATCAAAGGGGAAACATTGCTTACATGTGTGACATTAGCTACAGTCACAAAAATGTGCAGGACTGGGGTTTCATCTTGTAAACCTTCATTTGCTGAAATTAAAATCATAAAAGGCCATGTTATTTTAAGCAGCATAGATTTTGACAATATCTTGTGGATATTTTATCTCATAGGCTGCCATCCATAATTTATTGGTTTATTATTTGAGTTGTTCTATTGCAACCAGGTGACAGGACTGTTTGTACCTTCTAAGGACTGTTTGTACCTTCTACATGCAGGAATTTGGGATCACCTTTCTGACTCAGTCCCTCGTGTTTCACTGCAACTGCCCAGAACTCATCTGGGATCTCACCAGCAAAAGTCTTTTCACTAGGAAATGTCAAAATGCAAAATCCAGGGATTTTTCCAGAAATATGTTGGGTTTGATCAAACCCACTTTGAAAGTTGCTTTTAAGATTAAAAAAAAAAAAAGGAAAATAGAAAATTCTGATTAAATTTAGAGAGGCCCATTGCAGACTAACAGAGCAGAGAAGAATGTAGGAGCTTTCAGGGGCCCTATATCTATTAACTGGCTTGGCTTGGACGGAGTAGAGACTTAAACCTTGCTCCCACACACAGGCAGCCTGGTGTTTGGTTTACCTTATTTTTCACTTTCTGCATTTCCTGGCCAGTCCCGAGGGTGATGTGTACTCCTGACACAGTAGTACATGCTGGGAATTACAGCAAAAATATCGACTACTGTGAGCTCTTTAGAAGGGCAGCAGCACCACACCATGAGTACATCTGTGCCCTGGGACTGAGTAAAATGAGCAGTAAAGTAGCTAAAGAACAAAATTATACAAAATGCAAGCCATCAATAAACATGTTTTCATGCTGGGAACTCTGTGAAATGGTGACCTTTTGTTTGCTAAAGGGAATCTATGCAACTGCTTCCCAGGTTATTACAGCATCAGCATTGCATCACTCCCAAGTACACTACAGACAGCACCAATATAAAGCATCAGAACAATGAAAGATGACTGTGACAATTATTATGTGGGATGTAGCTCTTGCCTTATTAAGCAATCTGTTTCCCACTCCTTTAGGGCAACCTGAATATGCTCTCAGCAATCTTGCTTCATTCTCTGCCAGGACAAAGATTACAAGGCTGTTAGAAAAGAGCCTGAGATGGAAGAACCCTTTTAAAACTATTTAGGGACTAGTTCAGTCCCTGGAGAAGATTTGTTTTAGGTAAAGACAACGTAAAACCAGATCAACAGGAAATTCTTGTCAAGGACTTAGAAACAAACAACTGCTGCACGAAGCATCCTAACTTCAAACACCTTAATGCAATAATTTGTTTTTAATCATCCATGAGATGGAAAATATGAGGAAAATGTAATATACATGTCCAAGAATAACAGCGGTTAGTTGTTTGGATTTAAAATCAAAGGCGGTTTCTGTGCTACCCATGGGAGCTCAGGGTGCAGTAGGCTTCCATCTGCCAAGGACAGAAGTGGCATTTGCCCTCCCCATATCCTCCTGCAGCCCCATGTGCTGAGATAACACTGCAAGGAGCTGTGCTGATGGGGCAGTGTGGCTTAGCCACTCCCTGGGGGTGAGTGAGCCTGGCTGGATCGTTCCTCCTGTGGAGATCCTTACCTGGTGCCAAAGTTTCCCTCCAGTGACGCCTGGCAGCCGCCTCACCCAGACCCTTGGAGTGTCTGGGGGCCCTGCCAGCACTGGGACCTGCCAAGCACTCAGAGAGGTCTAGAAACAAAGTAGTTAGAGGTCCACTTTGGAAAGACCCCTCTTATTTCCATGGTGATAAAAATAAAATGTTTCTACCCTCTTTTCGCGGGCTCTCAAGCCTGGCTTGGGATAGAAAGGAAATAAATTTTTATCGTGGGGAAATGGAACACAGAAAATCTTTGACGCACCTGTCTGCTTCTTTTGGTGCCTAAATACCTTTGAAAGTCCTGCCTTGAGTGCCAAAGTGATGATGGATCACACAGTATTTCCTTTTTATTATTGCACTGCATCCTTTGGGCCTCACATTAACATAATTAGGGCCATATGGCACCAGAATCTTTGTTGGTTCAAACCGATGCAGCTCCTTTGAAGTCAGAAAGCCTGTGCCAGTTTATACCTGCTGAAGATTTGGTTTATGGTCTGGGAAATAAGAGAGAGAGGGGGGAAAAGGGACCCAGGCACTTTTTGTAGTTAATTAAGAACTACATAGATGTATTTGTGCCCTGCTGCTGCTGTCCACCAGGAGCAGTGCCTGAAGTGCCTTCATGGCTGTAATATCCTTTGTGTGATTACTCTCACTGTCAGCTGCCCTGCCTCTCCTCCTGACTCAGAGTGTTTCAGTGGCTGCAGGTAAAGCTGCATGCAGTGAGCCAGCCAGCCACCTCTGCATAGCAACCAAAACCATCCCATTCCCATTCACTTGGTCCTAAGGAGGGAAAGAATTCCCTGAGTGACTGTAGTCTCTGTGCAAAGGAATTACTCTCACTTTTTTCCCCTTGATTTTATTGTGAAAACATTTGACACTTACAAGTAAATAAATTCTTATGAAAATACCTGCTGGGTAACACCAAAAAGGTAACGAAATGTAGAGAAGGTAAGTAATGCAAATCCAAAGCACAAGGCCATGGAATTAGAGCAGGGAGCAGAGAAATATTGTGACTGGATGAAGCGTCAAAGCCCAGGACCAAAATTCACACTCCTGAACCCCTTTACAAGGCACCCAGAAAAAAGTAAATTATACTGCCAGAAATGTTGCAACTGGAATCACTGAAAACTCTGAGTTGTCAGTACCTGGAAAACTCTGGTAATTGACCGCTTGGAAAGTAGAGTCATGTCTTTTGAGAAAGTGAAATGTGAGTTTGTGCATCCACATTCTGCCCAGTCCCTGTAATGATCCTAAAATGATGTTTCAATTCCAAACAGTTTCCTGTTTTGAGGCAGCTCATATTCACATCTAACCAAGGTTGGTCTTCAGTGGATCAGCCACACATGGTCTGACCAGAGGGCTGGCTGTCCCCCACCCCCTACCCCAGCTCACCTCCAGGGCTCAGAGCCATTCTGGGATGCAGCAGCCCAGGTCACCACTGGACACATGAAATACATTCCTGGAAGTCCCCCAACCGCTCCAGTTAGCACCAAAATGGGCCCAATAAAAACTTCTTTGCTTCACAGTACTGTAGGTCACAGGGAGAGAAGGATAATCCAAGTGTGCTCAGCCGTGGGCAGCAAATACCCAAGCTAAGTCCAGAGCCCAAACATGCCTTGGCCACTTTGCAAATGCCACACTCTACCTGTCAGCTGAGCCACTCTGTGGTCACTGCCTTTCAAATAACTTCTTTTAATCACAGAACTACATAATAAGCTGAGTTGGAAGGGTAATTGAGTCCAGCTCCTAATGAAGGAAGGCAAATTTTGGTCTCAAAAGGTCCTTGAGATGTGTAGCAAAGGGGGTCTGGGACTGCACTGTCTGTCTGCTTTTTCCAGCCCTCTCAGTTTGCCAAGAACGTGTATTACCACTCTCTGCAACACGAGCTCTCCTGTGTCCCTGGGTGAGAGCTGCAGCACCGTGACCTCTGTGATCTCAGGCACCAGGATTTGGCTGGGGTTGTTTTTATCACAGGCAGATCCACAACAGTGGAAGCTGTCCCTGCCCATGGTGAGGGGCTGGAACTGCCAGATCTCTAAGGTCCCTTCCAACACAAACCATTCTCTGGTTACATGAGTCAATCAGATATAAAGGCAGCTCCTGAAAAAGGAAAAATCAGCTCTTGCCATGTGCCAGCAGGGAGAGGGCAGCAGCAGGACAAGTGCAGAGGTGCCAGGCAGAGCCCCTGCCAGCCAGGCACAGTGTGCCAGATGTTGCTGGAGCCAGGGATGCTGGGCAGAGGTTGGTGTTTGCTCTAGGTGTAGCTGATTTTCTAGATCACATCTGTTCTTAATCTTCTGCTATTATGCACAGTTAAGCATTTCACAGGGCTTTTATCAGCCAGCTCTCAGCTGGGACTAGGAGCTGGTTATTCTGAGGAATTTCCTGCTCTTAAATTAGACTGTCACAGGGCAGAGAGGGCTCATCTCTAACCACAGCTTCAGCACATGAGGACTCCTTCCATATCTCACTGGATGGCAAAGTGAATTTATGTGGCCATTACTTCTTGGTAGTAATAATGAAGATCAGCAGCCTTTGTTAGAAGATATTCATGTAACAACACAGTGTTGAATGTGGATTTAGACAATGAGACCAAAATTTGGTCTCTGTGAGAGGGTTACTTCCCCAAAAGAAATTTTAAACCCCCCATCATCTCATCAATGCAAATCAATCTAATCCAAATATGGGAAAAAATTACCATTGAGATGAACAGATTATGAAAAGACTTGTCTAGATGTTAGGACTTCTAAAAAGGGGGGAAGTGCAGGTCATCAGGGATGGCTGTTTAGAGTCAATACAAAATGGGGTCATTCAGTCCCTCATTGATGGGAAGAGGGAAAGCTCTGGCTCAGGCAGGTTGGTAGAATGAGGAACAGTACTTTACTCCATCCTCTTCCTCTCTGTGATGCAGAAAAAGTGGAGAATTATGTGCTAAGTAACACACAGAGTAATTGTCAAACTGTAGTGACTTTTACCATAAAAATCAGCAATTGATTTGTTGTCTGCATAAGCAGTAATGTAAGTCAAATTCTTATCACTTTTTGACTCTCCCAGCTTGAAAAATCATAGCTTATCTTCATGTTTTGGTGTTGATGCCACTGTTTTAATGTGGTTACATAACTTATAGCAATTAAAAGCATTTAATTAAACTTGTTTTGCAGGTTACATATCACTTTATACTTCACAAGTGTCCTCCTCCATTAAATCATCTTTGTACTTTTAGTAAGCATTCATTATATCCTATGCCAGTCCAGCAAGGTATGGCAACAGTGTCACAGTCAAATTGATTTGGCAGTGACAGTCAAACACCTGCAGGTGCTGGAAGAGATCATGATTGTTTTGTGGGGGCTCAAAATTGCATAATTCAGACTTCTTTAGCCCTATCTCAAACCAACATAGAGTCAGGATAGTGGAAGATATTGAGCCTTGGCCTTCAAAAACCTTTGTACATTCAGGTTTCAGAGCAGGGCACTTCCCTGGACAGGGATAATCTGCTTAGGATGTAGGTGTTGGTGAAACAGGAGTGAGAGGAGTTTTGCCTGGCTGCAACAAGCCAAAAGACTGGGTCTCAACCCTCCCCTCTCCTGGTCTAAGTTTATGTTTTGCCTACTGCTGCAATGGCACAAAATGCTCCTGGCAAAGGGAAGGACATGGGTTTCCATCTGCCCATGGCGAGGACAAAGTCAGACCTGGCCTGGTTACTCCTTGCTGGGAATGCTCCCCAAAGCTGTGGTGTTCCTGCATGCACTCAGGTGATGAGGAAGCCCCTGTGGCTTCTCTGGACCTCTCTGGCCTTTGTGCCCTGTGTTAGGGGCAGGAAAATCACCACCCCCTTAAGCAGGGTGTGGCTTGAGAGGAGGGCAAGGGGAGGGAAACCGGGAGAAATGTGAGAAGTGGTTCATGCTAAGAAGCAACCTGTGTAGGGAACCATATTCATAGTCCCATGAAAAGCTTTTCCTGGCTGGCAGGGGAACAGGCATGTCCTGGAGCACATCAGGCATGTCCTGGTGCCTATGCCAAGCTGGCAGCATTGGCCACCACCTGCAGTTCATCACCCCCTGGGTCTGAGTCCATCACAGACACCATCACCAGCAGTCCTGACCTTGCTCTGTGCTCTTTGCTCTTCCTCCCACTCCCTTTTTCTGTCTTACACCTGCTAAAAGTAAGTACCCAAGTGTTTCTGAAATGCATTGAGTCCCAGCAGTGTCCACCTCCAGGTGACCAGAATCCCATTTCTCACTTGAGTTTGTCACTCCCAGTTTGTCACCATTGACTCTTTCAGCATAATTTGGTCACTTTCCTCCAGGTCCCTGTAATCTTAACTTCAGCACCAGACAGAGGAGCATAAGGTTGGAGCCAGCCTTTGCCTCCTCTGAGAAGCATGAGAGGAGAGGAAAGAGTCAAACCCCTTTGGACCTCACATCCCTGGCATAATACTATTAACTGACTTGGCAGGAGTAGCATAAGGCTTAATTAGTAGCTATTTGTAAAGAGCATAAAGATAATTTGAAGTGCAAGATGATGTATTAACCTGAAGAATTAGTCTAATTAAATGCTTGAAATTGCTATTAGATACCTAATGTTATTAGAGCAGAGGTTTTATATCAATAATGTAATGCAAGCACAGTTTTGATTTTCTGTTTTGAAAAGTGCTGCCATAAATTTAACTACAGGCTGCTTAATTATTTTATCTCCATTAACAACAGTCATATGTTAAAATAATTTTGGCTTCTCCATGCCTTTCATGCAGATATGACTAACAATGGTTTTTGTTTCTAAGAAATTAATGTCTGAGCTGAAAACACAGGAAAATATCCATATTTTTGTTTTTTTCAAAATCGTCTTTCAAAAGACTATAATATGCAAATTTGGCTCCACAGTGAAGTGATATGGACAGAGATGTAAACTCTCCATCCAGGCAGATTCAGAGTTTTCTGGGATAAAGTGTTCATTATGCAGAGTCAGACTAACAGTGGATCTGAGAAGTGTAGTCCTGTTTCCCTTTCCCATCCCCTCCCACTGTTCCCTTGGAGCAGTACTCTGACCTCACCTGTGAACCACCTCGTGGTGCTAACCCTTGGGAACCATAACCCCACAATACACAAAACTGTCTGGGGACTGACTCCCTGAACCAACTTATTGCAGAGTGAAAGGAGTGGCAGAGCAGAGGAGAGGTGGCAGGAGACTGTGCAGCCCAGGATGGAGGAGAAAGAAAGCAGTAGCACTGTTTAAACACCAGCTCCTTCCAAAATGGCTTTATTTGTAACATAAAGCCATGCTGTTGGAATGAGGGGCAGCCACCCCAGCACACTACTGCCAAGCAAAGAGAAAACAATTAACAGCAACGCAGCAATTAACAGCACACCAGTAGGGATCAGAGATGCAGCTGGTCTCAGGCCTGCTGCAATATAGATTTGCCAAGGACAGGAGCCAGGAACAGGAACAGTTCCTCCCAAATCTCTCTGCTGCTTCCCCATCCACGCAGTACCAGGAGGAAGTAGGTCACTAGACTGTGTGTGACGGTGCAGTGCTGACACAACCGAGCAGACCTGCACCCACTCTGCACAAAGCTAGGAAACATTCCTGCCAGCTCCAGCCAAAGGCTTAGGCAGCCCATAATAGTGCTGCCAACAGGGATCAAAAACAAGCACCTGGGGAAATATATCAGGAAGATGCAAATGTAGCATGACACTTGCCCCATGTACTCTGTCAGCCTACACATGCCCACAGCTTATGGGCTCAGGCACTGTGGAAAGAAGCATTTCATTCTGTGAGTTTTGAATTTGCATCTCTTATCTTTGTTTTCCTCTTGTAGCGACAGTAAAAGCAGACAGTTCTTCTCAGCTGGCCCTCTTCATGATTTTACAGACATGCATCTGTAAGTTCTCAGTTGCCTCTCATGGCAGATGAATTGAGGCATTCATGGGTCTTCCTCATGTAGTGACCATCCTCTGCCTCCTCTCCTCCCTGCTGGCCTTCTTGGGTATTCCCTTTCCGTGTGTGGGAAGTTGGATCCTTGATGGATGGGACAAAGGACAATATTCTGAAGGTGTAAGGTGACAAGCAGGATATAAAAAGAGGAGAGCCAATATTAAAAAAATATTGGTCACTCAACTCCCAGAGGAGAAAAAAGTGAGAAGGCCAGGGATCCTACACATGTTCCTTTTCTGTATCAAGATCTCTTGGTGAGCTACCCTTCAATCTTCTAGGAAAAAACAGTATCAGGTTTTTCCTGGTATAAGACTATTTAAGGAAAATTCTACAGTTCCTTTTATTAACCAAATACTTTGAAGACTTTCCATACAGTCATGATTAGTCACTACTGACTCATCCCATCTATGCTGCTCTCAGAGCTGCACACTGTGCCCACTGTAGGACCTCTAAGGGAATTGTTTAAAATGTATTTAAGTGAATCCTTTTAAGGGGTACTCCTTGTGCTTAAGGCTGATGTTTTAAGGACCTAAATGTGCAAGTAGGGGTTTACCAGAATTTGAATGTAAGGGCCACATGTACATCACACACCTAAGCACTACAGAAAACTGCAGTAGAGCTGAAACATCCATGAAAGTCACATTACAACTCTAAGATACCACAGAGAATTTGGAAATCACAGTCTATGATTTATTTTATTGGTACTTTTGCTTTTCTTTCCATATCCTCAGTCTCTCCATCCCATAAGAAGAATCAAAAATGCATGAAATAAGGCATTCAAGAGAGAGGGACACATCAAGTGAAGTATCACCTGCAAAAAAGAGAGGAAATTTTAGTATTGTTCAGCAAAGCCTCAATAAGACATCATTTAGGCATCCTAAGGTAAGGAAAGAAGTATTCAAGCTGGAGCAAGCTCGAGAAGAGTAGCTTGAATGGCTAGAAGAGCTGGCAGTCTATTAGACATGGAGAAACAGAAACACCTTGGCTCCTTAACCAATGCCATCCAAGACTGTGTTGTATAAAATGGCTGTTACAGAATATGAGGGTACCTGTGAGACATGGAAAGGATGCTTAAGGAAAATGTTGGTGCAGCAGATTATTTACAAGCTAGCCATGAACAAGGTTAGGTTTGAAATTGGAAAGAAGTTTCTTCCAGAGGAATGTCACTCTCTGAGCCTTTCCCAGAGAAACAAACAATCCAGTCACTTCTAAGCTTAAGCAGTTTGTGAAAGGGATTGTATCATAAGGCCTCAAGATTACGTCACAGCAAGTCTCTGCCAGTCCTATTTGCCAACATCCTCATAGCCAGATAGAGCTGAGCCAGACAAAAACAGCCTACGTGAATGGGGGAACTTGGCACAGGGACCAGACTGCAAAACTTCCTTGTGAAACTGCAATCAGAAACCTCCTTCTGGGAGATCCACTGAAGAAAGCAAAACCATTCAGGAAGTATTTCTGTATGGGCAAGAAAGAGAGCAGTGGGTTTCTCTGGCTTCCCAGTCCATTAAGAGAACAATGGTGAACGTGTTGGAGAATCAGCAGCTCCAGGTAACTTGAACTCCAGAGCCATGAAGGAGTTAGGGGAGGGAGACTTAGTGCACTGATGATAAACACTAGAAAAGCTGGAAAGTTCAAGAGGGAAGAAATGGTCCCATGTTAAGGCAGTGACACATGGAAATCAGGATTATTTGCATAACTACAGGCCAGGTATCCCACTGCTGTCAGACTCTGGAATAATTCCATTAGCAAGATTCATTTCACAAAGAAGGCACCAATAAGAACATAATTCATGGTTCACTGTCTTATCCAGACTAGTTTGATTTAATTATTGGGGGGACTGAACAGCTGAGTGGTGATGGCAAATAGGGGTTTTCTCAGAGCTTGGTACTCCTGTATCATTGCAATTACAAAGACCAGCATACACTGCCAGTAAAGCACACATTAATTGGACTGTAAACATGCTAATTGATAGGTCTCAAACAGTGACTGTCAATGGGGAATCATTTAGTGATAAACTTCAGGGATCAGTGTATAATCAATGCTGTTCAAAATTTTCTGCACTGTTCTGGAAGCACATATAAGGAACATGCTGAGATAACTTGCTGTAGGTGACACAAAGTTTGACAGGATGATAAATAATGATGAAGATAAGGCTGTCATCCAGAATCAGCTGGAGAGAGAGATAAATTGAGCTGATTCAAACAACCTGTATTTTAAATTAGAGAGCTGGAAAATGACAGATTTCATAGCACGGAGAGCTGACCATCTGCAGAGTGAGGCTGGCCCTGAAAAGCCATTACACTGCAAGGATTGAGGGATTTTATCAGTCAAGCAACACAATATGAACTCCCACAGTGACAGAAGAGGATAAAGCAATTTCTGTCTGTACAAGCAAGGAAGTTGTTTAGTAGCAGCAGAGAATATATTTTGCCTCTCTAATTGTCTAAAGCTGATCCTGAAAAAAAAAAACCTTGCCATTCTGGTGCCCTTTTTAAAATACTCTGGCAAACAGAAGTCAAGAAGAGTGTCATGGGAATTAGTTGAGCAAAACACTTCTAATGAGAAATACAGACTCAGCCTCCTCAAATTATCAAAAACAAGAGTGAAGGGAGTTTGACTATACTATATGCATTTGTTTTGTAAAACTGAAACCTGAAAAAAAAGGAAAGGGATAATAAAAGCTATGGCTGCACACTGTAACCAGGTGAATTCTGAGGGAAAAGAAGGGCACTTTTCTAACAGCACACGTGCTGCAGTATCAGATACCACAACCTGTGGTGTGTGCACCCAGGGAGCACTGCACACCTCGGCAGCCACAGGTGAGCTGCAGGGCTCTGAGGAGGGGAAATGTGTAGTTGCATTAAGTTCTAACTCCCTGCTGCAGTTTGGAGAGTGCTGTTGCTGTGTATAAAGGGACAGGAGCTTTCACTGAACTGCTGATGGACAGCATGGGATATGTGTGACCCATGATGTGCACGAAGCAACTGAGCATGTGCTCTTCACATACTTATGAAATTGGGCTTATTTCTGTCTGCAGTACATTGTGGGGTGGAAAGAAACAATTTGTAAGTTGGGTCACATAGCAGGATGATGCATAATGATAATAATTGACCCTGACAGCACAACACTCCAAATGCTGATGAGTTCAAGCTTTTTGAAGTGCAGGCCAACATCCTCATTACAGCCAGAGCTCCCTGCTGGTGGAAATCTGACATTTTGTGCTCCTGGAGTGCTCGGGGCTGTGGGCATCCCTCCCAGCCACCACACTGGCAGCAGAAACTGTTTGGTCCCATCCTGGTCCACCCTTTCATGGGAGGCTCGAGTCAGTTCTGCCTCTTGTGTGAGTGGGTGAGTAGTTCCAAAATAGTCAGGCTGAGAGCAGAGAAGCAGGTATGGGAGAGCCTGCTCTGAGAGCTCTGGAAGGGTTGGCACTGGCCACAGGGTGACAGGGTGTTGGAGGACACTTGGCTGAAGCCTCTCCAGTGTGTCCCCAGCACAGGAAAGGGGATCTCAGCCTGGCTGTGAAACATCAGAACAAAGCTGTGATGGAGGTTAAGCAAAAGCTCCTAGCCAGCATGTATTCCCCAGCCTTTGTTTAATTTAATTGTGAGAGGTCTCTTAGGAAACCAGGAGTCTCCAAAGCCCAAAGTAAGCACAGAGAAAGGCACAGATAACAGAGGAATTTGATAGATCCCAGTGAGGACATTTTTCCATGGATCATGCGGAGTCTGGATGTGCAGACAGAGCGATGGGTGAGCCCGTGGCTGAGGAGCAGAGACAACCAGCTCTGAAGCTGCAAGAGAGGGAGGCAGACAGCCTGTGAAATCAGAGACGTGTTGCTGGGCAGAGTGGGCAGGAGAGAAAACCTGGGAAAAGCTCACACAGTTTGGGAACTGTGATTCAAAGAAAGCCAGTTCTGTGTGAACTGTAACTTGCTGCTCCTGTCTTCAGGGAAGTAGGACTTTGAATTTTCTTCTGACAAAGCAGACATATAAAAATGTTTGAACCCATCTTCAGCTTTCTCTCTGTAGCCGGATTTCTTTTACAAAATCCTGAATTTTAGTGACCTACATGGGTTAAAATGTTCAATTGATGTTTGAGAGTTTTAATGCTGTGTGTGTGTGTGTGTGTGTGCGTGTGTGAATATGAGTTTAGGCACCCCAAATTATATTTCAGCCTCCAATCGAGGGCAGCAACTTTCTCTGCAATGTCAGCAGCCTGACTGGAAGAGCATGTTTCTAATGAGGAAAATGCAAAGTATAGCCAGAGAGAATATAGGAGACAGACTAGAAAAAGACAACTTCAAAATATTGTTAGAAATGAGCTCATTAAATTTGTGTGTTTTGATCTCTGCATCCCACACAGTACAAAGGGTCCACTGGCTGAATATCGGGGGGGGGTGGAAGGATCGATTCCTATCAAAGACATCAGCAGAAGTACGCAAGGATTTAGGTGTCTTGTTTTACTTGTGGTTTTTTAATCTTCTGCTTATGACTGCATATCATTTTGAGCTTTGAACCCAAGAGCAAAGGTGCAGTGAGCAACAGATGTTGGGAGACTAAAGCAGGGACAGGCAGCAGGGCCTTGGATGTCACAGCATGGAAAGAGGGGCCATGGAACATAAACATGGGAGAGTGGCAGGGTCATGGGCAGTAAACACGGGCTGTGCAAGCAGATCCTGCACAAACATGGTGTGTCCAGCAGGACAGCCTGAGCACAGGGGTTTGGCAGAAAGACTGAAGGAGTTAGGTCCCTTCACCTTGGAGGAGAGAAGGCCTAGGGGAAATCTCATCACAGTGTTCCAGTAGCTACGGGGTGGCTGTAAAGAGGGTGGAGGGTGTCTCCTCACAGCAGAAACACATGAGTGTGGCAGGGCCATGAGCTACCCACACAGGGAGGGTGGGGAAGGAGGATGCTCTTGTGGAAACAGAGCAGGTCAGGGCATGAGACAACAGCAGATCTCTGGAATGGAGAAATTTGGGAAATCAGCCCCCTGCTTAGCAGTACAGCAGAACTGCATGGCAAATGTGACAGTTCAGGGAGGAGGATTTGGTCCTCAGATGCTGTAAGGGCAAAACAGGTGTGTAAAGCATCCATTCCTTGTTAAGAATGGTGTGTATTATTGGTCATAAAAAGCAGCATGAGACAGGTTGCCTTTCCAAGGGGAGAGAGACATTTTGGATATAAAGTCAATATGAACATAAAGGAGATCCTCTTCTGCAGGAAAGTGTTCTGTGGAGAAAAATGAATGATTAACTTGGTAACTGATGCTTTAGTGGTTAAACTGGAATGAATCTCATGTGCTTCTGATCTCATTGTTTCCACTGGATTCTTTGGGCTGAGCGTGGGAATCTCACTTCTGTTACCACACCCATAAAGATGATCCATGCTGGGAAGATGAAGCCTTTGCTCCACTCACCACATTTATGGTGAAGCTCTTCTTGTACCAGCATTTGTAGGGAGCAATGTGGGAAAAACCAGCATGTCACTCTGACAGAAATAAGGGGATTGGATTAAACCAAGTGTGTAGGGAGAGAGTTTAGCTAGAGCATCTCAGTTAGCTGGCATGAGTTGCCTCCATCCTCTCCTGTTTCATCACATGTGACACAAATCCATGAGCTCCTCATATGCAGCTTCTCTGCATTTCATCCATGGAAAACATTGAGTAAGAGGTGATGTGAGCCAGCTCATGCTAAATCAGGTCAGAGCTGCTAACGGGGCACAGACACCATCATGGTAATTTCCATGCTGCTCCACACACGAAGCACGGCAGTATATATTTCTATTTATATAATAAGGGAAATAAGTTATTAAATGGGATCCCAGCTGCAGATGTACTTGTATGTCATAAGAGAGGTCATTGACATGTAGCTGAATCAAGGAAGATGACCAAGAATTTAAGAAATCTGGGCATGTATTATTTATGGAAAGAGAGGCTCAGCAAGGAGCTGTTTGGCAATTGCTGGGGGCGGAAAGATTCATGGTGTCTGGGTGAGGAATACTTTGTGTAATCTGTCTAGGAAGGGAGAAGTCATCTGATTCAAGGAGAAAAGTATACAGATAACTAAACCACAGGAGGTTGCTGCACGAAGGCTCCCAGGAAGGAACAGAAGGGTTGTTAGGATGCATTTTGGGAAACATGAAAGCTCTGTATAGCACTGAGCACACAGATGGGTTGGAGGTTTATTTTAAAGACTGTGTTCACCACAGCTGAGGGCAAAGACCAGTAAACATATGAGGTATCACCAAAAATCCAGCAAAATGGCATATTCCCCCTCCCCTGCCATGATACACAGGGGCATCAGAAGTAAGTGCAGATATCCAAAGCATCCAAGTTTGCTCCACCCTCAGCAGCAGGGAGAGATCCAGGGATCAGCCCTGAAAAAGCAGAGATGCTCTAAAAACACAAGGACCAGCAAAGGCTTGGAGAGCAAAATATCTGCTGTGTACCTTTGGCAGCAATCTCTGAAAGGGGTAGGTTGGCATTAGGGGTAGATTAACAGGTTTTTTTCTTTCTGCACCTTCTGGGCTTTAGGGTGGGACCCTTATTTTGCAGACCTCTTTTTTCTCTCTTGCTCTTCCAGAGTGATCCCATCTCTCCTGGGTCCTCAGCTCTTCCTTCAGCCTTCAGCCTGCCATTGCCTCACCCCCTGGCAGGAGTTCAGTGATAATATAAATCCAAACTGAATTTGGTGGATTTAAGCCCACTGTGCTTCCCGAGAAGCAGACATATCAATGTTATGGGAAAATTAAAAAGAAACTTAAAATACAAAGACTTTTGAGGAGACCCAGTCCAGAACCAGTTTGAATCAGATTATATTTTATGGTTTAAATATAAATCCCTTTAAGGGGAAAAAGAAAAGCCAATAAACAAAAGAGATAATGTAATGGAAATAATGTTTCCCTGCGCAGGACAGAGCTGCCAGCCTGAGCCCTGGCTGGCATTCACACAGAGCTACCTCACACCTACTGGGTGAGGATGAGGCCTCACAGCCGCATTTTATTGACACATTGATGTAGTGCAAATAAAGCAGGGCTGGAGCTGTGGCTGCTACAGGCAAGAGGAAAGGAAATGAGCCAACTGTGATGTCTTTGTATACTTGCAGATTATAGGAATGTGTTTTGCTGGCCTAATGGTAATCCGGACTTTGAACTCCTTTCAATCCCATTCCTCTCTCCCATGACATAAAATAATTCCTCAGGACTGTCTGTAACCCCCAAACTCCTTGGAGCCTGTTCTGTGCAATGTTACACCACTGGGACTCCTCACACTATTGTGTAATGGGTGAGATCACAGAGGAGCTCAGCCCCTGTGGCTTGTGCTATCTTGCCCGCCTGATGGTTAGCTGCACATTAAAAACTAAAGAACCATTCCTGCAGGATTACAGCCATAATTCTTAATAGTGACAGGAAATACTGACATGCAAGTGATCCAGACCAGCAAGAAATCTATTGATGTGGGGAACTTTTCTGCTTATGTCTATAAGTTCATATGCTGTGGTCGCAGTTTGGGAAAGTCAGCCTTTATTTGTCTTACTGTGCTTTACAAACACATATGGATGGGTTAATTGTGGAGTCTGGTACAGGGGCAAGGACAAGAGCAGTGTCATGTTTTCAGATGTCGTGTTTGGCCTCACAATGTTAAATAGAAACCTGAACAGTATTCATGGATTTAACCTCTCGGCAGATGCACCCTGATGCTCAGATTAAAGTCTCTGAGAATGAGGAACTGCCATCCCATGGCAGGATTTTCCTCTCAGGTGAGTCATTGCCCTTTGCCAAACTCCCGTGTTAAACGGCTGTCGAATGCGAGGCACAGAGCCCAAGCACTCCAGCTTCCTGGAGTCTGCCCTCATTGAACAGTCAGGGGGTTTTTGCAGCCTTTTTATTTACAAAGAGCCTCTGGAAAATGAAGTTTGAAAATGAGCCTGGCATGGTTTGCTGAACTGTATCCTGACCAGGAGGTCTGAACAACACAGACGGGACTCCAAGCTGTGTCCTTGGTGACTTATTTAGCTTTCTAACCACAATTCAAATCTCAGTGCATCATCACAAAGTGCAAAAAGTGAGTGCACTTGATCAAAAATAAGGTTATCTGGAAGCTTCAGACAGTGGTCTGCTGGTTGTTACAGAATAGTAGAATTCTAGAATAGTTTGGGTTGAAAGGGGCATTAAAGATCATCCTGTTCCAACATCCCTGCCAAAGGCAGGAACAACTTCCACTAGACCAGGTTGCACAAAGACCAATTCAACCTGGCCTTAAACACTTCCAGGGATGGGGCATCCACAACTTTTATTGGTAGCCTGCATATACTTTATAGATATTTGTATATATTTTATTCACTAAAATTAAAATAACTAAAATTTGAAAAGCTTATCATAGGAATGTGTGAATATGCTGATGCAGGACAGGAAAACAAGAAACACACAGTGTAGTCACTAAAAATTATTTAAGTCCTCTGGGGAGTGTAAAATCTGTCCAGGCTGAAGGGACAGGAGCACCAGGCTCCCAGCAGCAGCCTGGCAGCTCAGGGGAGGTTTTGGTCTCCTCCAGGATCAGTGTTCAACCCTCCTGCTGCTGCTTCCCTGGTGTCTATTACCTGCCCTTCAGTGTTGACTACATAGAGTTAATGGATAATGAAAATATGCTTTGGGAGAGATTTACACAACCACATTTTATCGCTGGGTCATTTTCTGTTGGTCTGTGTGGCTATAAACTGAAGGGAATAGATTACTATAAAATAAGCCCTTTGGTCAGAGAGGATGAGCTGTGGCTGCAAAATGCCATTCACTGTCTAGAACAGCCTGAAAAGAGAAGATTGCAAATGCCCAAGAGCTTAAACATTTACACTTGGAGGTAAAACAATGACATTCAGTCACCCTGAGCCTGGTGTTGGTGTTGGCACCTTGCCCTCAGATGATTCTCTGGGCTGTTTTCCTGTAGCAATGCCATTCCAGGCTGATTATAGACCAACCCCAAGCCAGACACAGGACAGGACTGTGCCTGTGGGTCTAGCCTGAGGGCCACAAGATGATTTGACAAGAAACTAGTTTCCTGTTTACTTGATTAAATACAACTATAAAATTAAGATAAAACATTTCCACAGCCCACTAGAGGTGTGTTGTGAGATGCACCACTGAATGTTTGTAAAGTGATTTGGAAGCGAAAAACATTGCAACAATGCAAAGCCCTGTCCTTATGAAAGATGGCTGATTGCTTCTTTTACAAGGCAACAAAGTCCAGAAAAGTAGAATGGAAATTAGCAGGTCTCCAGATCTCTGGCAGCAGTTCTATCCCTGGAGCAGCTGCAGCTCTGACACAACCTGATGCTGCAATCTTCTGGAGAGAAGAAGAAAGCTATCTAGCATTCAGGATGCCCACTGATGTGACAGCAAATGCTGTCATTTATTCAGTGGTACTGCTGCATCCCCCAAATGAAGAGTTCAGGCCTGAATTCAGCTGCCATCACAGTGACCAGTGTGGCTTCAGAAAAATCTCACCATCCCTTTATCACCAAATCTGCAGTGTTTCTTACCCAAGGCCTGTGAGTGAAAGCTTCTTCAAAAAAGCTGGCAATTGGTGCCCAGTGCATTTTGAAAACTGGCAAAACTATATGATGGCAGAACAAGCATTGCTCTTGAACTTTTAGAAGCATTTGTGCTATGAGGATGAATGTTTGTATACATTTGTGAGTCTATGGGACACAGGACCATGAAAACCTTGGAGGGGCAGAAACATGCACAGTGCATGTCAGTAGTTCTCTCGAAGAAGGTTGAATCCTTAATTTTATTGAAGGACCTCTGAAGGATATACTGCTGTGGAGACTGATAACTCCAGAGCAAAGCAGGGGCTGTTTAGAGCTCTGTGCTGAGAAATCTTGCTATGCAGTGAGTTGCAAAATATCTTCTTATTCCCTCATTGCCAATATCCAGTTGTCCACCATATTACTTGAAATATATTTCCTGACTGAAATGTTATTGCATGGATCTACTGCAAAAGCAGTGAGCACTGCTTGTTTGGCTTCCAAAGGGCTCTTGGTGGGATCCTACCCTGTTTGCTCTCACCTTCTGCTGCAGCTCACCACCCTTCAGCTGGGCTGGGGCAGAAGGGATGTTTTTATTTCCAGTGGGGGTGCTTTTTGTGATGCTGTGGGTGAGGTGGTTTCAGTCACTGGTGCGCTCCCTCTCCTCTCCTGGGCAGGGCTGTGCCCTCTGCCCCAGGTGACATGGCTGTTCATGAGATAAAGCACATACAGCCTGGTGTGAAGTTCTCAGTTTAACCCACAGCAGTGGAGTTATTGTGGATAGGGGTGGTTCAGCCACTGGGAACTGGAACAGGAGTCAAGCAGCCTCTGTGCCAGCCAGTCCCAGCTCTGCTACCCTGTGGGACCAGCAAAACCACAGGAAAAGGTACAGGGCAAAGAGACTACAAAAGTCATCACCTTCCCAAAACTCTTCCCTTTACCTTTAATGCTGATTTAAATGCAATTGCTGATTTAAACTTGCATCTCAGGATCATCACCAACTTGTGCAGAACAAAATGCCTTCCATCCTGTAAGCAAGAGGGAAAATTACTTTTTAGGAAAGCTGTGCAATTCTTGCCTGAAATTAAAGTGCTGGTTCTTTTTGGTCCCTCCAAGCTATTTTTTTACAGTTCCTTAAGCCACAGACGAGAAGGAACAAAAGCATTACAAAAATCCAATTAAGGAAAAGCTTTGGGAAAGAGAAAGTGCTTGTTGTTTAAATGTGAGTTGTAAAGGTAGCCAGGAAAGGTGGGTTAAATGCAGAGCCTAAATATCCAGCAGCCATAACTGTTATCTGAGCCTCTGCACCATCAGCGATGCAGCAATACTGGTTTGGGTTTTCCCCTCCACTCTCCAGGTTCACAGGTGAGCAGGTCTCCACAAGCAACCCAGTTACTGGTCTGATGAAAAATTGGTTTGAAAAATAAAACCCTGTTAGAAAAAGAAAGTGTATGAACAGGCAAAGTAACAGTCTTGGAGCTCTGGAAGAAAAATCTTGGCTCCAAATTATTCTACATTGGGAAAATTCACCAGGTGCCAAGAGAAAACAAAAAACCCGACAGTCTTGTTTTGATTTCCACCCATTCCAGCTGATCCCTCATATCCAGGCTGAGCATATCTTTTTAAAGAGGGTTTCTTATTCAGTGAGCCACAAGCAGTGACTGCAGGGAGAAAGCACAGCCCAGTTTTAGGATGTTTCAGCTGCCAATGAAAAGATCTTCCTTCCCTGAATGCCGCAAAACCTACAGCACCAAACTGTGCCATAAGTGATGTGCACTGCAACAGGATTTCCTTGTACTCCACCAAACACAGACAACCTGAGACCCACTTACCCTGTTCACCCATTGAAAAGGAAATGGGATGAAGAATTAGAAGGAACAAGATAATGAATGCAAACACATTTGCCGTTCATTTCTCACCTGACTTTTGTACAGGCTCTTTCTCCTCTGTCTTTCTCTCCCTTTGACCTGGACGTCTAAAACCACTCTGGAGGGCTTCTGCCTTTTTCAGTTTGCTGGCTTTGGTGGAGGGAAAAAATCAGTTTTATTAATTTGAGCTATCTGGCAAAAGGTTCGTTTTCTCAGATGGCTGCACAGATGCAAAAGGCCACAGACTGAGCAGTGCTAATCCACTAGGTAAAATGAAGACAGAGTTTTATGGGAAAGAAGTAGTTTTATGCAGGTAAGTGACTGAATCTGCCACTAAAAAAAATCAGAAGAAAATAAATCAGCTCATTCTATGGATTAAATTCTGCCTGTGGCACAAAAAGGGAGCACAGCTGTACTAAGGGCAGCATTGGGCCCTGGATATACATTTGGTTAATTAGATATTTTTCCTCCTTCCCAGCCAGAATAGCTTTGTTTTATGTCTGCACCTCTCTCTGGTCTAGCCAGCCCCAAAATGATGGAAATGCCTGTTCCATGCTGCTAAAAGGCACAGGGATTCCTGCATTTGGCAGAGAAATCAGGGAAAGTTGATGAGATACATATATATGTGTATACATATATGTGTATATATATATGTGTGTGTGTATCTCCTCTTCTGGAAGTCATGAGCACTGACAGGTCTTTGTTCAAACTGAAATAGCTCAGGTATATGCAGGGATCTGTTTGTATATATTATTCAAGTAAGTATGTGTGTAGCTATATACAAAAATGCACATGTGGCTCCATACTCCAAGTGATGTATTTCCCTACGATCTCATTCATCTTGAGAGGGAGCAGTTTCTGGAGCAGCTTTCTGCTGGAAAGACTGACTAAGAGTGATCTCCCTTTGGTCATTTAATGGGTGGTGGGGTCAGATTAAGATCTCTGAGGCTTTCAACATTTAGCTTTCTTTCTCCAGCCTATTTGTCTTTCTTTCTTGTATTATGCAAGAGATGAGACGCTCTGATAAAAACTCTTCTTGTGAGAGAACATGACTCAGTTTTCACAAGTGGATACCCCATGAAACATAGCCATCATTCCCTCATAAGTCTTCACATAACCAAAATAATATCAGAAGTGGAGGCAGGAGAGAAGCAGGGTCAGAGGGGTGAAGTAGAGGAGGAAGTCATAAACTTCCTTCTGTATTATTTGCACTTAGATCCTACAGCCTCTGAATCACAGCTATGTGCACAAATAAGTCACAGTCATCTGCAGGAGATCACCACAGTTGTAATCATCACCCTTTTTACTCCAGAATTTTCAAAGTTAAAGTATTAGTGGAATAATGTATTTGTACATATCCAAGTTATACCTCTGCCATGGAGAGGGGTCCCATTCCTCTAATATCATTCAGCTGTCAAACATCTCTTGAATAGGTCTGGGAAGAAAGTCTAATGGAATAAACCACATCTTTATCCACCAAGGGAGGCAAAAACTTGAAAACTCATTGTTTTCTCAGACCCAAGAGTAGATGTACCTAATTCAACCACAAATTGTTAGGCTGAGCAGGGTTCATGGCACAGCCAGGAAGACTAATTCCTTCCTGTGCAGGAATTACCATGTTAAACTCCATGACCTGGGTTACACAGGAGGTCAGATTAGATTATCACTGTCCAAAATTCTGCTCCCAGAAACCAGTTTCCAGTGCCCATCTGGCTGCAATCCCGGGTAAACACGAAGACAGAAGAAAAGCAAGCATGTGGTCAGGGTATCTCGTTTCTGTGTGCTGCGGTGGAAGGGCTCTCACTGCTGTCGGTAAGAAGGCAGCAGACATTCCTGAAAACAAGAAAAACTTTAGCAGATGTCCAGGAGGGAATTTTAGGGTCATGAGTAGCCAATATGGAGCCCTTCCAGCATGGCCTTGTGTGCATGCAGGCAGTCCCTGCTGCTGACTCAGGGTTCCCAGATGTCCTGAACTTGGTTAAATACAGAGAAACTCCCCCATGGCAAAGTGAGTCCCAGAGGTACAAATCATAGCAAATGGCAATGCTACCAGTGTGCTCCACCCATTCCAGGACTTTCCTCTGGGCTATTAGGTCTCTGCTGGGGAAGGGGATGCCACCTGGCCCTATGCAGCCATTCAAGCACCATTTCTGCCCCAGTGAGAGACCAAACACGCTTTGCTGCCTGTCTTCTCTCTGCTGCATCAGTCAGCCCACAGGACAGACCTGGAATTGTGTATTTCTGTGCCATGGATACCCACAGTCATGCCAGCACCATGTACCTGAAGACCACAATATAACTGGAGAGGCAGCCGCTCTCTCCAGTCAGCCTAAGCAGCAGAAGTTTATTTCTCAAAGAGCTGAAGGAACATCTGCTCGTAGTTGCTCACCTGCCAACACAGGCAGCAGAGCCTGTTTCTCTGGTTTGTTGGTGCTCACTTCCAGCTCACAGTTATCCCTAAAGCTCCAGGATCCCTTTTTAGCACCTCCTGTGTGAAATGCTTAGGCAGATGGTACCAGCAAGGCTTAAGCTTTCTTTTGAGTTGCCGTGAAATCACCTGCCCATCCCTGATTACCAAACACTGGCCTCCATCCGCTTGTCCTGTCCCCACCCCTGGCAGGCTGGTGAGCCCAGAGCTGCTCTGTGACTAACGCAGCGTGAGCAAGCCAGGAGGCCATCGGCCACCTAAATCAGCTGAATCAGAGCAGCAAGGGAAAGGAAAAAAAAAAAAAAAAAAGCTGTGTGAACAAGCACTAATGGCTTACAAGCCGCAGCATGAACATCAGGCACATTAGTGAGTCACGGGTGAAATGTGTGACAATGACTCCGGTGAGGGTGGGAAGGGCTTCACGCCTGGGCGGGAGCGAGGGTGTGCGGTGGAGGCACAGCCCGGCCAGCCAAGTGTTTCCCACGCACATTCCTGCACCCCAAGCCCTATGAAATTCGGTCAGAAGATAAGGCATGGAAGCAGAAAGAAATTCCTAGGAGGAAAGCGAAACAGAAATACAAAACAGCATGGTAATTTCTTGCTTGTGAAGAGCGGTATTTCCATGTGCGGGCTTGCTCCACCTGCGATTTTACATGTGTACAGTGATTTCTGATACATGCCTCTGGTAAGAAGCTTGATCTGTCTCAGGAAAATCGCTTTCTTGTTAATTTATTATTTGATATATATGTAAAACAGCATACAATATAGCCTCAATCCACTGAGACTCATGCCTTCAGGGCTGTGGGTAAAGGAAGGAGTACACAAGGGATAAACCAGAGGGAGAACTAAGCTAACAGCTGAGCAGCCTGGGTTCAGAGCAGCCCCTGGTGTTCTTTTTGTCATGATTACCAGCACTGTGGTAGCACCCACAGCAGTGCATGGTGCTGAAGTTACACACAGCAGGTGCCTATCAGTGGGCATCCCTCAGCAGTGCAATTCTATTGCTGGACAAACACAAAAAACCCAACCTAGGGATTTTCGGGGTAATGGGAGACAGAGCCTTTGGTGGTGCTGAACTGGGTAAGTCTTCTAACTGGAAATGTTCAAGGTCAGGTTGAATGGGGCCTTCAGCAAGCTGCTGTAGTGGAAGGTGTCCCTGCCCGGGGTAGGGGACCTGGAACTGGATGATCTTTAAGGTTCCTCCCAACCCAAATGGTTCTGTGATTCTAAAAGTCCCCCTGTGAGTCCCAGCATCTGAACACTTTGCAGCAGAAGAGCATTTCTGAAGGAGTGCCGCCTGTCTCAGGGCCCACACACTCCAGACCTCGCCTCAGAAGGCATCTGTGCATGACGGGTAAATAGGTGAAACCCCTGCCCTGTAATGAGGAGAGCATTGTTTCCAGCAGTGCCCCCACAGCCTGCCTGTGCTCGGCGGGTGTTTCAGGCAGCCGCACCAACATGCGGGTGCCTGCCGGCACACCCAGCCCGGGGCGCCGTGCCCGGTAACAAGGCCGCAGAGCCCCGGGCGGGCCGCGCTGCCATTGCAGGGGACACCTGAGCTGCAAGGGAGCCCCAAAATACTACAGCAGCATGGCAAACAATGACGCAGAGCTCCCCCAGACAAACCACTCGCTGGGTGTTGATGCAGCCTGGAAGTGAGAGACCCCCGGCCCAGCTCCGGCAGGGGAGGCTCAGCCCCCAGCCCATCACTCCAGGGCAGCTCCCTCTGCCAGCACCGGCACATGGGCGAGCTTTCCATGCAGCCAGCTGTGATTACAACACAATGACTTGCAGTGTATTACAATTAAGCAAGCAGTTAAATCATTTTTCAAATCAGGTCCTAACATGAGGCAAGATGCAAAGACAGCTCCACGGAGGAAACGAAGGGGGCGGAGGAGAAAGGGAGGAGCGCTCCAGACGTGCTGTAATATAAACCAACAGCACACCCGCCCTGATGGCTGCCAGTCTGGGCGCTTTTCAGACACACCTGGTAATGGAGGTAAAACCCAGAAGCCCAGGCAGACCGAGAGCCCACCACAGGGTGACCCATCTCTTATGTGGCTCAGTAGCTCTGCAGCCTCTGCTCACCCCAGTGCACGGTGAGCAGCGATGCCTCGTGGTCCAGGGCTCCGTGGGTTTTGTGTTGGGTGGGCACGACCCAACCTGAAAGCCCAAGTGTGCAGAGCTCTACTGCTGGCAGACACTGCCAAGGCAAGCCCATGGTGCCTGCAGCTCCCTGCTCCCCTTCTTGCTGCCTGCCTGGAAAATTTTCCAGCAGTTCAGCACATCTTGTGTTGTTTATTCTGTACAAAAAAACAACCTCTGTCTTTTGCAGTGAAGAGGACACTTGCAAAGAACTTGCAGTTATCCACTGGCTCCTGGAGCAGCTTTGGATGCTAACAGAGAGCTAAACAGCCTTGAGCATCCCTCATGCCTGTGAGTGACTGGCTCCAAGGTAATCATTTTGTGGATGTGTGAGTTTTAGTTCACACCATCTAGTACAGGTGCCCAGGAGGGGCTGTAGGACATGTGCAACAGCCCTTCACAGACCCTTTTGTCAGATATTAATGGGTTACCATGGCCCTGGCTTCCAGGTCTCCATTCAGTTCACACTCTCAGGCAGTGTGAGTTGTGCACCTCTACCACTAGTAACACTGGAGCAGCTGGCCACTTCTCTATCACAAATATACACTTGTTTTTATAGCAAAGAGATTGAGCCTACTTCCATCCTAGTATGAAATGAAAAATACTCACCATTTTTCTTTTTTCAGTCTTGCCTCTGGCCTCTCCACCAGCATTATATGGCAATAAGGACCTAGCTTCAGTCCTCTGAAATGTCTTCTGCATCCCAAGAATGTGCTGCCCTTCTCCCCTGTCCCCAAAACATTATCTTCTTTTTTTTAAATTGTGAGTTAGAGTGAGGCCCTGGGAGAGACAGGCAGCCTGGGAAGGCTCAAGGCTCTTCTTTTCCATATTTTTCATGGGGCTGAGGACATCTACAGTCCTAGCCTGGCCCCAGGCTAGGGGCCAAAAAAATAAGATGGGTGGAGAGCCTGGCTAACACCTGCTGCAACCCTACCATGTCTGGCAGGTGTTGGGAGAGGCTTGGGAGGCCAGACACCCTCTCCATGATGGAATGGGGTTACAAGATCCCATGTCAAATGAAGCTGTGGCTAATGCAAGCTCTGTCTGGGGCTGCTGTATTGAAGCTGCATTGAGCAGTGAGCTCCTGGTGCCACTGAAGCACTCTGCCTTTCCCAAACTTCCTGGGAAGTGTTTTGAACTTTATTTTTAAAAGTGCAATTAATCACAGAGCAGGGCTTGAAATGAGTCCAAGTGCAATAAAAGCAGCAGAGCCTGCTCAGCCCAGTGAGCATTGTTCACCACGGCCTGACTTCAGGCATCAGGAAACTTCCAGATGTAACTTTGCCGCTCCTGGCTCCTGCAGGAATCTTAAATGCTTCCATCTGTACAGGGGAAAGACTTCGGAAAAGCAGTTCTCCCTCTCCTTTTACTTACATTCCTCCAAGCAGCAAGCGTTATTATCCCACAGCCTCTGCAATTTCTGCTGGCTTCACCCTCATTGATGGAATACTGCACCCCGCCATTCCTTGCTGCTCCCACCCCCTGGCAGGGAGCATCCTGACGGAGCCCCTCCATGGGGCGAGGACAGGCCCCTCCATCTGCTCCTGTTCTGCCTGTGGTTTACAGTACGCTACAGGAAGGCATTTTCTCACGCTATTAAGTTTTCACTAGATGTGGAGGGGGATCAGGAATGCCTCGGATGGCGTAAAAATTCCCTTCTTGGTTTGGTTATTAGGATCTAGAGGCAGCAGCAGGCAAAATTATAGCCTGCATGAAATCTGAGTCTGCTGCTCTGCCCTGGGTGAGGAGTGCACCCCGTCCCCATTCCAGGTACACTCAGAACCTCCTGGGCCAGCCCCAGAGCCTCTTCAGTTCCTCCTCAGGCCTCCAAACGCAAGAGTAGCTTGTACCTATGCAAGCTCCCTGTTTATGCCCACAGTCTGAGGGTCAGGCATCTTTCTGGCTAAAAGGCCCCAAAATAGCACTTCCAGCTTAGCTGCTGCCCTGGGGAAGTTGTCATTCACTCTGTCTGCTGTTTTCTTTCCAAGAAGAGGCTGCTCTTTGCTGCAAGTTTATCACCTTTTCCTCTTTCCCAAATACTTCTAAGTAACAGCCCCATGCACTAGCTCTGTAGATGCTCCTAATCATCCCAGTTACATTTAGCACTTACAGAGCTCCATGCTTGGTGCTCTGTGAAGCATTAAAACTATCTCACAAATGTAAATTAATTGATTTTTTTCACTCTCAGAGGATGGAGGTGAGCAGGGGCTACACTACTTTTGCAGATGAGGAGGCTGACACAGGAGAGGTCCGTGGCTTAGCACAGGGCCACACAAGGGGTGAGTTAGATCAGAAAGCTCTGGCTCAGAAACTGTGCTCAAACCACCAAACATCAGGGCAGAGGAAAATGGGAAGGAGCAGGTCCAAACCAGAAGTGAGCAGTGCCCAGGACTATAAATAGTTTCATCTGACACAGCTTTTGTGAAGTTCGTGTAAAACGCAGAAAAGGCTGGTGTTGCCCTGGGGTTTATGGCTTGTTTCTTTCCAAAACCTCACAGATCACTCAGCCCCCCAGTACCCAGAGGAGTCCTGGAAATGAAAGCCCAGTGAAGCAGTTTGTGACCACACAAACCTTGTCTGTGGCCAGGGCTTTGGGTGCTATCACAACAAAAGCAGTAACAAAGTACAGCTGCTCTGAAGCAAACCTGCACACGAGCCTTGGAAGAGTGGAGCAGTGAGTGAGAAACAAGGAGGAGCAGGGGAGAGAGGAACGGAGATGCTTGACAAGTGGAGCTCTGGTAATCCAGGATCTCTGGGGAAAGCTAAAATGCAGTACTGTTTACCTGACTGCAGTATGACTGATGTGTTTGCACCCAAACGCAGAGCGGATGTGTTCAGAGATGTAGCTGCCTGCCCTGTGCTCCTGGCTGGGAACAAACCAAAGCCCTGCTGTTTGGAGAGGGGGGAATGTGACTCAGCATGGAGGAGCTCCAGCCATCCTGCCAGCATGCCAGAGCTGCTGTCCTCAGGCTGTACGTGCCCCCAGGCCATGTCTTCTGAGAGGAGGGATGTTTTCATAGACACTGTGCCAGAGCAGAGGCAGGATGCAGAGACACACAAGTTACTCATCCTGGCTTAAACCCCACAGGATGTCTCAAGTGACTGAACCCTAGGCTGAAATAGAGACTTAAACTATCAGTTTGTGGATTTTGGCAATAAGTCATTGTCTGCAGGGAGGGCCAGCATGGGATGACCAAGTAGATAACCCCAAATGACAGCAGAAAAAGCTGCCAGATGGAGTTGTCTGTTCCTCAGGGATTTTGGCATCACTAGCGGCTGTCAATGCCCAAGCCCTATTATGGCAATATCAGAGCAGAGAAATTGTGGTCACAGGAGGAACAATGCTTATTTTTCGCTCATCTGTGCTGGGTGATTTTTGTAGCTGTTGATAAAATTTTGAAATCAAGAAGTTTCTGTCTTCTCCATTTTTCTGCCAGTGCAGCTTCTGTTTCTGAGAACAGTCCCCAGATGGGGAGCAGTGGAAATGAGATGTGAAATGAGAATTCGGATTTCACATTAGAATCAGAAATTAGGAACAACAGTTAGCTCACCTCTCCACTTTCTATGCAGGACAAATTAATTCCCTCAAATTTTCAATGCTTTCAGTGTTATTTGCTTAATCTGATGGAACAGATCTTTTATTAGGAAATTAAAATGTTGTAGCATGATTCATCAGGAAGCAGATAAAATATATTTAAGGAACTATGTTAAATTATGATATGTCTAAACATGTGTAATAAAGCAAGGATTTTCATATCCAATTTATACAGAAGATTGTAAGAGATTTATTGGACCAGACATTCTAATGCATGTTAATTTTGGGTGTAATAACAGAAATGCAAAACAAACTGGAAGACAACACCTGTGACAGTTGTGACATAGTGGAAATAATTCAACACCACCCGTTAAAGCTGAACAAAGAGAAAGGAAACTGAGAAGTCAGGAAGATGATACCACAGAAGAAGAGAATGAGCTGTTGCTCCTCCAGAATCAGACATGGTTTCTGTCTTTGCCATTTCCTAGCTCATTACCCCTAGAACAGACTCCAGCTGTAGTGCATTGACTGAGCAGAGTCAGCCATCCTCAGCTACCTTCTCATCAAGTCTTTCCCTAGAAACAAAATCAAAACCACTTGTGATAGCTCTGTTAACTGCCAGCAATCTGCTGACTGGGTTTGGAAGCCATCACCCTCACCTTCCAGGTTGTAAGATTTTCCTCACTTGTTTGCCCTTTTCCTTGGATTCTTGCTCTGGTTTCACCCATATATCCAACAGTATCACAGACAGCAGTATCTCCACAGTTGCACAGACTGCTGTCCCAAGGGGGCTCACTAATATCTGTGTAGAGTAGGCAGGATTATGATGTTTTGAATGCTTTCTAGTGCTGGTTTTATTTACAGTGCTCCTCGTTTCAAGGATTACTTGTGATTTCTTGTGACTGATAGTGTTACAGATGTTGCACTGGAGCTGTGATGGCAGCTGGAGTGCACAATGTGAGAACTGAAATTCTGTTTAAAGCTCCTGTAGTAACCCAGGAAAATAATATTCATTTGTCTCCCATTCCATTCAAATACACATGTGTGGACACTATGGCCAGATGGCAGCCTGTACAACATTTATTTCTGCAGCTCTCTGAGATACTTTACAGGAGATTTTCTTTAGGATCCACATTGAATGGTATTGCTATACTAAACTTGTTCAGCTGGCCTGATTCACTCCGGTGAGATATGTATAAGGGTATGTTTCAAACATTTTTTCATGGGAAGAAAAAAAATAAAAAAGAAAAATACATCCTAGCTTATTGCTGCATTCTGCAAAGGTCTGTTCTCTTCACCAGGGTTTATTTTGGCAGACCAGAGTGCACAGATCTGCCTGTGGGTGTCATTTCCAAGCATGTTTGCTGTTGAAATGATCGCATCTGATCCCTTCCTATGCAGAAGGCTGGTTCCCATGATCTTTTCAGAAGTGGGAGAGAAATAAAAATGTGATTCAAACACCACAGTGCCTTGTATAAAGGTACCCTATGGCCACGCTTCAGGACATGTCTCTGCCTGCATGGGGTCAAATAGAATGACATGCATAAAAATCTGGCCCTCATTCTCTCTAGGTTATAAACCCACAAAACCTGGTTCAAGCTTAGAAAATCTTTTGTTATCTCTGTTCCAGGGGATGGTTCCTGTGGATTATTGAGCAATTCAGTTGCTCAGGAAGCCTAACAAAGTGCTAGAGCCCCTCAGCCCTGAGGTACCTGTGCAAAGGGTCCTTCACCTGCTCAGCCACTCCCTGCTGTGAGATGACAAGTGCTCTGCTATTGCCTGAGCTCCTTCTCATTAAGGACTGTCATAGGCATGTGTTTGTTTGCCCAAACCAGCAGGGTTCTCAGGCTACACCTACTCAGGCTGCACCAAGGACTCATGGCATCCTTCTCCAGTAAATGTGAGGGGATGCTGGTGCAGTAGCAGCTCCTTTTGCTTAGAGACCTTGAAAACCCAAAGGTAATACAGGGTGATGAGTGCTGGGGACTCAGACAGGAGGTAAAAAGAGAGCTTACATAGAGCTCTATTGTTATAGCAAAAATAAAGAAAAACAGCAACCACAATAAAAGCTGTGACTAGGACAAAAGTGTTGATTCATGCCAACATCCTCAGGATACATAAATATATATATATATATATACACACATGAGCACACTCTTGAGCCTGCAGGTACCAAAGTTGCATAGGTAAATATCCAGATAGTTGTCACATGCATTTCACTTCTGTAGCACTTTCTTCTCAAGGATCTCAGAGACCTTTGTGGACATCCACAAACAGTTGGAGCAAATAAATATTGAATGTGCATCTCCAGTGAGGAATTCCTGACCCTGCTCTGAGCAGGGATGTCGCACCAGATGGTCTCCAGAGATTCCTTCCGTCTCCAATGATTCTGTGAAACAGCCTTAAACAACATGGGAAATCTGGGTTAGGATCAGATCCTTTGAGTCAGCTCTGAGCACACCATTTGTCAGACCACTTCTTAGGACTTACATGGATGGAAGAAGTAGTTCCCCTCTAAGAGTGCTACCATCAGGAATTTTATGCTGATCCCACCTACTGCCTTCTAAGGAAGCTGGGCTTTGATGATCCTTGAGGGTTCCTTTTAATTCAGGATACTGTATGATTCTATGGCTAGTAAAACTTCATCTTTTTTCAAAGTCTTAGAAAAATTATACTCAACAAGTTAAAGTTCCTTCTTTGGATGAATGTTTCCAAAGATCTCAGGTCTTGACTTGTTTCTAGTTGAATCCACGGGAAAAAAATTAACACATTCATTCATTAACACATTAACACGTAAGTTAAAAAAAGGACTTCAGTTAGGTTGGTACATGGAAAATTCCACCATGTTGCTTTTAGTGAACAATGACTCTCATTAATAATAATCAATTTTCTCTTTTGGTGCAATGGTGTACTCAGGTAAAATGATTGCTACTCTTTACAGTGACAGCTATAACAGGTATGTTCAGTGCTAGGTCAAGTGGCACTGGATCTGTTTTTCTCTGTTCTCCAAGTGGCAGAGCACAAATCCCTTGTACACAGGGACAGACAGACATTCATATGCACGTAGCCCAAAATGACTTCAGCCCATCACCCTTCAAGTAGCACTGGTCCATGTGGTTGCATGAGATTATTCTGATTGTGTCTGTTGCATCATTTATGTTCTCCTTTTTGTCTCCTGTGTTGTCCCTTTTCAGGACTTCCTCACTGCAGCTTCTTTTCCTTTGCACACTGCATACCTTGTTGAGATAAGATATTCAGATTTGGGTATCTTAGTCAGCTTCCATGGTATTTAGCTCCACAAAACCTTCCGGAAAGGCAAACCAAGCTGCTTGCCTTAGTGGTTTAGTTTATCCCTGTAATAAAACTTAAACCTGGTGTGATGGGGGTGTGTGTGGGGTAATGGGACAAGCCAGTTGGGAAAATGCAGAGGGGGAGAGGTATGTCACTGCTGAGAATATTTCATTCACCATTCACGGGGAAGAAAGGTCACTGAGAGTGAGCCATAAAGTGGATGAATTGCCCAGGCAAGATATACAGACACCAGAGGTCGTACATTAAGTATGACACTTTTTATGAAACTCATTTAAAGGGGGGTTCTGTATATCCTAAATTTTATTTTTCTTCTGACACAGGAAAATTCCCTTAGGCTACCAGCATCAGCTGTTCTCTGTTATGCTGCCATCTGTTATGTAAAATAACTAGAATTCCTTTTTTCTCCTTCCCCCATGGCTTTCCTGTTTTTCAGCTTTGGTCAGTTTTGTCTTTTTGGCTTTCTTTTATAATGCAAAATAGCTTTTTACTTGTTAAATAAATAAAATACTGCCAGAAAGACTTAAATTATTTATCTTTACATATAAAATGCATCAATTTATTTTTACAGTAGTCATTTGAGAAATACCCATTGCTTTGCTTTCTAGTTGCTGACTTAAATCACAATGTGTTCCAAAGTGTATGGGGCATTTATGCTGGGAGTTGAGGCAAGTCCCCTGTGATGGTATGGTGATGTACTTCAGATCCAAATACAGATTCAGACTTTTAAACATTTTTGAAATGGAAATGGTATTGAATTAAGGGTTTGGATTTAGAATTTTTGTTCATTTAAGGCCCAATACTCAAATGAGTGGGTCAGGAACTAAATACATGTAATATTTATACTGCCAGTCCTTAACTAGGTGCTCCATAGATGCCACTGAAGTCTTTGGTGACTTGTTAGGTTGATATGGACTTTGGAAATATGTGAAACATGCTGTAAAACAGGCTGCACAGTTGTGTTGTTATTTTAACTCTTTTCTTTAAGTTATAACTGTTGTTTTATTTTTTCTGATGAGCCTCAGACAATTTTCAGGACAAGCCCTCAGCACATTTTCCTATGCAGACTATACATTCACTGTTTCTCTAAAATTGAAGAAATAATCACTGTACATGAAGAAAATTCAAATTCTATCTGACCAAAGGGGTCTTACAGAAAAATGACTCTTGTGCAGATTTTCAGATGACTGTAGTAAACCCAGGGTTCAGCAGTCTGTACTGCCCTCAGAAGACAGCAGATGCTGTGATGCAATGTCTATCCTTCCAGCTCCCCTTTCCCCTGGGGATCTGGGCAGCTCCCTCTGTTCCCTTAGCTGGTGGAAATGATCTTGGAGTCTGCAAACTCTCTGCATCACCAATATCTTTATAAAAGTTTTTACTTTATAAACCTAAGGAACAGTGGAGCTTTTCTGTATGTTAACCTCAATTTTGAGCCAGATTTCCAGGAAGAGGGAAAATGTGATGGTATGGGACCAGCCACTGGTCCTCTGCTGTTATAAAAGGTACAAGAAGAGAAAAGGTGTTCACCGCCTGGTGCAAAATAGCTCTTCAGTGAACTTTTGTGGGGGAACTGGGAGGGAAGAGGCTGAGGTTTCTTCCTGGATCTGACCAAGGAGAAGCAGAGAGGAATTACAGGATCTGCTTTCACTGGGGACTGCTGTGTCTGCTGGCCTCCAGCAGATGAGCTGCTGGAAATCACACAGAATTCATAACCTTTATGCATTCCTAAACCACCCAAACTCTTCTTTTTAGTCTTTCAGAAGAAAAGCCACAAAACTCACACAAAGCCTGTTTCTGTGTGTAGGTGCTAACTTGCCACCTGCCCCACAAACTCATCCTTTCCCTGGATAGCTATCGAAGTGATCAGGTTGTCCTGCCCAGGAGTTGTGACTGTCCAAGGGCCAGCAGCAATGGGCTTGTTCCTGCTGTGAGGAAGGACTGAGACAGAGATGATGGGTCTCATACCACTTCAATTCAGATACTTAAGTTTTGTCACTTAGGTCTCAGCTCTTCTGAGACTCCATTAAAGTCATTAGCAGCAAAATAGGAAATTGGAGGAAAACTCTCTTCTTATCTAACTTTGACAGTTGCCTTTGAATGAGAAAAATACCCCCCTCAGCATGGTCCTTTGGTGCCACAGAAGGCAGAAGGAAGCTAAAAACAACTTTTTCAAGTTGAAATTGAAGTGAAGCTGATTCCACCTGGAGTCTGTGCCTGATGTGTACCAGGAGGAGCCTGTGGAGACACAGCAAAGCTGAAAGCTGGCAAGCAGTGAGCTGACACTGAGCACAGCAGACTGGGAAGTGTCCATGGAGATGGTGACCAGAGCAGTGGCACCACCACAGACACAACCAAAGTTGCTTAAACTCTTTGTCAGATGCCAGTCAGACAGAACCAAATGCAGGTGCACAGATATGTCACTCACTAAAGTCCCCTGGGGTAAAGAAGCAGTGCATTTTAGAGGCTCCTTTGCTGGAGTATCCAGCATGGAGGTGTGCTCACTGTGACGGAATTATCCAGACTTCAGTCTTGTAGCACCACACTGGCAGACTGAAGATATTTCCCTCTTTTGTAAAAAATCATGCTTTCTTGGATCAGTTGGGGAATTTAGCAACAACTCATAGCTTTGACCATTATGCTTTAAGGCTACTAAATATGGGGAAATTACACAGATGCAGCTTTTACTCTATGCAAGCCCTCTAAGAAGGGGCTGCACATGGTATATTTACTGCATTATTTTACAGGAATTTTCTGGTTAGGAAACTGCAGGACAGCTGTAACTAGCAAGTTACCCAAGTCACAGGACAGTGGAGTTTGCTCCATGAAATGTGTCTTCTGGGAGCTTTAAGGGGAGTTTATAGAGATTTGTACATTAGGAAATTTGAGCCAGGACACTGAGATAAACCTTTCTGTTACATGACAGGCACACTGAGCACTGTGGTGAGTTGCTGAAACTCCCAGTCATGACTGCATAGCATGTTCAGTATCACTAACAGAAACAAGGGATTTATCAGTGGGGAAAATCCCAATAACTCATCCTGTCTGCCATTTCAGAATGATATATACTCAGATTTCTTCTTCTTCCACTGACTTGCACCCACCTTCAGGGATGGGACGAGAGCAGCTGTTCAAACAAACACTATGTAGCAACCCTAAACCATGCAAGGAAGTGGAAAGATTTATCATTACTCTTCATCTCCAAGGAATTCCTGGAAGATGGTGGAAATTACTTTTCATCCCCAAGTATACCATGTCTCTTCTGACAAAACTATGCCAAGGTATCTTTAGTGTCCCAGCACATGACTTCTTTGTTTTGTGCCCACCAAAGGAAGGACCCACCATTGCAAGGCTCATGGAAGAAGAAATATTGAGTTTTCAGCTCAGTTTGGATGACTTGAAAGAAGTGAGTGCTATGACTGAGAAAGCCTCATTAAATGGAAGTACTGTAGTGCACATGCTCTGAATTTTATTTTTTCCTAATCTTTCTGAAAATTCAGAGAATGCAAAAGAGTTTATGTAAAAATCTGGGCAGAACTCCTTTTGCTTATGGCCATTTCTGACTCTCCTGTTGACACATCACTTGATGCCCTTCTCTACAACCAATATTTTTGTATCCCAAAATGAAGTGGAAGAGGTGTTCCCATGTGATTATTTTCAGGAAAATAGTCCCAACTTGATGATACTGTAGGCCTATTTATCTAATAATGTTCTTCTAGCTGTGTTAAGGAATTATCCTGAGAAGTGCACTGCAAAGGAGATGTACATGACCACACGGGTGACATCTAGCATTGCACTGGGAAGGACTGCAGTTAATTTAGTTAAAATTCAGACACAGGGCTGGGCTGGCAGCACTTCTCTGCTTTGTTCAGGGTGCAGGAGTGGCTCCTGAGCCCTCAAAGCACAAAAAAATCAGAAACAAGGTAGCTCTGCTGTATCTTCATGATACAGACACACTGTGCTAGTGATATCTATTGCCCATGTTACAGAGGTAAAGGGTTTGATCCTTCAGCAGCTAAAAGTGAAAACCTATCTGAGGCTTCATGCATCTTTACTTTTGGACAATGAAACCTCTATCTCTGCTTGACAGATCCAATATTGCTCCTGGCATGGATTTAAGCAGCTGTAATGTCGAGGATTTACAAAAATTCAAGCAGCAGAGTATAGCCCAGGGCTTCAGCAAGCACAGTTTAACTGGTGTAATTAGGCATTTATTGAGATGTTTCTTGGTGTAAATTGTATTGCCTGTTCTTCACACTTGCTTACAGCCTTTGTTAGCAGAGACAAATGGTACCATCATAAGTCCTACTGAAACATTCAACATACTTTTAATGCTGGGTTAGTAAATCCATAAATTCCAGCATTTATTAGAAATGCCATTTTCATACCTTTACATGGAAAAGGAGCTGTTTATTACGAACCAGGTCCATTGGACCTCACATGTTTTTCAGGTATGGCATACAGAAATCCAGCCTGGAAGTGCAGAGGGGCAGGGCTGTCCTGCACAGTGCTTTGCTGAAGACTTCTTTCCTCCCTCAGCCTTCCTTCCTCTTGTCTGTCTGGACTGCAACCTCTCCCAGAGGGGGACTCTCCCTTCTCATATCAGGTGGTCCCAATGCAGACCAAAGTCTGTGAGCATTTCTCTAACATACACATATAAAACATCTTCAGAGGAAAAACAGGACATTTGGAAGTGGGAATTGCTTTTCCTTTTTGAGCTCTCTGCAATGGGAGATGCTTACCAATCTCCCAGGAGTCAACAGCTCGTGTCGTCCTTTTTTCCCCTCTCACCCCGACCTTGGTACAGCTCTATTATATCAAGGTACAATATTCCTACTATTGTTGAACCTCATTTCCTGAGAAACAAAAATCTGGGTTCTCTCCCTCTCAAAGTGTGACTCACAGCAGGAAGACAAACCTTCAGAGGAGGTCTACTCTTCCAGAATAGTTCCTCTTCTTCTCATTCTTGAGCTCAGGAAATTATATCAGGAAATTATATAATACAAACAAAACACGGTGTAAAGGGGAAAGGGCAAACTTAGATTGAACAAATATCTTTCCTGTTAGGATGCTCATGATGAAAACTGCAAATGTCTGTCAAGGGCTGCTCTTCTGCCAAGGCTGTGCTTTCTTTCCTGGCCTGAGTACTTTTCTCCTAAGAAACAGCTTACCTGCCATCTTACAATGGATGCTAAGTGTGAAGAAAGAACAAATAGCTGCAGTATAAATATATTTTTTAAAACTATTGCTGGTAGATATTTGTACAAAAAAACTGAAAGTATGATTTAAGTTAATGTAAAGGAAACCACCTGTGGACCAGAAGCATTTAATTTCTGTCAACAGGGTACAAATAGTAAATGGCTTTGGCTTCCAGCTATGATGCTTACCAATACCTGACACTTACATATATAAAAGTGGATGTTTATTCTAGCAAATTGTCTTCATTTTCTTCAAGCAAACCTTTGAGAAGCACTGTCAGCATCACGAGCCCAAAGGTGGAGCAGCCATGGCTGGGCACTGCTGGTGGGTGTCCAGGCCCTGCCCCAGCCCTGCCAGGATGCCAACATCCCTCAGTTTGGAGTCCAGCCCCTCTGGAACAGCCACAGGGTGTTTATCACTTGTGACTAACCCACCCCAGTCTCCCCCTCTGTGCAATGCGTGCTGCTCTCTGCATCTGCAGAGTAAATCAAGAATAACTCAATCTCAGTTATTGTGGCATCTAAAGAAGCTAGAAAGGAAATCTAAGTTGTTTCAGTTCTTTCTGTGCAATTTGTTCAGCTTTCCCTCCTTCAGAAAGGAGGGAAACATGCAGTGGCAAGTCTGACTGTGAATGTGTTTAGGGAGGGTGAATCTGTGGGTGTGACTATCAGCCAGTGCACCCAGGTTCACAAAACAGGCCTGTGAGCCTGAGAAAAAAGGGCATAGAAATAGAGAGACAGAGAGAATGAGGGAATTGAAGACAGAGGGGAGAGAGTGAAGAGAGGAAGGAAGGAAGGAAGGAAGGAAGGAAGGAAGGAAGGAAGGAAGGAAGGAAGGAAGGAAGGAAGGAAGGAAGGAAGGAAGGAAGGAAGGAAGGAAGGAAGGAAGGAAGGAAGGAAGGAAGGAAGGAAGGAAGGAAGGAAGGAAGGAAGGAAGGAAGGAAGGAAGGAAGGAAGGAAGGAAGGAAGGAAGGAAGGAAGGAAGGAAGGAAGGAAGGAAGGAAGGAAGGAAGGAAGGAAGGAAGGAAGGAAGGAAGGAAGGAAGGAAGGAAGGAAGGAAGGAAGGAAGGAAAATACAACTTGTTTTAAAATGATAACTTTCCTCATAGTCTAATTTTCATTGCTGAGTCAATATATGAAATTTACTATTAAAAATGTACTTAAGGAGAGTAACACAGCAAATACTATAATGATGGAAATATAAACACAGCAATAAACTAAAATGGCTCAAGGCATACCAGCTCTGCACACTAGCACCAAAGACCTCTCCATCGTCAAATATCAAGAGACAATATCAAGCCAAAGAATATCTCAGAGAAGTTTTTTCTCCCTAACTGTTCAAATCCATATCTGACCTCTGCTGGCCAGGTTTCTCCATGATGCGTTTGCAGAACACCACATGTTGGCTTCCCAGGAATGGCTGAGGCTGGGAAGGGATATTTTGCATATGGCTATTTTGATTCTTCTCTCAGCAGAGTTTTTAGGCAGCTGGGGATTCTGACCGCTGCTTGTAACAGTTTCCAGAGGCTGGGCAGGCAGCAGCGCTTTGGCAGATGGCACCGGGCGGGCTGAGGTGTGCGGCTGCTCTCCCGACAGGTACCCGGCAGCCTGACCTCGTTTCGCTCGCCTGCCTGGGAACTCCCCGGGTCAGGTTTCCCACGGGCCAGCACACCTTCACTGCCACCCAGCCACTGGGACAGCTACGGCTCTGCTGACACAAGAATCCCACCCCTTGCTCACAGAGTGCTTTGTGGTCAGGCTGTTATTAATGCGGATTTTCATGCTCATGGTCTTGCTGTGTTTCTATAAAATGTAATTGACTTTCCTTGCTCGTTTTAAACTTTTAGGAAGTGCAGAGAGAATGTGACTGCATGGGAACATGGTGGACTGGCCCAAAGCTGGGCGAGTTCTCCTCTCTGACTGCAAACCTGCATCTGAGATGCATGTGATGGGTAGGTGATTAGTTTAATACATCACTGAGAGGCGTTCACACACAGGGTGTGCTACAGGGACCTGGGGGAGCACAAGCAGACCACAGTGAGTTGCATATTGCAGAGGTACAAGTCCCCACAAACATCCCAGCCTTGTGCTCAGCCCTCAACGAGAGCCATGGCCTCATGGGGAAGCGTCCCCCCTCCCGAGTGCTGCAGGGAGCATCCCAGTTCCTCAGGAATAATAATTTAATTTCAAGTGACCATCTGACAATGACGGGCCCATGAACATTAATCACAAGTAGCCTCTAAAAGTAGCTGCAGACACAAACTGTAGTGCTCCTCAGAATTGCCAACTCCTGTTTTAATGGCAGAGTTTGTGATCTCTTGAGCTTTACTATAAAGTGTATCATGCACAGAAACTGGCAGCTTTGTGTGGACTTAAATGTACTTTCTTCTTTCATGCATTAATATGTTGGTTTCACTCTGTAATCCTCAGTTAGCCACAAAACTCTGCAGCCTTCTTGATGCTTGTCCCCTGTTAATGAGCCCACAAGACTGATTTCTTGCTCTTATGCCATCAACGTGACCTCATATTTACATGGAAAAATCAGTGGCTGAAAGTATTGGCGCAAGTCAAATCCTGAAATCCTTTCCCAACCAGAAACCTCATCAAAATCAGTAGGGCCAAGGATGTAAGAATTGCTCATGTAAAAGTTTCAGGTTGTTCTTTCAATCTACAAATCTAAAAAATACCTGCTAAAATGCATCCGATCAGTTTGCTTTGTGTCTTTTCTTGCTAACTTGAAAAATGCCTTGATGATTGCACAATCACAGTCCTTCAAAGAACAGCTCTGATTTGACTCAAAAAAAGCTTCATAATGCTGGCTTTGCCACACAGACTTTGGGATGAATGGAGTACGTTCTGCCTATCGAGCCAAAATCCATGGAGCAGTGCTAGGATTTTAATGAACAGAAAATCTTTGCTGGAAAGACAGGTTAGACTTGATTTATTTTTTTTCTTAAGAAGAGAAAATATTGTCGTAGCAGTGGGAAGGAGTCAACGTTTGTTCACTGGTTAAAGCAGTTATAAGATCTTGTATATGAAAAAGTATTAGAACAGCATGGCTTTTACATTTTCTGAGGCATATTTTATTACAGATTCGTATTGATGAACAAATGCCATGAGCTCTTCCCACTCCTATTGACATTAAGGAGTATTTTGTCATTCATTTTCTAAGGAACAACTTTTGGTTATTCTTTTTATTCCATGCACAAGAATGCTAACTGAGCAGCACAGGGATTTAACTTCAGAACACGCTTGTGGGACATTACAACACAGACAATGCAGAAAACCTGATTTTAAAGATATGTCTTAACACAGACACTGCTGTAAGATCAGGGAATGAGCCTATTGTGTAGACAGCAGGCAGCCATGGAAATCAAGGACCGCAGACTGAATTTAAGTGAGTTCCTACTGCAAAGCAGGAGAGGATAATGTGATTCATGGATGTATGAACAAGGAAGTAGTGAGTAGGAGGGGGGAGCTGATCTTATCTCTCCCCACTGCTCTGGTAAGACTAATACTGGCAAAGTGCATAAAGTTCTGGTGCCTTGTATTTTAATTGTAAAAGCTGGAGACAGGTCAGAGAGAGGATGAGAGAAAAATGTCTCTCTCTAGTGAAAACCTGGAAGGAATCTCTCTGCTTACCTTATCAAAAAGATGGAGACATTACTTGATTAAAGCATACACGTACCACCACAACAAGATAATACCATATGCAAAAGATCTTCTTCATCTAGTGGAGAGAGCATAGCAGGAATCAACGGCTGGAAGCTGAAGTCAAACAAATTCATACAAAGAAACCCAGGCATGCATTATTAATAGTAAGAGCAATTAATCCTGGGAACTACTTACCAAAAGTAGGGCTGGATTCTCTGTCTCTTGATGTTTTCAGATCAAGATTGGATGTCTTCCTAGTAGAGATGCCCCAGGCAAACCCTTATGAAAGGGAAGCATGGTGAGACATAATAGTCTGTGATACACCATCAGACCGGTTGAGTAGATGATCCTGTTCTTTCTACCCACTGGCTCTATCTCTGCTAGTAAATTAAAGCGTCAGGACCCAGGCCCAGATTCCAGAACATGATCACCTATGCTATTAAATTGTTAGGACAGTCCTTCACACGTTGTTGACCAGGGTCAACTGGCCCTCTCCCAGACACACTTAGCACAGTTTGGGAACAAGCATAGTCCAAGGTTACAGGAAATTTGGACATGGATACTGTATTTTGGAGAGGAAAGGAATATAGTAGTGGTATATGCTGACCAGCTATCCTTTGGCAAAATCCATTTTCACCTGTATTACTTGCAAAGATTTGATTTGGCTACAACAGCTTGAGGTTTGACACCAACCAAGAGAAAAGTCTGTGAATCAAATATTCCAGAGCCGCCTCCAAGTAGGTGGAATGATGTTGACACACTCACAGCTTTGAAGAGCTCTAAAAGGGAAAAAGGAAGAATGTTTTGACATATTTTAAATATTCAGAAAGGCTAATTGTTTCCTGAAGTAACTGACATTCCATAGGAGCAGTGTATTCCTGCTCGTCATGTCCATACTAGATGGAGACATTGCAGCAGTGCTTCCCACACAGCCCTGGCAATTAGGCAACATGGAGCCTGATGACTGGGATCTTTTAAATGTCAACACAGCTTCCTATTCCAGTGCTCACCCGGCCCTCATTAGCAGCACTGAGTTAATGTCTTTGTTGCTGCTGGTGATGATGTGCAGGGACACGAGTGCTACCCCTCGATGTCTGCTGTAATAGGAGAACAAGGAGTGCAAGTTCAGGATTTAGTATCTCATCTCAGGGATCCCACAAGGATGCTCTTCACTGTTTCTGAGCGCTAGAAGCATTTCTTGCCTCCTGAATATTAAACAGACACTAACCCTCAGGCTTTTTATAGAAGAAAAAATCCCATATGCTCTGGCTAAAGCTATAGCAGGCTCTAAACAATTTCTACAGTGAAATTACATCTACAATTAATTTTTTTCCAGTGATGTTGAACCTGGCAGCACAGTAAATATTGTATGGGTCGTAGAGACAGCTGGGCAGCAGTTGCTGGGCTACCACTGTGCACATCAGAGGCCCCTAATGCATCAGTTTGTCTATTGGGAGACATGGGACAAAGGACTGGAATTATAGCAAGCCCCTATGTAAAAAACTTCCAGATTTCATCTCTGTTTATAAATCAACTAACACAGAACCCCCAAGAGAAACCAAAATAGTACTGCCACTTCTTTCTAGTGTAAGAAATGAAGGTAGAAAGACCAGCTGTTTTAGGTCCATGAGATGTACAAAGAGAACTGGAGGGCAGGTCTCCACTGCAGACCTTTGTGCAGAGACACCACATGGCTTTTTGGTCCTGGATGCCTTCAAAAAAGGCATGGTCCTGGATGCCTCCAAAAGAGATGTCTTGCTCCATGCTGAGTACTGAAGTGCCACGTCTAAGTTAACAGGCAGTACCTGAATGAGGGACTTTAGCATTAGTTCCCATATCTCCCCAAATCACCCTTTTACTTGGTGTGTATCAAAAATCTCTTGCCCAAGAAAACAGAGCAATTCTGAGTCACTCTGAGACTCTCCAAAAGAGCTCCACAGCTGCAGCAAGGGAACGCAGAAAGTGCCTTTTCAGTTCTCTTCTGCAAGCCTGAAGATCCTATGCTGACAACAAGGTCATCTACCTCAGATCAAGGTTTATTATTTTTGTGAAACTCAGATCACTCAACACCTGGAGGCAATTTCCTAAGCATCTGCACTTTTACAATGTGAAGCCAAGGTGGGATGAAAGGGCAAAACCCAGTCGACTCTCAGAAAATCTGGCACTCCTGGGCTTTGCAAGCTTGCCTTAACTGAGTAAAGTTGCCATTTGCAGGCTATCTGTGAAAAGCTTCTGGATTAAGTGAAACAACGCTGTGGTTGTGGTTTTCACTTCATTATACAGAACACACTTATTTTAAAAAATTTCATTCACATTTCATGCTGGCCTTAAAACATTATGTTGTCATAAAAGGTGGATATAACACTGACAAGCAGTGCTCTGAAAAGATGATACAAATACGTGAGTGAGGTGTAGAGAGGCTCATGGTTTGGCCATCACTCATCCCAGGCCAGTTTGTGCTCCTGCAGTGACACCTCAGCAAGGTTCAGGAGCTGAACCACTGCCAGCAGGCATTTACAATGGGACCACTCAGTTTTGGGGAGAAGTTGCTTACCTGTGTGGTCATGAGGAATGTCTCAACTCTAGGCTATGGGGCAGAAAGGGTCCTAGAACTACTTTATAATTCACAGTGGTGACATCTTTGGATTTATCTTGCCAGGACATGAGAGGAAAGGAGCAAATGGAGCTCTCTGAAGCAATTCAGACATCAGGACTTAGCAGAAAAAAAATCATTATTAAATTCATTACATAAAGTTTAGGTGTCTACATCTAAGGGTCAACACATGAGGTAAAGAAGAAGTTGTTTTTGTCACCTGAGACCTTCTTGGTACTCTCTTTGGCTTATAGACAACAGTGCAAACATCTTTGGGATTGTGCTGTGTCAACTCCCACAGCACCACATAGAAGTCTTGTGCATCCCAGGACATGAGTCTGGCCAACGGAGCTGAGCCCACAGCCCCTCTTCATACAGAGCTGAAACCCACCCCAAACTTCCTAAGGAATGATTTTTAAATTTGTAATAAATGTCATGAATTAAAAAGACAGACAAATAAAATAATATATTGGTCGTTTAATTAAGATAATTACAAAGATTATCTACTGCTACTCTTAGTTGTTTTATTCAATGCATAGAGAGGTATCACAGATATCAAGGGTTACCAGTGTGGATTTCCATACTGTGTATTACTCTTCATTCTGCAATTCTAGGTCCTGGAATTTTGCCTGTGTGAGATGGCATTGTGTTTTCAGAGAAGGTCATGGGTGGATCCTGTCTCTGGATGCAGCACTGGTCTCTGGTGTTTTTAATATTTTTATAGACCACAGAAAGCAAATGTGGGGATAAATTCCTAGGACATATCTGTGCTGCTGTTGCCCCCACTATGAAAGTGACAGTGAATTTCTCAGCCTGAGGGTCTGCAGTGTGAGAACTTCCAAGAGAACAAACAAAGGGACAATTGTAAGAACAGAGTGGTTTGGCAAATAAATGAGTAAGAGACTTCCTTGGGCACATTCAGACTTGCCAAACTGAACCTGAACACATGACCTAGCATCTGTCAGGACATGTCTGTGTCCATGTCCAGTCCCGTGAGGGACATTTTGCCAGGCAGGCCAAGATCTCAGAGATCTCCACACTGCTGTTGATGGTCTGCTGTGTCATAGAATCCCAGAGTATCCCAGGGTGAAAGGGATCCACAGCTGGGTTATAGAATGTCTTGAGGTGATGAGAGATCCTGGGAGCATCCCTCATTGTTGTCATTCCATTTTTGGGGTTTTTTTCTTCTACCTTCTGTAACACTTTCAGCATGTGCTGAAAACCTGGGTTCAATTTTGAACCACATGTCCTTGGAAACTGGAGCAACCCTGTCTCAACCATACATTCAGAAACTTGGGACACTAAATGCCTCTGTGCACCTTGGATTAGGCAGTGTTTCACCAGTCACAGCAGCAACCTTTAACGAAATGTTTTAAATGAACATAACTTTATTAGAGGGAAGGGAGGGAAGGAAACAGCAGGAAGCAACAGTTGGAGAAATCTGAATAAACACCCAGCCAGCCCCAGGCTTGCCCCTCAGCTGAGTTATAAGGGAATTAGCCTGGACTCATCTTTCTGCTTGCAGCTGTGACAGCACAAAGGGATGGCACTGCCCTCCTGCCTGCTCCCATTCACCTTGAAACCCGTCTGTGCTCAGGGTGTTACAGTGCTGCTCAGGCCATTTCCAGGACTCTGAGTATCCCATGGACAATGTTCCCAGCCCTGCTGCTGGTGTCCCCATGGAATCATCAGGCCAGGCAGGTGCTCCCAGTTGCCCCAGACTGGTGCCCAGTAGCCTCCAAGCCACAGGTTTTGCCACGGGGTGCTGTGGTTCATGCAGTACCAGCTCTTGCTTACAGCCAGGGACCTGCTCCCCTCTGCAGTCACCACTTGCTTGGGTCACCTCTGGGCCACCCACCTGTAGTTCCCTTGAGAAGCTGGGGGTGCCTTTCCTCCAGGCTCCCCAATGGGGCTGGTGAACTCTACACCTTTTAAGACACCCTGGATCATGTTTACAAGCCTCCTGGGGCAAGCAGTTGTCTCCTATCATGTGTTTTCACTGCACCAAGGCCAAAAAATGTAAAGTTTATAGCTATTACTATTGCAAGTGACAAAGACGGTTTCCATGATACAATAATACATGGTCTGTAGATTGAAACTCTACCAAATGGCTAGAGGTGATAGGAGTGCAAGAAGGGATGATATCCCTCAGCCCCTTAATACCCAAGAAGAGGGATGTGTGCTCAGGCATAGGAGGAGGAATGGCACAAAAGGAGGCAAGGAAAGAAAACATAGAGAACAGCAAGGGGCAAAAAAAGAGTGGGCAGAGCACATGATATGAAACTGGTCAAAAGAGCAGGATGAGGTTGAGAGACATCTGTTCTGAGACATGGTGCAGCCATTTCCTACTCCTAATTCATTTTTCCTGAGGATACCCCAGTGCTTCTCCTTCTTCCCCTACAAGTCTTCACTACTGGCACACTCTGACCCTGGGGCTGCAGGCCAGGACACCTCCTGCTTGGACAGCCACAATGCCAGTGACATCCAAGAGAGCCTGGAAATACTCGCTTCCACCCTCAGCACGTTTAGCACTGATTAGCCTTGAAGTTTCTTATATCAAGCACGAAATGCATCTGGTTCAGGTTTGCCAAGTGCAATGCAATCCATACTTGTATTCCTCCAAAACCTTCCTCCCGGGTCCCAGGATGTATTCTCCCTGTTATTACACATTACAGAAACTCCCTTCGTGTTGTACACAAGAAACACGGGGTTAACTGAGCCCTTCACAGCACCCAGATTTTTGAAGAATGGCCCATGAGCATTGTTTATGTCTCCGGTGTGAGGTGTAGAGCTCCACGAGTGACACGGGACAAAGCTCAGGCTGCTGCGACACCCTGGGAGCCGCAGCGGGGCCGTGGGCAGGGCTGCTGGGCTGTGGGCAGGGCCGCTGGGCTGTGGGCAGGGCTGCTGGGCAGGGCTGTGGGCAGAGCTGGGCTCTGGGAAGGGTTGCTGGGCTCCGGGCAGGGCTGCTGGGCTCTGCCAGGGCCGCTGAGCCCTGGGCAGGGCTGTGGGCAGAGCTGGGCTCTGACAGGGCCGCTGGGCTGTGGGCAGGGCTGCTGGGCTCTGCCAGGGCTGCTGGGCTCTGGGCAGGGCTGCTGGGCTCTGACAGGGCTGCTCGGCTCTGGGCAGGGCTGCTGGGCTCTGGGCAGGGCTGCTGGGCTCTGACAGGGCTGCTCGGCTCTGGGCAGGGCTGCTGGGCTCTGGGCAGGGCTGCTCGGCTCTGGGCAGGGCCGCTGGGCCGGCCCGGCAGCGGAGACACGGCGCTCTGGGCTGTGATAAGAGAGATGCTGGCACCGAGCCGGCAGCGAGCAGCCCTCCCTCTGCCGGTGCCCCCGAGCCGGGCTGACTCATGGAGATACTCTAATCAAGGGAAACGAGAAATATTTGACATTCCTCGCACCCTCTCACAGCAAAAAAAAATACGGTAATCAAGGGAAATGTGAAATATTTGACATTCCCCGCGCGCTGTCACAGCAAGAAATGCTCTGTGTTTCGTGCCCTGCGGGCACCTCGCTCCGGATGTCCGCGTTCCCCGGAGCACGGAGGGAAGGGAGCCCCGGTGTTCCAGGAGCAGGGAAATAGCCGGGCCGTGCCAGGGCCGGTGTGGGGTGAGGAGGAGAGGAGCCCTCAGCTGCCGGGGCTGGGCGAGGCCAGCCTTGCGCCGCCAGCCCGCGGCATCAGGATGGAGCGGCAGTGCCAGGTTTCTCGCAGCCAACAGTGAAGAGTTGTGAGATGAAATGGAGACTTCTTTGCCTGTGGAAGAGTCCTGATTCACATCGGAAAAAAAAAAAAAAAATCTGCTGCCACATGCCTGGCCTGGCCCTGTTACGATTCACATACGATTTTTAAGCGGCCCCCACGCCGTGGCTGGGGCAGTCATCAGCCATTTTGTGCTTAAGTACAAATTAAAGGATGTCTTATCTTTGTTTTCCCATTGTCTGTCCTCTCTGTACCACGTACAGCTGATCTTTATTCATTACAGGAAAGGGCAAAACACCCAAGAATTCACTTGTATTGTATCGAAGAGAATGTTTTAAAAAACCCCAAACAACAAAAGCACAAACCCCTGACCCTGCCTCTGTTCCTCCCTCCCTCCCTCAGGTGCAGATTTTGGGACCTTGCAATATAAATCTGGTAATCTGGGTTCCTGTTTCAGTGGAGCATCTTCATGAAATAAATCTTACTGAAATCTGCTTCTCCATCACCAGAAGAACCCCCCTGGATAAATCCCACCTCTCTCCCTCCTGTAAATGGCTGTGATGATCTCGCTTACCTGTGCTGGATCTGCATGGCTGAAAGTTAGTGACAATGTACAGAAATAAAATCAGCTTTTTCACCATTTCTTTCTCAGATTCTCATCTCCTGATTTCTCTTTCTTACCTACATAGGAGGAAAGAAAGTGAAAGCCTTTCTGCTTGTAAGACAATTAATTCCCTTTTTTTTTAATTATGAGAGTGTTTTGTCATAAATGTGGTTTAACTTCTACCCAGGTTGTCTTCTGCTTCTCCCACTACTTCTCAAAATCTTTAAAATATATAATGTGTTATTACTTCATGGGCTCATTGACTCCCACATTGTGCTAGAATATGCTCCCATGGGAATACTTATTAAGTCAAGCTTTTTAAAAATTAAAGGGGCTTTAAGCAATCCTTCTCCCTGCCAGTCCTTATGGCATTGCTGAGGACAGACGGCTGAGGCTGCCCCTCTGCCCCCTTCCCATGGGGTCTGAGTGCTTTGAATCCCTTCCTCCCTCAGCAAGGCTGCTTTTTTGGACCAATTTCTCCATTTATCACCTCTGCAACAGCTGTTTGTGTGGTTGAAATTTGGAAGGAAATCACCCCACAAATGCCCCAGCAGCTAGAGAGGGTTAAATGTTTCCTACAGAAACCTTCTCTGTCTGAAAATGTTGGTTAATATGAACCAAAATTATTTTTTAGACTATTTGTATCTGCTTTGGAGGGGGGAAAAAGGAAATTATTTTTTTGCTTAACACAGGAGAAAATTATTGCACAAAGGTAACTAAGAGATCTTTGCCTAGACCAGAATTCCAATGTCCTCTCTACAAATAGCTGGACATGAGAATAGGGACTCGACTTTTCCTCTACAATCTATATCTGAGTATGAAAACAACATTTCCTGTTTAGGCAGAGATTGAATAAACAGTTAGAGAAGAAATTTTCCCTTAGGTTGAACCAAGAAACAGAAGTTTAGGGTTTCTGGAGATGAGAAATACTTCTGTTAACATCTAAGATATTTTTGATCTAAACCAACATGTCTCTTAGGGGAGATAGAACTTAAACCTTCAAGGGCTTTTTTTGGTAAATTTAAGATAATTTTAAAATTCAAGATGGCTTTCGGCAGGGCAAAGTAAAAGGTTTTGTTTAGCAAAAGCCAAGAAGGGATACCAAAGTAATATTTCCAAAAAAATATGCCTCCATTTTGAGGGTCAATATTTCTGGCCAAACTTAACCCAGATTTATAAATAGATTTATTCTTTCTAAAGTTATTTTGATTTCAATGGAGTTTTTTGTTTGTTTTGGGTTTTGGTGGATTTTCTTTTTTTTTTTTCTTTTTCTTTCAGGAAAAAACATACTGTTTGTAAAACTAAATTTAGAAAGCTTCCATGTGCTCTCACTACATCTGGAATAAGGATTGTGACCATTTGGTTATGCTGAAGTAGGTGAGAAGCTTCTCCCTCACTCCTATTATTTTTTCATCTCTAAAAATAGTGGTTTTCCCCCATGGTGAAACAAGGAATCAGTTTTCTAGTTGGATTTCTTGCCAGGCTGTGACCTGTCTCCCAGCAGGATGTGACCTCTCTCCTCTGCAAACCTTCTTTCTCATTTAATGCCTGGCCAATGCACAGGAGCAGTTTTGAACAGGAAGACTGTCAGCAAACCCCTGTGCACCTTCCAGTCCTCTGGCATCTCACCAGATGAAAGAAAGAGGTGACAGAGAAATTATCTCAGGCAGTGGTACAGTCTCATGGCAACTAATTCCTGAGGGAAACAAGAAAAAGTTGTCCTCCAGGTTTGAGGCTCTCACTGTCTGAGGAAGAGAGCAAAACAGTAATGCATTACTTTTGGTGAGCTACCTGTAGGTAAAAACGCATTTAATTTCTTGAGCTGGATATCAGTTACACTATTGTGAGTAGTATCAGCAGGATTACGGAGATTTTGCCACTCCTGCAGAGTCAGAGGACGGCAAACTGAAATCGCTGCCTTGATCTGCTCTGCCTGTTTGCTCTTGTAGAAAGGCTGGGGACTGGTTTTCAAGTGGGACAGGTTTTTGAGGGCTCATTGTCAACAGCTGTAAGTGCTTTCAGCACAGCTCACACCCAAAGGCAGCTCAGCGAGCATTATTTTTTCTTCCCTTGGAAATGTACTGAGCGACGCCAGAGATGCAATTTTATGTAACACAGTGGTGTGCTACAGCATTCTGCAGGCAATTGAGGGGCCTTGTGATCTCGACTAGCATGAAGAGGCAAGGTTACTTTAATAAATGCTCACTCCTGCCTCTATGGTATCATCAAAACAAAAAGTTTTACATGACCTCCCCTTCAGGCATGCCTGTTTTCAATGGCAGTGGTGCACTGATGCACATGGGAGCTCCACAGCCAAAGCACGTGCCACAAATTATTGCACATTAATAAAATAATAAAAAAGTTTCAGCTTCTTGTATATTTTTAGGACCGAGATGCTGCCATGCATTTTATTGTATCCTTAGATTTTACAACATTTCCTTCTGTGGGCAGAAACCTTAGAGCCCCCCAGATTAGTAGAATTAAACCCAAGTAAATGCCAAGGGAATAAGGGCTGCAATAAAAACTGCCTAAACTCTGACTCTTCAGTGGATACCTTGCTTTTATAAGAGCCAGCAAGTCAGAGTATGACCCTGAGTGCCCAGCCATTGCCTCCAGGCTGTCGTGGGGAAAGCAAAGGCTCATCTTGCCACCTGCCAATTCTCGAAAACACATAGTGAAATACAACATCTGAAAGGGCAGGACTGAGCCTTACGTCACTTTTTAATTCAATGGCTCGTTCATTCAAATGAGATTTACAAAGACATTATGCAATTTTGCAGCACACAGTCACCAGGGCTGTGTAATGAATATCTAACCCGCAGCCTGGGAGCCTTGACTGGGTGTAGATCATCTCATGACCATGGCTGGGAAGCAAATAGGGGCTGTGCACCAACTGAGCTTGTAAAAATGTGTTGAAGTCTCTGACTCAGTTGTTGTCTTATATAAAAGAGAAATGCTAGAGCATTGTGAAACCTTGGAGTTATGCAAGGAGGGAATTTAATTACTATTATTGAATTTGTACATTTTTTGCACTGCTAGTAGCTTTTAATTACTCATTACATTTTAAGCACTTGACAATTAGAAATAAGAACTGCAGGCAAATTTGTCCTTGATACTGCTTTTAGGGTAATGGAAAGTTAAACCTGTCCATAGAGCTTATTTTACAGAGATATTTTAATTCATACATGACATAATGAAAAAGAAAAGCTAATAAAAATCTTATTCACTCGTTTCTCCCTGAGAACTTGTCAAAGAGATTAAACGTTTCTCATTAACAGTGTTTTAACTTCTATTAGAAAGCTTTTCCCACCTTGAAAGACTCCAAAAGCATTTATTTATGTTACCAAAAAGCATTTCTGGAAGTTATAACACACACACATCTATTTTCCAGCCTCCAGTTTACTGGGAATATTGACATAGTTTCTTGCAAACAAAAGGTGTAAAAAAGGTAAAAATACACTATTTATTGCTGAATGTATGAAAATAATAAAAACTTGACACAATTAATTGGAAGAAAAAACTATTTATTTCTCATTTAAAAAATCAGGAGGAAAAAGCAGAAACTTAAGTATGCCTCATTATCTACCACAGTTTTTGAGTGCTAATGGAGTGAAAGACAGAATGCTTTGAAATTTTTTTACATGGACATCTGTAACAATTCTTATAGAAAATATCAGGAGAAAACCAAGGAAAAATGCATTTGATAATGCATGATTCATATTTGCACTTGTAACATGGTGAAAGCACTCACCACAAGGAAATGGATGTTGGTTCTGTGGAGTTACAGGAAGAAACATAATGTACACTAGGCCAGAAATAATATGATTATTTCAAATAATGCTGGACGTGGTCTCCCTTGTCCCTTAACATAGTCCCCATGCCCATGGCAGTGACGGACACTGGATTTAACTGAATTCTCAGTTACATTTCTCTTGCCATTGCTGGGTTTAATTTACCTATTTGGTTTACTAGGTATTTAATGACTTGTGTGAATTCAGGTGTCTGTGATTATCAATACCAATATTGCTCAATACTTGGGATTGAGTCTCCATTGCTTCTATTAACCAGCAAGAAGTACAGAGCCTAAATTGTGGTAATGGGGGGGGATAAAAGTATCACATTGGAGTCCCTGTATTTTTATAGTTATCACTTTCCACTCAGTCTACGCTCTGCACATCCTCAGGGTTGCAGCAATTCATTCTGGTGGCTGATCTCAGTTTAGTAATTTAATTTTTTTTCCTTATGTATCAGAGTGATGGCACATATAAACAAAGCATGTCAATTTGATTTGAGTATTTTGACTTCTCCTCTGACATCTTTACAGCAAAAGCACAACAATAATAAATCTCTGCCATCATTTATTTTTTGTACCCAAAATCCCTGGCCGAGCTCAGGAGATGAATGTAACTCATTTCTGCGCAAAAGTGATGATTAGATTTTTGCCCTAAAGGTTCAAGGTGGCTACAAAAATAACTGAGTCACTACCACGGAGGTATTTAAAAGACATGTAGATGTGGTGCTCAGGGACATGGCTTAGTGGGTGACTTTGTGCTGGTTAATGGGTGGACTCTCTGATCTTAGAGGTCTTTTCCACCCTAAAGGATTCTGTGATTCTGTGAATTAGCATAAATTCAAGGTTTATTCTCACAGCCAGGTTTTCCTGGTAGCCAGGAGATAGCAGGACAGGGAGGGTGTTCGGGGGCTGGATGTGCCCAAGTGCTGCACAGGACAGCTCGGTGACCCAGAACAACATCCCGACAGGTACTGGTGCCTGTGCCTGGACCTGTGTCCTGCAAGCCTGGAGTTTGCTGGTGCCAACACTCCCAAGAAGGTGGTCAGACTTCCAGCTCCAGCCACCTACCCGGGCTAGTTACAAAACAAGCCCCAAATTACATGAAGCTCACTCAGCTCACCACCGGATATTTGTTTAGCCTGCCACTCTCAGGCAAAGTTTTCAGCCGGGTGGTGAAGAATTTGATGCTAAACGCTGAAGCCAAAACCCCCAAAGGCTAAGAAGCAGTGAGAGGCAGTGGCAGAGCCGCGGATCCCGGCAGCCCGCGGTGCCCCTGGCTCGCCCGCCTCTGTTTTGGGTTACACAGTGTGGGTGACTCAGCCAGGGAGAGGGAGCCCCGGGAGGGGGAAATAAATGTGTTTGGAGGAGGAAATTGAAGGAAGGAGAGTATTTTCTGCAGGGGAGTAGAGTGGTATGTAGGACTGCTCGGTGGAAATCCAACATAAACCTTGCACAAGCCTGATCCCCACGACTGTCTTCTCATTCCTTAAGTAGTTGAGGCTTCAGCTCAGCAAAGCATTAAAGCTCAGGCTTCATTTTATGCTGTCAGTAAGTACTTTGCTAAACAGGGGTTTAAAGTATCAATCTCCTTGCATGAGACTTATCCCACCTAATTTTAGACATTTGCAGTGCAGATATCTACGCCAGAGCTAGTGACCCCAGTCTCTCCCCACTGTGAACGAGGACAAATAAGCATCTCTGGGGTGCTGTTCATTAGGTCTGTTCTACCCTAGAACAACAAATAGCACTCACAGAAGTATTTGCAATCAGAGCTCAAAATAGCTAAATCAGATGTAAACATCTACAATCCGTGTACCTACACTCACGCACCTGAACCACAACAGCCTCTGACAACAGATGAGTAGGAAGAAAACATACCAATTGGGAGAAATCAGGAAAATGCAAACTGAATTTTAACAGAGAACGGAAACTGAAAATTATTTTCTCCCTGAGAAAGTACAGTTGGAATTGTTTTTAAGACAAACAGAGGAAGAACAGAATAGGCCATTGTTATTCCCTTGTTTAAGGCATTATTTCTTTCATACTTGCATTGTTTGAGATTGCTTCCCTGCCTCCATTGGTTACTGGGGATTCCTGCTCACCCGCTTAACTTTTAGAAAGCTGTAGTTAGGTAAAGTTAATCTCCTCTTGTGTCAGACAGATATTTTTGAAGGAATAATCTCAAATATTTGAGATATTTCTGCGAAGTTATTTGATTTAGAGCTCATGCTTCTCTGAATATTGAAAACCATTGCTTTCCCTGCGTAGGCAACTGTGATGTAAACTTCTGGGGATCACTGCAAACATGGGAATGCCTGGAATCCCTCTGGGAAATAACTGCAAAACCTTTAATCCCTGTTATCTCTGAGAGCACATATTTTTGTTTGCTTGATTAGCAGTGGGAGAGGATGAGTGATTGGTGTGTTGGGCAGTAAAAGCTTGTGCTGTTTCTCTGCTGCTGCCTCAGGGAAGGTGCTGGCTCCTGGGCACACACCCCTGAGCAGAAGAGCCACAGCAGTGCTCCGTGTGAAGTGGTGGGAGGCAGGGAGTGTGTGGCAAATACAAAATCAGCAGCAACAACTGCAGCTGTTGAAAGTACAACACAGTGACCAGTACTGTTAGACTTAGTGTTCAATCACAGAATCACAGAACCACAGAATCACAGAATGGCTTGAGTTGGAGTTCCAACCCTCTGCTGTGGTCAGGGCCACCTTCCACTAGATCAGGTTGTTCAACACTCCATCCAGCCGGGCCTTGAACACTTCCAGGGATGGGGCACCCACAGCTTCTCTGGGCAGCCTGTTCCACTGTCTCACCACCCCCACGGTAAATAATTTCATCCTAATATTTAACTAGGAAGAATATCTAATTAATGTGGTCTGACTCCAGGAGTTTGGGATGCCCATTTCAGCACCGAGTTGAGGCAGAAAGTTAGCAGTAAAATTGCTCAACATTTCCTTCTGCAAACAGTGGAGACAGGCAGCTCCAGAAAATAATTCCTGCTAAATTCAGGAAAAAGTTTAAAATTTGTGAATTGAATCTCTCTCTGAACACAACAATCTCTCTTTCTAACTGCAAGAAAATCATGAGATCCCTAACAGTGGTGGATCGTTCACTCCTTAAACATTGCTAATACAAACACTGCTTATACAGAATCTTACCACTGGAAAATTCTTTTTTTTCTGCACTTCGACATCTCCTAAAATGAGGACTGTGCTGAGATTGGTGCTTCCATTGCTCTCACAGGGCAGCTGATAACAGAGCTCTGGGCTCTGTGAATTTTCCCTCTGTGGAAAGAGCAGAGGGAAAATTCATGTACAGGACTACAAGACATCTTTCTATTCTGACATCTTTCTGACTCTAAGGTGAAAGCTTCTACCACAAGCCTGGGAGCTGTGTGGGGACCAGATCTAGTAAAAGGTGTATTTCACTTGGGGACAGATTCTGTCTGGGTGTTTTGTGGGACCAAAGAAGAGGAAATGATTCACTGACAAAAGGGGGAACAGATGCCTTGACTCACAGTTTCCTGCTATAACCACTAGACAATTCCTCTAGCAATTCCTTAGTGCATCAAATGGATGGATTAGTTTCTTAATTCCTTCAACATCATGAAATGTTTTTCCAGTATTATACATCCAGGCTTACCATATTGCCTTTTGGAGGAAGACCTCTAGATTTTATTCTGTAAGTTAGTAGAAAAAGTGCCAACCTAAGTATATTTGCCTGTCCAAAAGCTAATTACTGATGGAACCAAAGTGCCAGGTCTGCTGCACTGCTTTCCTCACATGTGGAGGGCTGGGGATTATGGGGTTGATTTACCCATATTTCACTTAGTTCATGAAATTCCAAACGTAACAGAAGATATTTTTTGTGCCTAATTTGGTAAGTTTCTGGATGATGGTTAAGAATCTCAAAAGGATTATGTCCACATAAAAGCAAATTTCAGACATTACTGCTCAATTAAATCATTCTGGGGTTTCACTTTCTTTCCAGTAAATAGAATTTCTTTGTATCCATGACCACTGTAAATGGTTTCTAGATCATACAAGGATGATCAAAAGAGTGATTTATCAGGCATGGATGCAAAAAGCTTAAACTGTCAGCTGTACTTGAGAATCTTAAACCAAACTCCACTGCTGTCAGATTGTATCATATATGCCGTTTCTTTATAGTTATTTCTCCTAAAGAGAAAACACACTGTTTTCTAAACCAGTATGCTTTATGCTGACAAATCCACAGGATCCCCTTGAAGGAACGCTCAGATTCACGGCCCAGGCAGCATTTCCCCTTGCAGGCTGATTTTAGTTTTAGGACTGTGCCATCTGCTGTTGGAATTGCAGATTTCCCTGGGTCCGCACAGTCTGCAGAACTCGGCTCCGACGGCCTGGCCACACACGACTGTGATCAGTGGCAGGTGGGGGACACGTTGTAGAGTGACTGCCATCCCTGTCAGAGGCTTCAACCATCCCAGGATCATTTGTTTCACTGCTTTGAAGGACTCTGCTTTGGCACAGACATGTAAGGGCTTCTAATTTTCCCTCCTGCTCAGAAGTATCAAAGGTGGTATGACACACATGGGATGCAGAGTCCTATTCTACAATATTAAATTTTAGCAGAAAATAAAATCTCCTTCTGCTCTTCAGTTCCATGAACAGAGAAGGTGCACAGGCAACTAAGGAATGGGCAATTTCATCTTCCCAATCTTATACTTTAGTTCCCATTGTTTATATGCTTGTGGGATCACAGAGCCATTAAAAACTAGACTGAACAATAGAGATATTATTCTGCTACTGAAACTGGATTGCACTCTTAACCACAAGCATCTCCTATCTGCCAACATGAAAGCGATACCGCTTTGGGAAAACTGAAAATGACTGTGCACTGGGTACTCAGATTCCTCACAGGGGTAACCCACATCCTCTGCAGAAGCATTTCTGAGCTCAAAGGTCTACCAGGAAAGACTGGCAGGGAAATATTCCCAAATGTATTTTGCAGCTTAACATTTCAACACGGGGCATTTTCCTGGCAGTTGCTGCAGAAGAGAGAGGCATGCTGTGGTCCATGCCTGTCTGTGGCAGCTCAAAAAACGAGGCAATTGGTATAGGGATGAGCTCTCCAAGGGAACAATACCACATTTTGAGAGACACAACTGACCTGGAACGTCTTAATCCCACTCCTGCTTCCTGTTAGAACTACATCGGACTGCCTCACATCACCAACATGCCTATCTACTGACACTATTAGAAAAGGAAATGCTTACATTTTACATGCAGCATTATGTGAGCAGTTAATAGGATTCTGTTCCTGAGAGCTATAGGACCTGGCACCTTTGGCACCTGTCTAATGAGGGGCATGTATATGCCTGGGGATCAAACTGAGAATGGCCAGCACACCACACAATGAGCTCATTAGAAATCCTGAGGCATACACCTTAAACCCTGTTCTGCTTCAGGATTTAGGCAGTTTTTAAGGCTTGTTTTTCTCTCAGCAGCATGAAGATCTCCCAGATCAACAAGCATCATTAATACTCGCAGCTGGCATGACACCAGTGCTCCTCCAAGTACCTGCTCCCAAGGCTTTAGGTGTCCATCCTACCATCAACAATTCCTGCACCAAAATTCCACCCCCTGGCCATGCCAGCCCACGTCACTGGCCACACCAGCTGACCCTGCTGGCCACACCAGTCCATGGCTCGTGGAACCTGCCCCAATGCTACTCACAGGCACAGCACAGTCTGAAGTTAGAACTGAGGCTCACAGGGAAAGCAAGGGGTGTTGTTGCTTTGTGTAGAGCATGGGCTGGTAGAGTTTGGGGAATGCTGATCTGAGAATACAAGCAGATAAAAGATGTGAAATCAAAGCCATTAGCTCCTGAGTTGAAATAACTTGGCCAGTGTTACCCAGCAGAGCTGGGAAGTGAACATGGCCCCCAAAGGTCATGTAAACCATGGTTTGTTTTCTAGTTGAGAAATAAAATGGAAAGTACCAGGAACACAAGTAGAAAATCCCTTTTGCAGACTGAGAATGTGGCTAATATTGATGTTCCTCCTCTGCTTCATTTAATCATCTTACAATTTGTTTATAACAGCAAATGATTCAATTTCAGATAGAAACATGATGAAGTGTCAGCAGAGACCCTTGACATAATGATGGCCAGCATTTCCTTCCAGGATCTGAATTTTTCCCACAGGACATACCATCCACATCAAGCCCTTTTCAAATGGGAGCTGCCTTCTCCCAATACTGCCTGCAGCCTGAGGCTAATTAGAGGAGGGCTGTACAGAGGTCACGGTGCTGAAGACCTTTCCCAGTTTTCCTGGCTTCAGGAGGTTTCAGAGCAAGCCTTGGGCCAGAAGCAGGACTACAAATGAAACAGGAGGGCTGAAAGCAGGAGGCAAAAGTAGCTGTGAGTTTTTGACCAAGAGGGCTTGGGTGAGAATGAAGGGAAATGAGCTGCTGCTGGAGGGAGGCCATGGGATCCAGCCATCACTGGACAGAGCTGGCAGATGGAGCTGGGCATGGAGCCACCTGCTCCTGCCTCAGCTGCCCTCTCCTGCCTGTCCCCAGGCCAGCACAGCTCTGCCCAGCAGCAGCACCACTCAGATAAAGAAACTAAGCCTTGGTATGACTGCCTACATTTTCCAGCCTGGATTGCCTCCTGAGACACTGCTTCCTACATTCCTGAGGTGGATTTGAAAATAGGACTGCCTCTGATCCATGCCAGGTAAACAGATCTTATTTTCCTGGTTTGCATGTAGCATGTGTTGTATCTAATGACCATGGTAAGCTGCAGGCAGTACAGTTTTTGGAGGCTGAGAAAAGACATGTCTCATCTCTGGAGATGTCTCATACATATAAGGTCAATACCCTAAATTTAGAACAACATTACATGAAAGGAACATGAAGTGTAAGGAACTGCTAAAGGACTTGAAGTTAGCTTAAGCACACACTCCTACAAACACTCAGAAAATTGCAAGATACTTCCTTCTGAAAAACAGCTACCAAATATGCAGCCTTCCCTTCTAAAATGCTGCATTATTTGGGAAGAAATCTGGAAGAACAAATAATGCTATGCATGCTGCAACAACATGTTGCTGTTATGGTGTGGCTGGCAGGCTGGTGGGATGGCTCTGAGTGCTAAATTATGCCATGTTGTGAGAGATACAGCCCCAGAAATGAAATGTTATCAGAAAAGTTACAATATAGTTGCCATGGCAATTATAAAAAGGGAAACCATTGGTGTCATTTATTTCATTGTCACGTGCCTTATGGTGAAATCTTGGCACCCTGGGTTGTGGAAGGAGACGATAAATGTGGGGTTTATCCCAAGTGGCTGAGGGTTTTTTGTGTAGGCTGAGCAGAAGAGCAACAACCCCAACAAATCCTGATTGTCTGGATCCTTGGGACACAACTCAGGGACACAGTCTTGGGATTCAGACAAAATGGTAGTTTGAAAAACCTTAGGACTCAGTTGCTAATAGAGATTTCTGCTAAAAAGCCAGATCCAGAATTTTCTTTGTGATTACTGTAGCCCTGTGGCCTGGCTGCTCATGGGACAGAGCCCTTGTTAGAGCAAACCCATGTGCACTGGAACCACAGGCAGCTGCCAGCCATGGAGGAGGCTCAGCCTTCCCTGTGACTCCTCCTTTGAAGGAACTGAGGTCACATTTTATTTAATGGAAATTAGTAATCTGGCTAGGAAGCAGAAAAAACATGAGCAGTCAGCTCCAGTGGTGCCCCTCATATGTTGATGAGGAAAAGAGAGCTAAAATGATCCCACACCATGTGTCTAGGATCAAGTTAATAGGTTACAAAGGCTGAATGTTACCTCTCCATAAGACAATGCAGAAAAAGGACATCCAGGGATGTGCAAAATAAAAGACTCCAAAACCAACACGAGACCTGTTGGAAACCCCTTTTGGAGAGAAATACAGCTTTAGTATCTTTTATTTATCAGAATTGAGTCTAAGAGGTAATGCACACGTGACACTGAAGCACTTTCTCAGGAGGAACACGAGAACGATATCACTGTCAGAGCAAGTCACAGAAATCACTGGTGGGAAACCAGAGCTAGATGACATTAAATTAGCAAGAATATGTAGGTTTTTTTCACATGGAGGATGACTAAACATGAGAAGAAACCATGGAGGATGTGGTGGATGTGGTACATTTTTCAGACCCCCACATCTCCAGATCAAAGTGGAAGGTCCTCTTCAGATGAGAAGCTTATCTGAGCACATCTAGGGAGAGCCATGCCTTTGATACCCAGATCTCATGAGAATGTGAAACTGCCTGAACACTGCAGAGTAGCCACACTTTTACCAGTGAATGTGTATTCAGACATTTTTGACACTAAAACCTTCCTGAGGGAAGTGATGCCCTCCCTCCAGTGTGTCAGCTGCATCTCTCAGAATGCTGGTTTTGATAGCAATAAACTGTGTGTCATCACTCATTTACTGCATGCTCACTGTGTCGTGTGCCAGTTTGGATGAAAGCAAGGAGAGACATCTTAATTTGGAGACTTCTCTGTAGACATCATGTTCCTGTAAAATTGCACACGTGCTGCTGGTTGCTGATGAAGGGACCTAGGAAGTCTCTAAAGCATGAGCTTGAAGTGTTTGTCAAAAGAAACAGCAAATTACCAGCTGGTTTCCCAGACAGCTGGATGTGGGACACAGGCTGAAAAGCACTGAGAATAAATATGCATGGAAATAACATAATAAAGCCCTGTCTTTTGCTGCTAAACAAATACATTCATTACTTGTATAAAATATTTATAGTGGTATGTGGTAAGTTGCATTCAGCTGGGTTTTTTTGGGGGTTTTTTTTGGTTTTTTTGGTGGTTTTTGTGTGGGTTTTTTTTGGGGTTTTTTTTTTTGGGTTTTTTTTTTTTTTTGTAGGGGGGAATAAATTTTCCCACCAGACTCCCAGATCACCACTGAGGAAATGTGCAAAAACCTACCAATCCTGCTGTATATTCCTGCAGCTCTGGCTTCCACCCAGGGGAAGAATGGGTGCTAAGGGTGCTAGGAGTGACCTGGGGCACTTAACAGCTTCTTTCTGAATTGTTTGACAGGGATGCAAACCTCTTCACCTCCAGGAAAGCCAGTTATGCATACTTTTATGTCTACTTCTGCTTTGCTCTCAAGGCCTTTGATTTTATCTTTAAACCAGCAGTGTTTACGGTTCTCAAGATGATGTGTTCTGCTAAACAAGTTCCTTTGTCCCACAGTGTGGCTGACAAATCTGCTAGTGAAACAATTTTACTATTCAGCAACTTCAGTTCTGCCTCCAACATTTTCTCTGTCGCCTTTGAACTGCCACTGCTGCATTGATGCCTGCTCTGGCTCTGCCTGCCATGCATGTCATTGCTATAGCCCATTAAAAGCAGTTGCAGCCGTGCTTACCACTGGCTTCCTCCTTCCTTTGAAGCCGTTTTCTTTGACTGGTCTTAATTAATGCATAAGCTGGGAAAGTGCCTTCTTTCCTCCTTTCAAGATGTTTTTTGTTTCTTTGTTTTAGTTTCATGTCTTTGGCTGAATAGATGTTTCCAGTATGTTCTTTATGAAAATGAAAGGGAAATTGAAGCTTACACAACTTTTTTATTGGTGAAAGAAACCCAGGCCGTGGTCTTTGACTGCGTTACCATTGCGTGCTTTTTCGACTCCATTGCTTCTCTCTATTCAGGAAAGCCAAGTAACATGATTAAAGTCTTCTTCCAACTCAAAGACTTTGACAGCAAACAAAGATGGATCACTTACCAACTGAATGAATCATGTACAGGAAACCAAGGCAAGTGTTAAACATATTTACTAGGGGAATCAGTTAAGAATGGTATGCTGAAGATCTGCAATTAATTAACAGCAGTTCCCTGTACTGAAACAAGAGATTGAAAAGCTATTAGATAATTAGTAAAATTCTATAAAGCTGCATTCCTCAAAGCAGCCACAGATGCCGAAAGGAAATGCCGGACTGCTAGGCCAGATACCAACTAGTCAAGGAATTAATCATCTTATTTAATGGCAAATACCTGGCCACGTGGGCAGCTGTGCAAAAGAGCTGAGTAGTCTGAGCAGATGGAGCACTCCTCTCTCATTACTGGTCATTGTCACGCTGCTGCCAGGCGTGCAGCTACCACCTTCCTCAGTTTCCTCATCAGCAATCTAGGCAAGCTCAGTGCTTCAGGCTTCAGGCATCAGCTTTAGGCATGTCCATGGAAAGTCACTGCTGCACCAGGGCTTCACACAGGAGGAAAAATGGGAGCAGTTTGCAAATGACACAAATATGTAATGAATGTGTGTCCTGCACACGAGCAGATGAACCTCAGCACTTGATGCAAATGTCCCTTCAAGCCTGTAAACAAGCAGGCTGTGAGACCATCTCAGCCTACACACATCTTCATTGCAGCAGAGCAGGAGGGTCCCAGGGCCTGCAGCAGGAGCTTGCTGGGGGACACAGCCTCACTCAGGGTCTCATTGCCCACAAATGCCTGAAACAGAGACCTGTGCTTGGATCTCAGCCACATCCAAACACCCTCCTGCCCACATCTGCACAGTGCTCCCCAAAACCCCTCCCAGCTGTGGGCTCAGAAACACAGGGACTGCTCCATGGCACTTCAATGGGTGCAAACCCCACTGTTTTCCACCCAGTTACCCCAAATCCCCCAGGCTCAGACAGGGGAAAGCAAAGCCTTGTGATCCTACGAGGAGGGTCTGTTCTGAAGAGCCTGGTCAGCACCAAGGGCTCCTCTAAGGGAAGGCACAGCTCCTGCTCTGCCCTGACAGGGATTTCTGAGCAGCTGCTTGGAAACAAAACTCCCTGCCTTCTTCCAGATGCAGCTGGCTGAACTCCTCAAGGTTAGGGAGTCTGGTTAAAGAGGTCTCCTCACTGCCCCTCAAAAGGTGGTTTTGATGGGACCTCAAAAGATGGTGTTATTGGGGCAGTTTAAAAGCTTCCTCTCTATATCTCTGACTTGTTTGAAATCACTAATTCACTAATTCACTTCTATCATGTTTGTTTGTTGCTGCTCATTAAACATGAGCAGTGTCAGGGAAGGGCATTTCTCTTGGCTTTTGTGGGAGAATCCTTAAGTCTACTGTTAATACATCAGGTCAGAACCTTATAATTTCTGTGAAGTGTTATTAAAAATCATTTAATTCCTTCCTTTTTTTAGTAAATTTCATTTGTAATGATTCAATAGAAAATTGAAATAAAAATTTCAGCTAGAAAACTCTGCTTTGCATTTACTATGAAAACTGTCCAAACCAAGCTTTTTGTCTTTTTTTTTCAGTTGCCATATGATTTTGTCAAAATCAGCTTTCATGCAATATTTAACCATTAATAAGACTGGATCTTATATTCTCCAGAAAACTTCCCAAAGCCTACCTTCATAATTTCAGCATCCTGAATGACAAACTCAGCACAGAAGCAGGCAGGTTTGACCAGGACCCATCAGGCATTAATGTCTGCAGTATTTTGTCAGTGGAAACCCACCACATTTTGATCTATGACAGAGAGGTGGTTCCAGCTCCTAATTGTTGGACTTTCTGTCCAGGTATGAAGGGACAGCAATTCCCCATCTGACACTTGCAATTAGCTCATGTCACACATAAATGGACAAATATCTCCTCACGTTTGCAATAAAATTCAGTCTTTCCGTATAACATGACATGATAATAATTTGTGCTATTTTCATAGAGCAATGATGTAAGAGATATGCTGCCCAATGAGCCTGTAATAATACTAGAAAAAAAAAAGGTCTAATATGATGATGTTTATCTTTTTAAATAAATGCCATTAGAGGCCAGCCACAGTAATTGCCTCTATTGAAGAAAAAAAAGAAATAGAAAGGAATGGTGCAAAGCAGTAATCTCATACTCAATTAAGCAATGCTGACTCCTGAAATGTCTTTCAGCTTGTTTCCCCAGGAAAAGAAAAACAAATTTAGATGAGCTGAAAGTAGTGAATTTATGAGCTGAGATATAGATTATTTGCATTTTAACAGCTCAGACCTGAAGAAATGTATCTTCATTTTACAAACAGAGAAATAAAGAAGGGTCAAAAATAAAAACCAGATAAGGAAAAAAAAATTACAAGTATCTAAACTAACCACAAAACTGCGATTTTTAACTATGGAGGAAGTCCCTCTCTCTGACATTTGCACATGACAACTCAGTTATCATGCTCAGGGCTCCAGATGGGTGCAAGATAGACATATTCTCACAAGACATCAGTATCAGGCCTAGGAATAGAAACACTCACATTCCTGAGGTTTTAAACCACAGATTATTCAGTGCTGAAATTTAGAAGATCAGCAGTGTGAGATACAAACAGAAAATGATAACTTGTGTGATCCATGTTTAATCAGAAGCTTCCTATCCCAACAACAGTATTTGAAGGACCACCATACCCCCACAGCTCCCTCCTGTATGTTAAGCATTTCTCTCTCTCTCCCAAAACCTTCCTCTCCCCATAAGGCCATTCAGCATATAATTTTAATCATAATTAGGAAGGATGGATAATGAGCCTTCCCCATTGCTGTCTTTTCAGTGGGTTTGAGCTCCAGCACTTGGATCCACACTCAAGAGAGAGCAGTCCCTGCTGGGTGTGAAATAAACAGTGACAGATAAAAGCCATTCCCTTACCAGCCCTTTCTCTGCACTTGGATTTACTACAAACACGACTTTTTATGCTGTTTTAGTTAAATAAGCTTCTTCTTGTTGTTGTTTTTTGGTAGTTATGGCCCCTGGTAAGTCCCACTGTGTTTGTGCCAGGTGCAAAACATAACCATGCTGAGAGAACAAGGAGCTCAGTCTTTCCCTTCACTACTATTCAATGTTTATTTATTGCTCAGAGGTTGTTCCCCGAGATTGACCAAGGCAAAACTGAGCTTTCCACTTTAAAAGAAACTCGGTGACTTTGAAAAAAAAGACTTTCTGAGAGCATCATCTGCACTTATTCATCAGGTGGCTGAAGAAATTTTCCATCCAGCGCGGCAAAGAGGTCTGTGGTTCGAGGCGCTCTGCTCCGCGCTCCGCTGGCGGCGGTGAGATGCTGTTTGTCGGCGATCAGCCCGAGATGAGAGCGCATCCTGCGTTACATGGCAGCGCTTGTCATCATCACAGCGATGCTGCTCGGTAACGACGTGCTTGTAGCGCTGCCTGACAACAGAAGTACATCCCTAAACACTGCTCCGTCTAGACTGGGGAATTTTGCCAGAAAAGCATCACTTGTGAGCATCCCCGCACACCCCAATTCCTCGGCCAAACACCTGCCGCTTCGAATGGCATCACCTTCACCTTTCATCGCGCACCGCTCTCATCCTTCCGCGGGGAGAGCCAGTCCGTGCGTTAACCCCTTCCTCCCCGCACGGGCGATCGGCCGCGCCCGGGGTCCCACTCCCGCCCCCCGCGCGGCGCGCCCGCCCCTCGCCTGGAGCTCCCGCGAGCTCCGACGCGTCCGCGCCCGCGGCCCCCGCCCTCCGCAGCCGCGCCGGGGCCGCTCGGGGCGGCGGCGGCGAGCGCGGCTCCGGCACCAACTTTGGGAGCGCGGCGAGCGGAGCGTCCCCGCGGGGCGGGCGCGGCCATGCTGGGGCCGGCGGCGCGGATGGCGCTGGGCGCGGGGGAGCTGCCGGGCCGGCTGCTGGCGCTGCTCTGGCCGGCGCTGGTGCTGGCGGCCGCCGCCGCCGCGCTGCTCGTCCTGCGGGGGCTGCGGGACCGAGGGGCCGCGCCGGGACCCCCCCGCCGCCGCGCCGCCGGGGAGGCGCAGGAGGAGGAGGAGGAGGAGGAAGAGGAGGAGGGGGATGGCCCCGCGGGGGCCGGCGGCCGGGCGGCCGGGGCGCTGCCGGCGCGGCAGCCCGAGGAACAAAGGCGCTCGGCGCAGGTAAGGTTAGTGGGGGTCGCGCCTGGCCCGCTCCCCGGGACGGGACGAGCATCCTTCCGTCTTTCCTCCGCCGCACCTTTCCAGGGCAGAGAACAGTCCTGCATCCCCTGCGTCCGGCCCCACCGGGCTGCTGCCGTCCCATCTCACCCCTTCTCATCCCATCTCACCCCTTCTCATCCCATCTCACCCTGTCCCATCCCATCTCATCCCGCCCCGAACCTCTCGGTGTGATTTAGGGGTGAGGCGCTCAGCATTCCCCGCCGAACGCTGTGGTGGCATCAAGATGACAGTGCAAGGCAGCAGGCTGCCCGAGCACCTGGCTGGGGGTGCTGGCGCTGGCCTTTCATCCGCCGTTCTGTCTGACAGCATAACTCCATCTGAGACTGATCCTCTTTGCAGGGCATTACGAAAACTCCAGTTAATGTCCGTCATATTGTCCATCATATTAAGAAGCAATATACAAGAATAGTATCCATACTACGGTGTTAATACAGTGTGCTAATTATGTGTATTTACTCCAAATCAAAGCTCTGTTGTTACTGCATGAACACCTGGCTGTGAGCTGATGACCATGGCCACCCTGTTGAATATGTGCTGTGAGTTTGATTTGATGCAGTGTTGAAGTTTCTGTATGACATTGCCATGACTGTTCCTTTGACACACTGTAAGCTGTCTGTAGCAGAAGATCTCAGTGTAAATTACAGAAAACAATTTCACCAAGGCACTGCAATATGGAAAGCAAAGCGCTCAGAATAACTTACCAAACATAAGTACGTACTTAAAATTAATACATCGAGCTTTTTTTAACATTTTAATCTGTTACTGTTGTCTCCTAGGTCTCATTTCTGAGCAAGACAAACAAAATTAATTTGGAGGATTTTTTTTAAGTGCTATAAAAGAAGTGGGTTTGTTCCTCAGGAACAAAAATGTGTCAGGCTTTCCATTGTAACGCTAATTTTCAAGGGTTTATTATTTTGTTGTGGAAGCTTTGGCTTTTAGTCGTATTGTAGTTATCTTTTAATAAATTATTCAATTTTAGGGTATTTTTTCTTTCATCAGTCAGAGCAGAATCTTGACCTGTCTGCACAAGTACCCCTGAATTAGTAAAGAACAATCCAAAAGCAATCTGAAGAAACCTGACAGTGTCAAGGGGTGAAGAAGGATTTCAGTAACAATTTTATTATACCTTTATAATCATCAATACTAGATAACTAGAGTTGCCTGCAGAACGAATGAAAAATTTCCAGAGCCACCAATACTGGAGGCAGTGTGGGACAGCAAGGGGAGACACCCATTTTATGGTTTAATCTGTTACTATTATCTCCTAGGTCTAATTTTTGAGAAAGACAAAATAAATTTGCTGGGATTTTTTTAATGAGTGCTATAAAATAAGTGGTTTTGTTCTTCATGAACAGAAATGTGTCAGAGACAGTCCAGGTGCTGTGATGGTGGCAGGGTTATTAGTTCAAGCTTATGGCATTGATTTGAATAGATATCTTCTAGTCAGAGATGCTGCATCTCACAGGCCTAAGTAACAGAAACCAAAGAAGAGGAGGGATAAACTGAAGGGATAAATTTGTTTACAGTCATCTGCAGTTTCTGCCATTAATCTTATCTTTTCCAGTGCTGAGCAATTCCTACTCTTTAGGGACTGGGCTCTAGCAGTTGCATTTATACAGTAGCATCATATTCTGTATGAGACCCACTGATTATTGTGCAGAGTACAGAAAACATGGTCCTGAGGAGCTGGAGGATGAGAAGAGGATGATCAAGAAAAATAACTTAAAAGATCTTGAAGATAGATAACTCAGAGAAAATATCTTGCATGCTGAAATGAAAAATGAAGGCTTGCCCTCCCATGACAGTGCCGTGCCCTCTCCTTTCTCTGTTTGTCTCTTTTGTTTTCTTTTCCCCATGTGCCTTCTCCACTGCTCCTTGTCATTTCCCATCAGGTTCTCTCTGTCTTTGGAACATCATATCCTTGAGGCAAAAGCTGTATCTCCTTACTTGAGTGTAAAATGCTGCCCTGCTTTGGCACTTAGCTGATGGGAGCATGCCAGAAGAGCCAAACACCTTTGATATGCTGAAATCTGCATATGAAAATCTCCACCAAAGAGCAGCAGAGGTGTCATTAATAACAAAGTCTCCCATTCATACACATGGCCAGTGATAAGATGGGGTGTGCAGGTGTTACAGGAAGGGACCCCCTCTCTGCTGCCTGCTGAGATATGAAAAAAACAAGACACAAATTGCCTCCAGTGCTCAGGTGTGTTTATACATCCCAGCAGCCAAACATCTGCATATCCTGAAGTGGTGGATAAGTCAAGATCTTAATTAAAAGAACCTAGGTGGTTAATTATTTTTTCAGTTTGGGAATGCATGTTTGCCAGTAATTCCCAGTTGCTGCCCCAGGGGTGGGCTGTCAGGTTGCCTTCCCATGAAATCTGCTCTTACTTGGCTACAGGATGATGTAGGACTGATCTTCTTCCCCTTGTGTGTCCCTACTCCCCACAGCAATGGGCAGGCAGACACTGTCCAGGAGCCACAGTGCCCTGTTAGACCCAGACTCAGTGGCTTGTGAGATCAGTCTGTTGAACAAACTTTCACAGAGCCATGGAATGGTTTGGCTTGGAAGGGGACCTTGAAGATCATCCAGTTCCAGCTCCCTTGCTGTGGGCAGGAACACCTTTCACTAGACCAGGTTGCTCAGAGCTCCATCCAGTCTGTCCTTTAATACTTCCAGGGATGGGGCACCCACCACTTCCCTGGGCAACCCATTCCAGTGCCTCACCACTCTCATGGTAAAGAACTTCTTCCTAATATCTAACCTAAACCTGCTCTCTTTCAATTTGAACTCATTCCCCCTTGTCCTCTTGCTACATGCTCTTGTAAATAGTTTTGCCCTATCTTCCCTTCAAGTTCCCTTCAGGTAGGGGAAGGCCTCAGTTGGATCACTGTCATGGCTTAGGAATGGTAGTCCCCAATTTAGTGTGCCCCCCAAGATTCCCCAAAACCACATGCTCCTCCCTCCTGCTCTGCAGCTTTTCCCCTCCCACCTACAGTGGGATGGGCTTGAGACTTGGAGGCACAAAAGGTAAAGATCATAAAATGAGATAAGATCAGTTTAATGGTAACAGCAACGAGATAAGAAAACAATCAGGAACAGAGTAATACTAATGACAGAGGGTACAAGAAAAGAAATTATTTACGCAGAAACCCCTTGACAATAGACAATACCAGACTGGCAGGAACCCCTTCTCCCCAAAGAGAGTTCAGAGTTCCTTCCCCTGACACTCCTGGTAATGGCTGTAAGGTGGGATAGAATAAGCTTTGGGTCCTGGCCACACCTCCGGACAGTTTCTACAAAAAATTAACCCTGTCCCGTCCAGAACCAGGACAGTCACCCTGAAGTCTTCTCTTTTGCAGGCTGAACCACCCCAATTCTCTCAGACTTTCCTCATAGCAGAGGTTCTCCATCCCTCTGATCAATTTGGTGGCCTCCTCTGGACTCGCTCCAGCAGGTCCATGACATTCCTGTGCTGGGACCCCAGAGGTGTAAGCAGCCCTGCAGCTGGGGTCTCACCAGGGCAGAGCAGAGCAGAGGGGCAGAATCCCCCCTCCCCTGGTGCTTTGGGTGCAGCCCAGGACACACTTGGCTTTCTGGGCTCTGAGAGCACGTGCCTGTGTCATGTCCAACCTCTCACCCACCACTTTGTTCCAATGGATACATGGCCTCCAAACAATCATACAAGCACACTTTGAATGTGATCTCATTAGGCATAGAACAAAAAGTTACATTCTGGCTGTTGTCACAAAGCCATACACACCCAAAAAACAAAACAAAACAAAACAAAAAAAAAAGGGTCTAGAAATTACTCTATGTTTAGTCTTTTTCAGAATTGCCTTTTCCCTAATTTTGTGAAATTGCTAATGACACTTGCTGGAAGCCAACTGATCTGAATGGCAGTTGTTGAGTTGGGGGTTTGTGTTTAATCAACGTTCCTGGGCTGTTCTGCAAATTGGTCAGTTGTAAAGAAGAGCATTTTTTACAAATGCAGTGACATAATCTTCCTTAAGCAGCTTCTAAAAATATGTGCTGACACATTCCAAAAGAAAGCTTTCTGCTTTTCTGAAGTGTCTTTATAAGCTGGAGACACTTTTTGCTTCTTGAAGGATTGCTTAACAGTACCAGAACTACATATCCATCCCTTCAGCTCCAGAGTTTTGCAAAAAATAGACTTTTTCTTTTACTTTTTCAGGTTACACAGTATTTTTCATGCCAATGTAACACAGTTGCACAATTATTTTTATGCACTATCTTGGATGAGATTTGATTTTTAAAGTATCCTGGAAGGTGTTGGACTTTGGTAATTGCCTCCTTAAAACGGAGCCTTTATCCCTTGTTGAGATGCTGCTCTAATTAATCAGAATAGAAGATCCCAGGAAACTGATTTCTTCATCCCTCCTCACAACAGTAGTTTTAATCTACTCATGCTGCAGAAACTCTTTCCCCAGATATGAGAGCAGCTGAACTGAGGCAGGTTCTTGTCAGGTGTGATTGTGTTTATGGCTGCTGTGTGGCTTCTCCTGTTTCCAGGGAAGGCTGGCCAGCTGGAGGATGTGTAGTGCAGGCAGCACCATCTTAAGGACGTTTCCCTAAATCTTCTCATGCAGCTGCTTTGGGATAAGAATGGCTACATATGGCAAACCTGTCTCCCACTCCTTGTTATCAACTGTGTTTGTGCTCAGGGGGCCCCTATGGACAACTTCATCCCTGGGAATATGTGCAGACAAACAGGTTTTCTGTGCTGATGGCCCAGGTCCTTTTCCACAAGGTTCTTGGAGCATCCATGTGATGGGAGAACTGCCCCTTTCTTTTCTACATTAGGTGCCATAAGGGAAAGGGAAAATTTCACATATGCCTAGTGTGTAGTTCTATGTAATTCTGTCTGTTCATTGCATGTGTTTCCCTTGTGATTTTCCTTTCCAACAGACTCTTCTTTCCTACTGGGAACACATTTGTCTGAAGTGATTTTGCCAGGGAAAACTTTGTGTTACCACATATCAACAACAGCTATTAACAATAAGATTATTAGTATTTACAGTATTGATCAAAACCCAGGACTGTGCTCTCTTTTCCCTCCCCTTTGCAGATATGTCTCTGTACTGTTGTGAGCAGCCATGTCCCAAAGAAGTTCCTTTATGTCCTTCTGCCATGCATGGAGAGCCACTCAGTTTCCTTTGCTAACAAACACAACATTTTTTTGGCTTTCCATTTTTACCTGAGCAGAAATTGCCATTGTGTTATCCTTTCTCTAGCTGTTAGAACTGAATGAGTGATTTTCTTTGAAGCTGGTACTTTCCTGTTTCTCTGATGGCCTCTGCCTAAACCCCATCCTTTCTCCCCTCACAAATGCAGGCTTGTCTTTTCCCATTCACCTGGAACCCACTGGTTGAGGGAATAGGTCTCCCAGAGCAAAGTCCATCATCAGGACAAGAGCATGTGGTGTGGCAAAGCCAGACTGGCCAGGATGTCTGCTTCCATTTATGAATCAGGGTTAATGAAACCCAGCACTGCTTTGTTTCCCAAGCCGTTTGTCTCGCTGTCTGTGGATGGAGGAATGCGAGCCCTGTCTGGCTGCAGCAGCAGCAGCAGCACTTGGGTTTGCTCTCCCTGCGGCCCAGACCCAGGAGAGAGACAAGAACCCACCTGCAGAGAGCCAGCAGTGAGCTGCAAGTGGTGCTGCAAATAATCTGACTCAGAGCATGGAGTGTAGGGAGTGAGGACCGGATCTTCCAGAGGATGCTGAGAGGGGTGAAGACTTCCTGCTCACTTTTCAGCTTGTTGAAGATCTACTGAGAAAGCTGAAAAGTGCAGTCATACCTTGTTCAGTTGTAACAGAGCATGTTTGAGGGAGATTGTTTATTTCCCTGCTTAGAAAGTCGTTTTCTTTTTGTTCTTTTCTCCCACCCCCTCCCTTAATATTTTAATTTAGTGCATGTTGGTGTTACTTTTGTCATACCAGTATTGCCTTTTGGCCTACATCCACAACATTTTTCCGTGTTGTAACATAAAGTGAAAAAAACTCCAGTTTTTTTCACTGGAATTGAGCACTATGAAACAATTTAATTGAAGTACTTCTTAAATCTGGAAATGGTTTTGTGTTCACAGACCCCCTGCCAGAATGGGGTAGTTTTGCTTCCTTTCATTTCCAGTGTCCAACCCACTTAATTTGAGTTTTCTGAAAGTGGTAGCTGAGAACAATTTTCTGAATCTTTATTCATGTTCTTAAATGAATTTCCTGATTTCCAATGTGTGAAGCATATAATAGCTCCCTTTGGGTTTCATAGGCTGAGTTTATTTTGTCCTAGTATCCCTCTACTGGGCAAACCTTTCCATGCCTTCCTCAGGAAGGCAATTTTAAGCACCTTTCCCAAGAGGGACAAAGGGCAGTTAGTGAACCTGAAGCTGATATTCACTCAATTTTTAATTACTCCTCTAAGCAGTTGGTGGCACTGAGATGTGAAAGCTGGCTGCCTGATCTGATAGACACAAAGGTGTTGGGTTTTATAAAAATGACTAGTCTAGCAAAACTATTGAAATGCATAAAGCTTAAGTCTCTAGGTGTACAGCTTTATGGCTTTGAATACAAGGTTTATAAACCCAGCATTTTTTGGCACTTGGAGATGTATCACTTTGCCTCCTTTCTTTGTGACTTTATGTAGAACTATATTAACAGCATAAAACAAATTAAACACTAGCTCAAGAGAATCAGAAATTGCTAGTTTCAGAACAATCATCAGGAATATAACCTTAAGTTACATAAAAAAGGGAAAAAAAGGCAGGGGGTGGGGGGGAAATCCTGTTCCACTGGGTCACGAACCAAATGGCCATGAACTAAAAATAATCTTTCTATTGTTCCACAGAATGTGAGTAGAAATTAATATGCTAAGTCTGATTCCACTAAAAGTCCTGATTCTGTTTCTCTGCATATATTTGATGTATTTGGAATTGCACTTAAGACTTAATATACTCATTTAATGTGGTGGATTTAGATGTGTTTTCCCAGTACAAAACTACACTTTTCATTAAGAAAAAAATTCCCCTGACAATATTAATTTCTCTTTAATGATTGCATTAGGTTAAATGAAATAAAATAATGAAAATTCCTTTTTCCTTTTCATAGTGGCCAAATGGCACGATAAAGAGGCATGACTAATCCCCTACCCTAAGGGCTTCAAAAGGAAAGAATAGGGTAGGGTGGGGTTCCTCAGCCACACAGCCAGCTTACTGCCTGAAAAAGGGTTGGATAAGGGCAGGATTTAATACAAAAGGTCAGGCTAACATAATGCATTTCCACTGAAAGGAAATAGAACTCAGTAAAAATTCTTGGTGATGAAAGAAAGGGAGTTGCTGGTATTACTGAGGGATGGCAGAAAAGCAAGAGATATTTCAGGTTTGAAAAAAGAGCATCACCACAGTGGTGGGACATTTTCTGAGCATCAGTCAGTAGTCAGGTTTGGTATTTTTTTGCACTAGCTGTTCATTAGGAAGGATGCAACAAGGTTCAGGAGTCCCAGGTGGGCACTTAGGGCTGAATAGCCACTCAGTCATCACGAAAACCCCTGGGACATAGTAAATGACTGTCACTAGTGTATATTTAACCTCCTAGTCAGTGATGGAGAGAGAGTGGGATGTTGGTCTAGCAGGTAAAATATCATTTCAGTAGCAAATGTTGTGCTTCTCTGGTAAAAGCACCAGCAGCAGTCAGGTTGGCGAAGCACTAAAAGTGCTGCAATTTTCCAGCTCCTTGCTTACTGTCATTTATACAGAGAAAAGGTCCAGGAACATGATCCTGCCCCAGAGCCAATATCGTTTGCATCTTCCCTGATCCTCTATTGCACTCAGCATGTTCCTTCTGGATTCTCCTTGCCTGTGTGAGGGCCCTGTACAGCCTCGGGCTGTGCTCGCTTACCCAGCCAGGGGGAGGAAGGCAGTTTCATGTCCTTAATCCTGACATTTCCTTGGCTCTGCCTGTAGTCCCTCGTGCAGAAGCATCTTGATATAAAGAGAGGCTAACAGGAGGTGGGATGTGTCTTATCCTCTTATCTGTGTGTTTCTGGAAGGCTGCAAAAAAGCATCCTCCTCCTTTCCTCCTAAGCTGGTGTTGCTATTTCTGTGCCCATGGTGGCAGTCTTGCTCAAAGTGCCTTCACTTGGGAGGTCCATTTGCAAAGATTTTAGAAAACAGTGAAGATTTCATTATGAAAACTGGGAAATCACCAGGGTTTGATGACATCAGGAAGGAATATTCCACTTTCATATTGTTTGGCTTCCCCCAATCACCTCTTCTTGCATTCATCAGATAAAATTCAGTTTTCCTGAAGTTCTGTCATATAATTGAAAAGTCATTCCCCCAAGATTCTATATTGCATCGGAATTGTTGTCCACTGAGACAAGATCTGTCTGTATTTTCACACATTTAAATAGACAGAAACATGTGCCAAGAAAGAAAGAATAATATAAACTCAAGATTTTCCACATCTACGTGGTTCAAATTTTCACCAAAATGCCCACATTTTCACCAAAATGCCCAAATTTTCACCAAAATTTTCACCAAAATGTGGGATATAAAATACATATGGTTTTGTATTTTATATCCCACATTTTATGTGAGAAGCTGCTTCCCTCCCTGCTGCAGGTAGAGTGGGATTTTCCCCTTGAGCAGAGCAGGAGATGGAAAACTATTTGCTTTGTGGTGGGATTTATGGAGTGCCTCTAGTAAATGGACCTGAGAGGCTTAGAAGAGAGTGCCCATGGGAAAAAACAAGACAGCCTTGATAGCTACTAACAAATGTTGCTGGGTTTTAACAGAGAGGTAATAATTTTACTAATGTTCAGAATAACATAATTGTAAACAATTATATTGTTTGCATTTGATAGCTAGGGAGATGGAGGAGATTTTGGCTTAAGCTTATAACGTTGAGCTGGTGGAATTACTGATACAACAGGCAGGGGTTTGCCTCCTGCTACTGTGATGTTTTACTGGAAGACCCCAAATCTGTATTGTCTGTGTGCAAAGTCCACAATTTTGGGGCTTCCTCTCCTAATCATTTTGGAACTTGGGGTGAACACCACCAGCCTGCTGGGTCCGTGTCCACCATGGGCTTGGGCTGGTAACTGGTAACTGGTCTGGAATTCCAAGCAAACACCTGCAGGGATGAAGCATTTGCCAGCATACAGGTGCCTGTCATGTACTTCAAACAAGACCTTTCTGAGACTTGTGAAAAATAGCTCTAAAATCCTCAAAATGCCAAAGAGATGACTATTAGGAGTCTGAAGGACTGCAGCCCCACTGGGTCTGCTGGGGAGAGACATGGGCAGTGACCCACAGGATTTGATCTGCTGCTAACTAATCATGGCCCCATCTCAGGGACAGAGATGACCTGTGAGAGTGTGGAGAGGGAGGAGGAAGCATCAGCTGCCTTCCCTTCCCCAAGAGGACTGGGCACCTGAACTCAAGAGGATTTTGCTCCAGGCAGGGCTGCCTTCACCTGCCAGGGACCCCGTTGTCCCAGGCAGAGGAGGCAGAGGATGGATCAGGGATTAGGGTGACAGCCTGAGTCAGGCTCCCTTCTGGGAGATGTGGGTTCAGCTGGGCAGCCCAACAGGTCTGATGGGCTGAAGGAAGCCTGGGCAGTGCTGAACAGCAGCTGCATTGCACGGGGAGAGCAATGCAGAGAAGTCAGAGAAGTTCCATACCTGCAGCATCGAGCTGCCCTGTGTGTCAGGGGGAAACAGAGGCACACGTGGAGGGAGCTTCAGCCTTGTCTTGGGTGCTGCTGGCTCTGCATAGTGTGCAGTGGCCCTTGCTGTCTCAGCTGCAGATTTACACCCTCCCATCCCTGTAGCTGGTGGCTGGCAATTCCCAGGGAATTCTGAGACAGCTGAGATATTAGTCAAACTATAATTTGAAAAGTCCTTAAACATTTATCGTTTACTTTACTGGATCTAGGTAGGATAAAATCTATTATTTTGGTTGTTCAGGTAGATTTGAGAGGGAACATAAGGTCCACCCCAACTGGTAAACAAGAATTAAAAATAAGAATATTAAAATAAGCCCTCTCATGTCTATGCTGTTTCTTTAAGACAGGCTTACCCTATTTGAAAAACGACTTTGATCCTAGACAAATCTTATGATAAACCACAAATATGTCTGCTTTGGAATAAATCTTTCTAGAGTTTCTGGATTTACATTCATGAAGGCTTAGCATACACTAATTAATTTGGAATAAATTACTCCACTTGGAACAAGGCCACAAATTCTAGCCCTCATTTTTGTACAGGGGGTTATTTAGCTTTATCTTTCAGACTATTATATGTATTATAGGAAGGTATTGAAATAAATGTATTTCTATATGTATTTACACATACACACACATGTATTTGTACTGTAATTCATTTTGTTATTGTCCACCTCCTAGGTTCCAGTGAATGGCCATCTTATCACATCAGTCAACATCAGAGAGAAAAAGCTCCTCAAGGTACCAGCAAGAGTTTTAGAGTTTATGTATTATCTTTCAAGAGACAGTTGTTTTTAAAGAATGTTCTTTTTTTAAGGTAGTTTGTTATTCCTTGGTTTGCTGCACTCAAGAGATTATGCAGGAATATAAGACCATGTAATTTTCTGGCACAGCCACACTGTAGTGTTTGTCACTGCCACCACAAGAGGGATGGTCTCATCATCCAAGCCCAGAAGTGGGTGCTGGAATCTCCTGTATTTCCATTCCAGCTGTGACAGGACATTTCCTTGTGTCTGTTTAAGGGTTTTACCTTGGGCATTGAGCACTTCTACTGGTGTGGAATAAGAGGCTAAGGCTTTAAAGAACTTCCAAGGCTTTACAGCAAGTTCCAAGTTGCCCAGAGAAGTTGTCTGCCCTGCCCCTGAAAGTGTTCCAGGCCAGGCTGGATGGGCTCTGAGCAGCCTGGTCCAGTGGAAGGTGGCAGGGGTGTTGGAACTGGATTGTCTTTAAGGTCCCTTCCAAACCATTCTGTGACTTTGTGATTCTAAGTGAGGAGCAGCCCCTGAGCTGGGCGGGGGTCTGTATTTTCTGGCAGGGGTTTCCCACCTTGGAAAAGTCAAGAGCCACTGTTTAAACTAGAACATTCAAAATTTATGGTTTAGGGTTAGCGCCACAATTTCATCAAGTTGTATGAAAACAGCTACTTCTGTGCCTTTTCAGATTAGTGCAAACTCCAGATACCTTCATTAAAAATAGGCTGTCCCATGGTTTGAAGTGGGGGGTAAGGTGGGGCTGGGTTTTTTTTGTTAAGCATTGGCAGGGTTCTAACTCTTGATTATAGCATTCCTGATTTTAAAGGGAGTAAATATTTTAGACTTTCCTCCTTCAGAGAAAGAACTTTAGAACTCAGGAACAATGAATGTAAATCTTACTATAGGGCGGGTACCTGAATTAAAATGTGAACTTTCTAATCTAGAAGATGAGATTTGTAGGTCCAAAGAAATAGCGCTTATTTGTTTGGAATTTACAATAAAATCTGCTCAGGAAGACTTTTGCACACACTTAAAAGACTCCAGCAACCCCCTACTCTCCCTGAGTATCATGGGTTGTCTCCATTTCACAACTACTGCCCTGACTCTTTTTTTTCTTCCGGATGAAGCATCACAAATACTTGTTTTATCTTTCTGTTCTATATCTCTATACTGTAGCCTAAGAAGAAGAGGAAAACCCAGTGCTCAGATAAGGAAGTGCCAAAAGATCTGCTTTCTGTGGAAAAAGACAAACTGCAAGAGGAAGAAGGTAACAAAGATCTGATTCTTCTATTATCTGATGCATATTACCAAATAATAACATGGGATGAAATATGTCCAAAGGGAGGCCTTCTCCACTATTCCAGAGTTCTGTGTTAGTGGGGAGAGCTGTCAGTTTGAGAGTTATTTCTATCGCCTGCTCCTTCTGACATGTATTATGTGGACAGATGCTGTTGTGATCTGGTTAAATTACAGAGGAGTAAAGAGAACTAACTCTCTTTGAATAAAATGGATTGAACCCTGAAAGATTTCAATATACCTAAAAAATGTGATTCAAACCAAATGAGCTTAGATGTTGATATAAAAAATTGATATATTTTATTTAATAGTAAAAGAGGCAAAGAGAGAAAGAAAAAAAATGGAAAAAGAGTTATGTGGGGGAACAGGAGAGTGACAAAGATTAGGAATGTATCACCCCTCCATGGGTTCCAATGATGCCTTGTTGTTTCCCTCCATCTTGGTGGTGAGGGTCCTCTGCCTTAAAGTATAGAATCCCATGAATTGATATACATTTGGGCAGGTGGGAATGCCCACGTGCCTCCCCTGAGGGGGGCAGGTTTGACACTGTCCCTTGCAGCACTGTGGATCTCTTGCACCAGTGCAGTGCCCTGGTGCAGGGTCTGGGGGCCCCTTTGGGAGACCCTTTGAGGGCCATGACAGCCCCTCTGCTGTCCCTCACATGGGAGTCCCTTAGACGTGGCTTTCCTGGGGTGAAGGGGCCCCACAGCTGAGCTGGTCTGCACAGCAGAGGATGGCACTCACTGGCCAGAGGCTGTGCCCCACACCCAAACCCTTTCCTCCTCCCCCGTTTGGAGCAGGGTCTGTGTGAGCTTGGCACTGATAAACCTGGGGCTGTGGTCTCCACCTCGAGGCAGGTGCTGGGCTGGGCTGTGGGTGCTCCTCCAGATGCTCTGAACAATAGTGTCACTCTCCTTATCTCAAGTTGCCTTATGGGTTTAACTCACAGTTTGGGGTTTCAGTCAGGAGGCCCATCCAGGGGGGGCTTTGGTGCTGCAGCTTCATGATGCACTTTTCCTGTAAGGGGCAAAAGTCCTTCATAAAGATAAGTCCTTTAAGCCATAAACCACAACATTTCAGCCTCTGGCATGGGCCATGTGCTTTCCTGCCGCACTCCCCAGGTCCTGACTGTGTACACAGGGAGGACAATCTGCAGGTGAGGAAGGATCTCTGGGCTCAGAGGCCCAGTGGTCAGCAGGGTCCTTGCCCTAATCCTGTGGCCTCTGCCATGCTGGTACACAGATGGAGCAGCACTGTTGTGCCCATGACTGAGGCTGGTAAAGGTGCTGGGGCAATTCACAGCCAACTTGCAGCACGCCTGTGAGCAGAGCCAAGACCTTTGTTTCAAGCAGATCTGCAGAGAAATCCGGCAGAGGCCAGCAAGGCTCAGGCAGCTAGAATTTCACTGGAAAATACATTGTATTCCATGAGCCCCTCTCTGCCTCCCCCCACCAAGGGTTGCACTGAAAACAACAAATTTTAAGCTTTTGTGGGCTTAAAAGATTACAATGTGATTAGTGTGGTGCTGAGAGCAAGAGAAGCCCTCGCTGCTGTTGGACCAGAATCCTTCCTGGGGCCTGTGAGGCTGCTGGGGGAGAAGGGGACACAGCAGAGGCTTTCTGCAAATGGATCTGTAATTTTTTGAATGGATGAGCCAGCTGAATTGTGTCATGTGTTTTTCAGACATGAATGCTTCATGTTTTCTTCAGGGATGCTTCAGAGAAAGGAAGTGTCTTGGTCATCTCCAGGGGCTGTGTTTCTTCCTTCATTAACCATTTTTGCCAGCACCTCCTCTGACTTCTTGGTCATGGAGGGCATGGATGGAGACAGGATGTGGCCCCACGGGTGTGAATGAATGTGTGTCTAAACCAGCTGAGTGGGAGAGGCTGTCCACACTGCAGGACAAGTCTTGGGGGTAGAGGAACCCAGTAAATCAAAGCTTTATTTAATGATTAAGATTTACATTAACTTCTCCCCACTGTCAGACACACAAGGTGGCCGAGCTCTGCTGTGACATCTCCCCCAAGGGAATGGGTGTCACATCAGGCTGACACACAGGACAGGAGAATATGTGCAGTTGCATGAGTCAGGACAACAGACAGGTCTGTGATGGGGATTTCTTATGTAACACATCTCTGCAGAGGAAGCAAAGGCTGCACACAGGAGACCTGCTGCACAAGATCTGATGCCTCTTTTACAGCCAGCATCAGAAGCTTTCAGATGGCTATTTACCTTGGTGCTGAGCAGTAAAGGCAATGAAGAAAGTTGTTTGATAGCTTAAAAATGAACTTTGCTCTCTGTTGCAGGAGTTTGGCAGACCAAGATCAGCAGCCGTGAAAAGAGACACTTGAGGAAGGAAAGGCTGAAACAAAAAGGTAAATGTACAGGCTCAATTTACACACCTGATCTGGCTGGGCTTGTTACCCCTCCCCACAGCCCAGCATCTGTTTGCTCTATTCATCATTTGGCAGCAGAATCCATGCACTTACTGAAGCTATTTACTTAAGAAAAAAACAGCTTTGGGAGCTTTTACTTGGGAGCTTGCCTTTTACTTCATGCTCTCATTAAAACACACAGCAGAGCACACAGCATTACCCACAGGGCTTTGAAAGCAGATGTCTGGTAGATCGTAGATTTGCTAAAGGCTTGGTGTCACGTGGGCTTGCTCCTTTTGCATGGCTTGATAGAAGTTTTCTGATGATAGACATTTAAAAACACAAATAATTTTCTCAGTTCCAAACAGGTTCTTTAGTCCAGGATTGCCCAGACTAAAGAACTATAATAGAACTATAATATACTCTTATCCTAATGAGATAAAATGAAACAACACTTTGTGCTCACTCCATATTTTTTCTCTGAGGATTTCAGGGTGTCTGCTGTGCACTTAATGCCTATATACATTTCTGCTAATCATGTTATATATAATAACCACTATATGAAAGCAGATAATGGAATTAAGACATTTGAAAGTATTTTCATTTTCTGTGATAAAATGATCAAAATAAACTTTAGGTTTATAATATTAAGGTAATTTAGAAGCTAAGATAGGAGTTTGGATATTGGAGAGACAGCTGGATTAGGAGATGTTGCTGGATATATGTGTGAGTTAGTGCACTGTCTGCAATAAGGTTCTTAAAGTGCTCTCAGATGCTCTATTAAAATTGAAGGGTAAGGGAACAGGAAATTTCAATAGAAAAATATACAGACACCTTGGGACCACTTTATCTATCATTTGGATTATATAGAGTTAAATATCAAGAGTTTAGATTTTTAACTCTAGCTTTATCAAGGGTCTTTAAAGGCTGGAGATGCTGAGGTGTCCTCTTTCTCTGCAGCAAAGTGAATGGGTCCACATGTCTTTCTTCATGTAAGTTGACCTGTTGTCATCAGTGGTGCCAGCTCCACGTGCAGAACCCCACAGGAACTAACCCTAAGGTCATGCAGGTGTTAAGGGCTTTGCTGACCCAGGAAAGGGAGCTCAGTTCACCAAGTCTCATTTGAAGCACCAGAAGGCTTTGGTGCAGCCCTGCAGCCTGGGCTGTGCAGAATGCTGAGCCTGTGATCATGCTGGCATGGGCATTTCCAGAGTATTGAGATCTGATATAGGAAGAAGCTCTAACCCTGCTGAGTGCTGGCAGCTGTTCCCTGGCAGGGGAGAAACAGCAGCATCACCATTAAGGTGTGTGAAGGTGGAGTTGGCGTCAGCTGTTGGTGGTCTCCTCCTCACCAGAGCTCCAGAAAATGCTTTGCTATTCTGGAGGCTGGAGTCATGAAAAACACTTGAGGAGTCCTTTGGAACAAAAATGTTGGACATAACTGTCATTTTTTAAAATATTCATATGCCTGCACTGATTTCTCTAGCAGCCTTGAATGACCAACATCCAAGAGGCTTGCTTTCTTTTTTCTTGGAGGTCTAGGTGTTCTCTTTCTCTCCCTTTACTGCTCTGGGTCCCCAGCAGGACTCTGGAGGCCTTGAGCCCCCCCCCTCCAGGGAGGGATGCCCAAGGCTGCTGTGGTGCTGTACTTCTCACATTGGCCTTCCTGTTTTCCACTTCAGTGTCCCATCCCAGGAGCTGCACTTCACTGCCACCATGTCTGTAAATAGTTTCAGTTGGAAATAGTCCGATGGGTTTAGATCAGCCTTTGTTCTGTTTTCTCTCCTGAACAAACTCTTCCTTGTAATTAAAAATAATGGTGATCCTGTGGTAATGTTTATTCCCAAGCAGACCCCAGCAGAGCATCTCTGGGTAGCTCAGCAGTTGAGCCAGCCTTTGACTGGGACGAGAAGAGAGCGGTGTGGCCACTCACAGAGGACACTGGTGGTGGTGGAAAAGGTGCTTTCTTTGCCAAGGCAGAGTGTGGGCCCGTGCTGAGGGGCTCAGGAGCCCTGCGGGAAGAATCGGCAGCCTCCAGGTCAGAAGACGATGTTTTCTCCAATGTAGGTGAGTGTTGACATTCCAAAATTGCCAAGGGAAAGCTTCACAAATTGCTGTGTCCTCATCAGAGTGCAGCCCCACTGACATTCATCCTGCACACACAGTGTTGCCCACCCCCCCAGGACCCTGCCAGGTGTCATTTATGTCCCAGCAGTGTGAAAAGAGGGGTCCTTATGGCAGGAACTCCTTGCTAGGTGCAAGTTGTTTTCTACTCACAGGTACTATTTGTGTCTTTTACAACCAAAGCCTTGCCTTCTGAGGATGCTCACACATGGTCAGAGCTAGGCTCTAGTTATATCTGTGTATTTCAAAAAAGGAAAAGGCAGGGTATTCCTAAATCAAAAGCATTTGATTTTGACTACATTCTCAGTGATTAATTGAGCATGGTGGCTGAACTGAATGGTATATTAAGGCCACATGATGACTCACCTTCAGCAGCAGTAATCCAGTACTCTGATTCCAGTACTCTGATGATTCAGAAAATGTTCTTAGGTTGCTCTCATGTGAGTTGCCCTCTCTGCTAGAGTCCTTTTCTTGCAAAGTACAGGGTTGATGGGGGAGGACATTACCATTTTTACTCTAATGCTTTCAAAAGGCCAAATTCCAAAACATGTTGACAACTTTGCCAGCAGTGCATAAAGGGAGCATCGGTTCAGAGGAGTGAGGAACTTCAGAGAAGTGCCATGATGGTGTGACATGCATGTTGAAAGTGTGAGAAGGTGTACATGGTGATGGGGCTGGACTCCCTCTGTCCATAAAGGTGATTTCTCCTTCCCTGATGCTTGTCCAGCAACAGCAGTGGATGTAGGCTTGGAATAAAGAGAACATGGAAGGGCTGTAATGAGCTTGGGAGCATGAGGTGGAAACTGTGACCATGACATCAGATTTTGGGTTACTGTTTGTTTGCATTTTAAATTCAGGAACCTGGGATATTGCAGATGTAAAATCCTGCCCTGTGACCTTTGGAACATTGTCAGATCTCTCCAGGGATTTAGGTGAGTGGCCTCTCGTTGTACTTCTATCTGAATTCTTCTATCACTTTCCTAGCTGCTTGGCTGAAGCAGCTCTCATTGATCACACATGGGTCTTCTCCTCTGGAGCCACATCTCATTACTCACTCTGCCTTGCAGAGCTTACTTGCATCTGCAATCCAGCACACCAGTGTTTTAGGGAGCGACACCAGAACCTTTTGTTGAGTGCTTTCCAAACTCATGTAGTCATCTTGGAATCAATTAAAAAAAATACTGCCTCCCCTGCAGATTCTTTCTGTTAGGTTGACTCACACAGAAGGTTTCTGTTGTGCTCTGATAACCAACAAATTGGGAGAATTTCAGACTGAGGGAGAGAGTGAATGTGCAGCTTGGAAAGGCTGTGTTAGAGGCTGCCTAGCTAGCAGCTTCTCATCCAGCACAGTGAGGGATTTCCTGCCTGAGCCTCTCCCTGCGTGGCCTTGAGAAGGATGGAACATCTCCTTATTTTGTTTTAAGCCTTATTTCTGGCTTCCACTTTGCATCTTTGCAACTGTCAGTCTTCACTGATTGACTGCACACACCCCTGGTTCATACATTCCCTGCCCACCAGAAACTCACATTTGACTGAAAGTTTAGCTGGATGATGAATGCAGAGTCTGGTCCTGAATCTATCAGAGATGCTAAAGACAAGCATAGATACATATAGATATCTGTGCACAAGACCGTGTGTGTGATGTTAGCCAGAATGATGAAATCAGCTTCTAAAGCCAGATAAGGCAATTAATACAACACATGCCATATTTAACCATCTGTTTTCCAATACTTTGTCAGTGGATTCAAGCAGTTTCTAATGTATTAGTACTCAACAAGGAGAAATATTTTTTAACATCTGCATTTATGCAGCAAAAAACCAAACTGATTCACAACTGTATAAACCTCAGAGTTCGTTAGGTGAAAGGAAGAAAGGAAAAGCCCTTGATTGATGAAAGATATGAAGAATACCCTAATCTGTTATGTACAGGCCTTAGAAAGGGCTGAGGGGAGTCATTCAGGGAGGCATGAATCCTACTGGTTGCTTTAGTTACTGAAAGTAATCATCAAAGCAACTTTTTCCTCCAGCAGCTCTCTCACCTGTGCTCTTTCATAGAGCAATTAATTTGGTAATTACAGATTTCTGTTAGCTTGAGCAGAAGCCTTCTCACTGAAGATGGTGGGAGTTGGAGCTGGATCCTCTGGATGCAGCTTTTGTTCTGCAGGAATTACAGCTCCCTCCTTAGGTCCCCAACAGAGATGTGCCAGAAGTTTACTTTTCTGAATGTTGTTAGTGTAGCCACTCCTGAGGGAGTTGTTTTTAATAACTTATGCATGTAGTGTCCTCATCCAGCCTTTGTTAATAAATCCACAGTGATGAGAAGCATAGATTAATGTGTGGCTTAAATTACATAACGTCCAGGCATCGTGACATAGCGAGCAGACAGAGGCATGGTTAATTGCTTTTAATAATGTGAATATACCTATGTGATTATCTTTTAGGTTTGGGATTTGGGCTTTTTTTTGTTTAATTTTTTAATGAAGATGCTTTCCTGTGTGCAGATAACGTGAAGAGTAAATCATCTGAGGACAGTCCTTCCAGATGCTGTTGGCATGGCAGCTCGACTTTCCTCCCAGCAGATGATGCGTGGCAGGGGCAGGGTATGTCTCTTTGCCCTTTTTCTGTAGACAGACAAGTGCACCAATGCAGGAACTCTCTTCAGTCCATTCCCTAGGCCCCAGACATCAGGGTCCACTTCCCATGTGGCTCATTTGCTGGTCAGGGAGAAATCCCATGTGGGTCTGGTTTTGAGCAGGTGCCCAGAGCTGCTGTGCTGTCAGGCCAGCAGTTGTCCACGTGGAACCCTTGAGAAGGGCAAGAAAGTGCATTTTATTTATTTATGTCTTCCCTCAGAAGAAAGACAAATAATGCAGAAGGTACAGTCTGTTTTGGTGCATACAGACTGGTGCAAAGTGTGACTAGAGCTCCTGGGCAGCAGCAGCAGCTGTAGGGGGCTGTCTGCAGGCTCTCCAGCAGTGCCCTGCTATCAGCTGCGGGCAGATAAGCTCAGGAACAGGGCAAGCACAGGGCAATCCCTCCCCACACCCTGCAGAGAGCGGGTCAGGGACCTCCTGAGCCACAGGCAGCAAGATGGGCTCTGTGTTTCAAAAAGCCCCATGTGTTAGCAGTCAACTCAGATTACTGAATTTGTGAAACGAGTTCAAAGCTGTGTTTGGTTTTCATAACTGAAGCATTGTGTTTCCCTCCCATGGTTGTGTGGGAAGGTGGAGCTGAGTGGCCTTTTCCAGGCAGCTGCAGCCTGGGCTCAGTGGGGTGGCTGGGGAGAGACGTGGGAGGACAGGGTGCTTTGCAAGCTCCGTGTACCTTTGCCAAAATTTTAAATTTCCTTGGAAATGCCCTGAACCCAGATGCAGAATACAGCTCCAGTGCATTGTGGCAGTCAGGATTTCAGTCTTTTTAGGATTGGTAATGGGTATTTTTGTAGTTTTGAAAGAAAGACAAGCATGGGTCCTGAGTGGCTGGAATAATTTGGCATGAACAGTGTGGGTATTAGATGAACTTTTCTCTTGACCTTTTGGTCAGGATTGAGTGAAGTATTTATATATACCCCTGTTGTTGGGAGGCCTTTCCTTGCTCTTGCAGGAGTGATGGCTGATGAACTGAGCAAACCTCTTTGTGCTCTAGCTGCTCTGATTGCTTAACTGCAGGAGAACCCAGAGGGGTGGAATGCATTAAGGAGAAAAGATTGTGGTTGTCTTGCTTCTCTGCCCAGCGGTAACTGAAGCTCTGCAGCAGATGCATCATTTTGGCCGTGATTTTATAAATAACACAGTTTGCTTTAAAGAGAATAAAAATAAAACCCCCAACCCTGAGCCTTCCCTTCCCTTGGTGCTGTGTTTCTTTACCCCTGCGTTGCTGCAAAGGGTGCTTGGCCCTTTCCAACTTTGGAGCCCCGTGGCGCCCACGCGGGATGGAGGGAGGCAGTGTGGGCAGCTCTTCAGCAGCATTCCCTTGCACTGCATTTAGCACATGTCAGACTTGGCACACTCTGGCTTGATCTGCACTTGCAAAGCCAAGCAGAGCTCTGCTTTTGGAGTTCCATATCTGTCTGAGAGTAGAATGATTGGAGCAAATTCAGGAGCTTGCTTCTGCAAACATCAGAGCAGAAGTGTTTAGAGGATTCAGTCTGTCTTACAGCTTGCTTTTTTGTCCTGGTATTTTTTATCCTTTGAATCATCAGCCTTGCTATTGATGCAGGGGAGGGGTGCGTCAGGAACATGTATTCCCTGAATTTAGATGAGGTAATGGTTGGCATTAAGGTTGGCGCTGCAAGCAAAATGAGCTCTTAGACAGTTAAACACAGCATGTTAGCTCTTGCAGGCTTGGGAACTTTAAAAAAAAAAGCCATTCATAGCCTAAATATGACCTGGGGTCATTTCATCAAATCCAGAGCAGTACATGTAATGAGTCTCTTTGTTCTGTGCTGGGCTGGTACAGCTGAAGGAGCTGGATGCTGGACTCCTGCCTCTGGCCTGGCTCGTGGAGCTGCCTTGGCCTCCTCCCTGCTCCACATCAGGTTATCTTTCTGTGAAGTACCAGCAATAACAACACCCTCACTTACAAAAGGCTTGAGATTTAAGTGTTAGCACAACTGAAAGCATATATACAGAGGGAGAGAGGGAGTTAGTGGTAAAGGGAACTGGACAGTCGCTTTTGGAATATTTAAAATACTCTCAATCAGGCTGGTTTCCAAACAACACACTCCTGTGTTGACATTCATTAATGATACATGTTTGCTGGTGGTTAATTCTCAATTATTGTTGTATCTGGAGTCCTGTGTCCATTTCTGGGCTCCCCAGTACAAGACAGTCAGGGATATACTGGAGAAGGTCCAGCCCAGCCTGTGTATGAGCACCTGATGGGGTCATGGTCTGGAGAGTGGGAAACAGGCAAATGGGTAAGAAGTGAATTTCCACTTATCTATAAGTGAAAGCTTTTTTTTGGGGAGAGTGGTCAGGCAACAGAACAGTTTGCCCAGAGAGGTTGCGGAATTTCCACCCCTTCAAAATATTAAAAACTTTGCTGCATTCCTGAGAAACCTGCTGTAGCTGAGCCCTCTGAGAGACATGAGGTGGGACTAGACAATCTTCAGAGGCCACTTCCAACCTCACTGATTCTGAAATTTTCATTCTATCATCAGTCATTTTCTCTGCATATTCAAACAATTAGTCCTTAGCAATCTAAGCCTTTGTTAGCTGGGGGCATTCAGTGCCTTGGAGTTGAAGCCTGTTGGGCTTCAGCTGCAGTTGAGGGTCAGCACTGATGGCTGCAGTCCCAGCAGTCCCACCAGCAGGCTGAGGTGGCCAGGACTGCCATGAGGGAAGAGGGCCCCAAAGTGGGAAGCTTTGCTCATCATCTTTCCTCCTTACTCATCATTAGTGTTTGCATACTTTTAATTCCTGTCACAAAGAATTAGTTTATTTCAAAGGGGGCTGAACCTCTTCCAGTCCTGACATAATTCACTTCATTTTTGAGCCTAGGAGGTGCTCTGCTTTCACCAGGTGCCTTTCTTGCTTCTTCTGCAGAGTTGCTCTTGATCCTCCTGCCTCTGTCTTGGAAGCTTTACTTGCATGTGCTTCCTTTGTGTACCTATGGCACACATCTGTCACTGCCCCTTTGGTGACATTTATGTACTTCAGCTTTGCTGTCCCACAGAATGCATCCCAAGCTGTGGCTGGTTGTGCTGTTATAAAACATGTAACCCACACAGTGCGGGCTGGGCTGTTTCAGAGCACTTGTGTCTGGTTCCAAGGCAAGGCAATACTAATTTTATCCCATGCATCTGCTTCCAAGTGTAGCGGACCTGTGCTTTGGCAACAGCGCAGTGCAATCTCAGAAAATCCACATTCTGCTTTGCAAATGCAACAGCTCATGACCACGAGAGTCACTTTTTATCTGTGTCTTGGCATCCTCCCAATGAACCCTTCTTGATTGCCAAAGCAAATTTTCCCCATAACCTTAAGAAAAGTTCCGCGTCTCCTGACCCTGTGTCTCCTGACTCCCAACCTTCCTTCTGTTCCAGAGTTACAATCAATTGTAATTCTTTTGTTTTATGGCAATCAGTAGCCTTTTTTCCACTAAAAGAAGTCTTCAGTTTCAGTCTGAAGTTTATTTGATATTTTGCCTCTCCTGAATTATGCTGAAGGAAGGTGCCAAATAAGGGATTCTTCCACCCAGCTATTGACCTGTAACACAGAACTTCAAGCTTTACACTGGAAATTATCTACCCAGTTCAACTGAATGTATTACACTTAATCTACAAGTGATGTCTTGGCAAGGATTTGGGTTAGGACTATGTTAGGGAAGTAAACTGCACTTTGCAAAGGGATGGGTTTTCTACAGCAGCCACAGAAAAGCTCAGTGCCATGGACAATATGCAGCCTACTGAGGGGTTTGCCCTGCCAGATGAACCTCCCTTAAGTTTCTGCTGCCCAAATTTTGTGACAGCATGCAAGAGAAATGCTGGTAGATTAGAACCCAAATGTGCAACTCTGAATAAGAAAAATTTTAATCCCCTTCTTGGTGACACAGACTGAGTTTTGCTGCAGTACTTTCCAGTTTCATTTTCCAGGCCAGATAATTAGGTTCAGCCTGTACAGTACTGTACTCCACCCTATCTATCAGCAGGCACATAGAAGTTGCTGACTGTCCCTTTTGACCAGATCCTGCTGCTGTCCTGATGGACTTTCTGCCTGCAGAGGTGCTGGCAGCCTCCCTGATTTCTGAAGACACCTTCAATGTTGTGTCTTTCAGGATCTAAAAGTGTTTTCATTGCATGGGGTATATAGAAACCACCTTGGCCTTGAAATGCACTCTGCAAATGTTTGCTGCCAACAGAAAAGTACAGCTTTGTCTGGGTGGAGTTTGCTGGAGGACTGGGGTGGGTTGCAAGCAAGAACTTAACTGGAAAATGACATTTAACAGCATTGCTTTTGTAAAAATGAACAGCAAGAATTGCCAAGATGTTGGTCTGTGTTGGTGCTGAGAGAGATATCACCTCTGTCAGGGCTAAACCCATATGGGGAGCAGGGGCACATGCTGCTGCTGCATGGCACATTCCTTTTAGTGTTTGTGTTCACAGAAATTACTGATCAGTTTTAGCTTAGGAGATAATTGATGACCCAAGTAGAATCAGATTTAAAAATACTAGAGAGTATTCAAAGTTTAAAGACACTGTGGGAGATGTCACTGAAGGGAAATACGCTACACAACAGAAGAGATTTTAAGTCAGAACTTTGGGATAAGTACATTTAATCAGAGCTTTGGGATAAGTACATTTAATCTGATTTCCCCATCAAAGCCAGCAAATTGTAAAGAATCTTATATTGCCCTTAATTTTAGTCTGAGTTGATTTTAAACACCCCTAGGACACAATACTTTGGGAGGAGTAATTCTGAGTTGAGGCAGAGTCACCACTGTCTGGCAAAGTTTCATGCCCACATGGACAAGGGTGAAGCAGTAACGTAAGCCCATTGCAGGCAGTTTGCCATCAAAACTATTTTAATGTGTAGAAGCATATATATAAATGCACTTTTTGAGATATCAGAAGTTAAAAAGGTGAAAACAACAGTTGTGGCTTTCCATGTGTTGAGTTATGGTCTGTTTTGCTTGCACACCCACGAGAACATCCATCCGCAGAGCTGCTGCCTTGCAGCTCAGGAGGCTGAATTCTGTTTTGGAATGGAATTTTATGGGGGAATGCATTCAAAATTAGTTGTTCCTTTCCCTTTTGAAGAAGGAAAGACATTGTCTATATAGAGGGCATGGATTTTAAACTGAGAAGCTTGAACAATGTTTATAATCATGTTTATAACATTTGGCAGCAAACTGGTCAGAGCAACTTTTTGGAAACAGTTTTCTTTTATCATTCCCAGCATGCTTTTGGTTTTGGCCCTGCTTCAAGTAGAAGTTTTTCCATCCCACTTGGGATTTTTTTTTTTTAAGAGAAGTAATCAGCTAAGAGTTATTATTATATGTTTTCAAACATATATTGTGTTTTTAAAGTCATTCTTCTTGTTAGGATAAGACTTAAGACTGTTACATTCAAATTGTTAAAAAATAATTAGGTAGTCCTTTCAACATCTTATGCTGATTTATCTGCTTTTTTTGCACCTCATTCAGTTTGGGTGAAGAATTTAAACTGGTCTGTTTTGCCTTCTTGACTGAGGATAGTTTGCCAGTGCTTTGTGGAGAGGCAGCTGAGGGCTTGCAGCCATATTTTCAAAGGTACCAGATGCTGAAAGATAGAGAAACCTAAAAGATTTTGAAAAGTTTTTTGCCCAGTTCCCATGAAATTATCAGAATTGCTGCAGGGTAGGTGTTCCCTATTTCATGCCTATTTAGAGTTGTATCTTAAGGAGGTTTGAAAATCAGTGCTGGGATGGTGCTTTTCTGGCTTACATTCAAGAAAAAAAAATAGAAAAGGAAGATGAAGTTGAGAACGTACTTGGTTCTATTTTCTGTAAGAAAGAGAACACCAACGAGAGCAATAATGACAAATCCTTTGTTAATATTACTCTTCCATATGAATAATTGCCCAGAGGACGGTGTGTTGCAGTGAATGGAAGAGCCTGCTGTGTCTGCCAGTGTTTCTGGATATGTCTTAATCCTTCTTCATAAAATTAAAAGGAAATATTTGACAAGCCACATTATTAGTTTTGTAAAGCTTGTTTTCTTGAAGTGCAGGCTGGAAGGGTTTTAGGTTTTGTATGTGCTTTTCTGCCCTTCTTTAATTTTTCTCCTGTCCTGAAGAGTGCTGTCACTAATTGTCAACTGGCAGTCAATGTATATGTCTTAATACATTTTAAAAATAAATTTGTAAATGTTTTAACACATTTAAGACATGCATACATGAACATCCAAATATCACAGGAGCAAGCAAGAAGACGTCAGGTATTTTTGCAGCATTTGTGCTATTCATGTGAGGGAAGTAGTATGGATTTGAACATAACCCATTTGTATGCTTGCCCTGATAGGTGACCCTTCAGTGATTGACCTGGACTCTGACTGGAAGGCTCCCACAGAGGAGTGGGGAAACTGGACTGGAGATGAGGAGCATCAGGCAAGGGATGAGAAGAAGGTGAGGCAATGCTGTTGATGGCCAAGGGAGACCTGGGGTCAGTCTCATCTGCACTGGGGTCTCCAGTCCAGCCCTGGAGCCAGGCTTCTTTGGTTGTGGGGTTTTCTCATGCTGGGAGGAAGTGCTTGGCATGGTCCCTGCCTCAGCTGTCTGAGATAGCTGGAGCTGGGGAAAGCACTTGCAGGAGGCATGAGATGGGCTGGGAGGAGCTGGCTGGTTCTGGGAGTTCATCATCCCCCTGGTATCACTGTCCTGAGCAGCAAACTTTGGGTGTTTGCACCCTACTGCTGCTGACCTCAAATACCCAGACCTTAAAAGAGGTGTGGAGTCCAGAGCTGACACAGCCTTCACAGCATCTCGGGCAGCCAGGACATATTTATGTAAGCGTGCTGATAAGAGGGTTTGGTGACAGTGATACAGTGGTATCTTGGGTGGAGAAGTAGAAACACAAGTTTTGTTGTTTAAATGCTTTCTAGAAGCCCAGGGAAATGTTCCCTTCGGGCAGCAGTGGGAAGAGCAGGCTGAGCTTTTTGCAAAGATATGTGTTAAGCTGAGGTGTGCACCTATGCAGAGAGACAGCCCCACTTGTGCATTGTCACCACACACTCCTGGAGGTAATCAGTTTTCTTGAAAAAAACAAAACTAGCTGTTCCATGACTCCTTTTACAAAATCTCTGATGCTTTCAGGATTTGCCAAAAGGCAAAGCAGGCATTCGTTTCTGTCTTTCTGGACCTGAAAGCAAAACACAACGGAAGAAGAAGAAAATGGAGGTGAAGGAAGCAAAGGGTGGAGCTGGACTGAGACATGTGAGTACTTTGTATTCCAAGAGCAGTGTTTGGTTTTCCATTAGCAGAGGGGAACTCCTCTCTGTTAGGATGACCTAAGGAAGACTTTTCTTCCTCTCTGTCTTCTGCCTTTCTCTTCTCTTTTCTCCCTGTCTTCACATAAAAAGAAGTTATGAGCACAGTGAACAGTGGAGTTTTGCAACATGGTATTCCCTAACATATTTTCAAAACACTTTGATTTTGCAGTACAGAATTTTGTGCACTAAACTTGGAATGCCTCTGCCTAAACATTTTTTCCATGATTTCCATTTAATCCATGATTAAAACCAGATGCACTCCAAATTTAGTGTACAATTGGCCTGTTTCATCTGTAGCTGAAGGTCCACCCAGAGATATCAACAGTAATGAAAAGGTGGTTCCCAAAAGTCAGTGAAGATAAAACAAGGCCACTGTTATACCACTAAAAAGCTTATTGAGATAAAAATGTCTCAGAGTACAACAGAGAAGGCTGTGGAGAATGTCAGTTCATTTGGGATGGGAAGTGCACAGGAACAATGTTGGCTGGCTTTTGGACCAGTGCTTGCCTGTGACTGGTGCTCAGTGAAATGAGAAATTGTGGGGCGAATGCCTGAAATGTCCAAATTGTATTTCATTCACTTGTCACAGAATGCATTTTTCTGGACACGTACAGCTGCTTTTTTTTTAAATCATTTGTCTTCCCCTCACACCCACTGTGGTCTCTCATGATCCTTGAGATGATTTTGCTCCCAGATCTCCTGATGTTCGCATTTTAACTACCTGACTGACCCCAGTCCACATAATCATTAGGACATCCTATCAGTTCCCACAGTGCTGCCATACCTTTTTATATCCTTTTTGGACTTAAAAAATGAAATTACTTATAAAGCCAGATCTACAAAGATGCTCATCACACTCCTTCTGCTACCTCCAGTGTTTCTGTGGACTCTAGTCATTTAGCAGTCACTGGGCACATCTTACTCTTCAGTGTCACTACACAATGACAGTACTTTTATCTCAGTATTTCTTGCTGCTCTTCTGTTCACTGGGAGAAGCGGAAAAATAACACTGAAAGACAATTTCAACACTTTAATCCCCTCTAAAACAAATAAATAAGAGATGGGTAGATAACATGGCAAACTATTCTAATCATATAAAAATTAATTTGTCCTGCAGTTTCTTTAAATGCCCCACAGTAATGACATTTTCTCTCATATTTTGTACTTGCATATGCCTCGTTTAACTCATATGCTTAGTGAAGCATATTGTTTCAATTAAGCCCCAGCAAGGTTTGCAAACAAGAATGGAAGAAGGCCCCAGGGACTTGATATCTACAAAAGACAGCAGTGATGCAGTCAGTGCTTCCTTCGAAAAATCCTTGGACATTGTTAATAATTCACCCAATAATGGTAAGTGATTGTTTTTGCACATCTGATGAATTTTCAGAATAATGTGTAATCTAAGAAGTGTTCACAAATGCATTTTTAAGTGAATATGTGAAGTGCTTCTCCTTTAGCTGCATATTTTAATTCTTTGAGAGGCTCTGTATTACTCAGAGGCTATTCTGACAAATACCTGTTGCTGTTCCTCTTAGAGTTACTGAGCAAAAAAAAGCCACTATGGCATTTAGTGACCGTAATTTATGCACAGTCCTTTTTAACATGAAACATAAGCAAATATGAGTAAGTCAGAGCCCACTAAAAACATTGATTCCCCCCCATGATTTTGAATTACCCTTGAAAGTAGGTGGCCCTTGTAAAACACATCTAAGAACCCTTAAATCCACTTCATCAGGCAAAAGCCACCAGTTCTCAGGGATGCAATTGCATTGTCTCTGCTATTTGTATGGCAGGTGTACCTGCAAAAAAGGAGAGGAGGAAGAGGAAGAAAATGAAGAAAGAGACTTGAGGGAGCTGTGTCGCTGCCAGAGTGCTAACCTGATGGGGCAGACATGCCAAGGAGCTGCAAGGATTCTGCTTTCTGCGATGCCGCTGAGCCCCAGGCAAAGAGAGGCTCCAGGAGACCTCCCAGCGAGAGGAAGAGAAGAGGAGCAGTGAGCCAGAGAGCGTGAGTGTGTGAGAGCAGAGAGAGGGAGCAGGCTGTGCACAGGAGGTGGTTTGGAAACAGAGTGGCTGTTCATTGCAAGCTGCTGCCCTTGATCAAAAGCTGTTGAATGGGGTTTGACTGGTTGCATTAAGTCCTTTCAGTTTTTTGCTGTCACGTTGTTTGTCAACTTGTAGTGTTCTATGCCATTGTAGAAATAGTCGGGCTGTACCTGGCTGTGATTGTACTTTGGTCCCATGGAAGATCCACCAGCTAGTCTGGTCTCCTCTGGCATTTTTGCAGAGGTGCTCATCGACAGGCTAGTAATGTACAGAAGGAAGCACTGTTCAGAAACAAAGGGAGAATTACATGGATCATTCTCCAGCCTCCTAACTCTTAAATCCTTGGTGGCTGCTATTGTCAGACTTTTGCCTCTTACCTTGCCATATTTATACTTTTTACCCCACATCAGACTAGTTTGCTCCTCAAGAAATATTCTACAGGAGGTTTTTAAGTTTTTGGAAAGATGGTCTAAATCCATTTTTCCCCCTGGATTTCATGGTGGGCTAAAGTTTAAAGTCTATATGTCCAAAGCATGTTGCATTTGTACTTAGAGTAGACTGAGGTAACTTTTAAAAATAATTCTTCTTAATCTGATGTTTGGAAGTTTTTTATCATTTTGTCACTTGAATATTCTAATAGAAACAAAATTTGTGAATTAAGTTTTTAAGTCAGTTTAGTATTTATTGAAGGGTATTTCTCCTTGTCAGAGGGCTCATAGTATGGAGGAGAATGTGTTACAACAGAATACTGTGGTTTATAAACAAAGCTGAACTGACACCACTAAAAGCAGAAGCCCTTTATCCCCAGAGGAGCTGCAGCTTTGGTGGTAGCTGGGGATGTCTTCTGTAGCTGGTAGACAGTCCTGAGACTGTGCCTGACCCATCCCAGAAGTGCTGCCTCGAAGGATGAGATCGTTTTTCTGAAATCTCCATCTGCATCTGACTCTGTGCCTTTGGAGATGGTGGGGGACGGTTACTAATGCATGTTCAATGTGTGCACGTTTGTGGGCTTTGGGCTGATGCTGTGAAACTCCTCACTAGCACAGTGAATAACCAGGGATGTCCATGGCTTTACACTGCCACAGCTGCACTCCTGTTTGCATCATGGAGCCAGAGGAGAGCTCTGTGCTTCTGCCATTGCGTCCCTGATCCCTGATCCCACCTTGTCTAAGCTTTACTTGCAGCTCAACGCTTTTCCCTGATGGCCTTCATCTGTTGCATAGCTGTCAGATCAGCTGTACCCTTCAAAGAAGCAATTAACTGCAGCAATGTATTTGTGTTTAGAGTTTAGCTACTATATGTTGAAGGGCAGTTCTCTTGTGCTGTGATTTTTGGGGTAGTTAGCTGTACTGTGTGCCCTGAAATTTAGCACAGTAGGGTTGTTTCAGAAGGCAGGGGAGGGGTAATTTTAACTGATGCCACTTAGCAGCCCACTGTCTAGGATCTGCACATCTTGATGTTTGTGTCTCAGTGTAGGCGAAATATTGGCAGTTCATGAATGGACTGAACAGACCAAAGAGCTTTTATCGGGAAAGTAGCTGGTTTGGAATAGATGCACAACAAGAAAATACATGGCCTCGCTGGAGGAACAGGTACTGCAAGTTCAAGGATTTAGAAGATGTGGTAATGAGTATGTGGGTAATGAACAAAGTTCTGCTATCTCTGAAGCCAATGGAAAACATTCATTGACCTCATTGGGGCCAGGATGTTGCCCATGGCCTTTGCTTAGCATTGAAGATAACCTCTGTCATCCAAAACAGAAAGAAAGAAAAAAAAGAGAAAAAGAGAAGCTCACAAGATTGGTGAACTACAGAGTTCTTCTGCTTTTTTCTCTATATCTGCTTATAAAAGTTTTGATGTCTTTGTAATTATGCTTTATTTCAACATTTTTCAGTATTTCAAATGTCACTGTTTTTATAATAAAAAATTAAAACTTTTGTCCAAAGCCCAACACTCATGAGCTGTTTTATTTAATTTGTATGTGTGTGAGTAAGAGCATGTATTTTTTCCTAGAACCATTCAATTTTCAAGCTTTTTTAAGGTACTATAAATTTTTTTAAGAGATTCCCTTCATCTGAACTCTTCAATGTTTAGGAAATCCTAGTGACATTCTTTTGTTGTTGGGATGAAAGAACAATCCAGACCTATAACACTGACAAGCTGACTGAGGTGCTGATGACAAGCAGCAGCAAATTATATTACTGTTTTTCTGTCAAATTCTTTAGTACCCCTCTTCCTGACTTCAGTGGTGTCTGAGGCCTGCATTTTCCTTCTGGCTTCACTGTTTCACCTCTGGGAAGTCATCACAGTAATACAGAGATGGGCTCAATACTTTATAGCAGAACATTATTTAATACCACACTCTTATGTAGGCAAAAAAGAATACAATTCTACAACTAAATATTCTTGATCATTAGGCTTTCCTAAATAATTGAAAAGCACCTTTTGGGGTAAACTAGGTAGCAATGTACAGCATGCTTGTGTGATTAATCTATTTTGTCAGCAGTTAGGAAAGGGTATGTTGGTTGTTTCTTGTTTGATATGGCAGTGCCTGGAGCCTTCCTGTCCCCCAGCAGTGCTGCTGCACAGGCTCCCAGGGATGCAGAAGTGTTCTTCAGACAGAACTGAATTTACAAAAACCAAATCAGAACACAAAGCTCTAAGCAACTCTGTCAACTTCCATTCCTTCACTTCCCAGTGAAAAATCATCCCACTGTTTAATAAATGGTCTCTGCAGATGCTTTGAAAATCAGACAAAGCTTTGAGTTCCTTAAGAAACTCCCCTTCATCACCCCAAGTTCAGGTGAATCCCTGGTTTCTGTGCTTTTAGGACAGAGGCTGTGCAGATTATCAGCCTGCTCTGCTGCTCCTGGCTTCAGGAGGGTTAAATGGGTGTGCTGGATGTGTGCATTCTCCCAGTCTCTGATCTTTGCTAGCTGGAGACTATTGAAAATCCTCAGACAGAAGATTCAACGTCCCCCCAACATGCTGAAGCATTGCTTGAGCTACAACTGAATGTTATCCCTTAGAAGAGTAAATCGAGAGCAGTTCTCTCTGGTCTAATTGCCAGTTCATGGGCCACGTCCAGCTGGCACCCCCTGCCTTTTCCCAAAGCAATTTATTAGCTGCTTGTGGGGCACTTGCCTTAGGGACAGCCAAAAGCTCTCCACATGCCTGCAAATGGCCCAGAGGCTGGAAATCAAGCCTCTGGTGCAGCCACAGCGTGGGAGGCGGGATGAAGTGTGGCTGGCAAACATCTATGATCTGGTTAGGGGCAAGCAATTAATTGTTACAGCAGCAGCTGTAAATGACGAAATACAAGGCTTCAAGTTTCCACTTTCTCTTAAACACAGTCTGCTCTATTTTTCTAATGATGCTCCTTCTTGTGGGCAGCCCTTGAAGGTGGAAGATTGGCTATATCCCTAATAACCCATAGCCATACATGATGAATCCATAGGCAGTAAGATGTGGCTGATTACGTAACTGACAAACTCCTGACCTACGAAGTTGTGTTCACTTGCAGGCAGACAGCAGGATGCAGACGTAGAGGCTGAAGCTTCACACTCAAACCATGATGTAACACTGCCAGGGTAAAAGACAGGCAACCATAGAGAGGAATTTGGCCTGCTGTTCCATAATTATCCATAACTGATCACTGTAATTGTCTATAATTATCAAGGTCCCACCCAATGTGGAGATTGGTGGCACAGCCAACATGTGCACAAGCTGACTAGCAGGTAGACATGCTAATTGCCTGGCAGGAAGTAATTTCTTTACTATGCTTCCAACATGGGCCTACTCTGTAGCACTGAGTATTTTCTAAGGGTAGCTGGGTGTTGTGAGAGAGGTTAAGTCAGGGGCCACAAAAATCAGATATAGGAAACCTTGTCCTTCTTTGATTGTACTGAATGAGACCCAGGGATCTTTTCAAGGTAAAAAGAACTTTCCAGCATGTGCCATCCCTGACATTCAGCCCTGCAGGTGCTCCTGTGAAGGAAAGATCCTCCTGTACTGACTGAACAGACACTGTAACGCATTGATCTCAGAAACAACTCTGTGCCTTCTGGGGAAAAGGGCACTGTAAGAGTAATTGTGTCATCCAACCAAGAGAGTATCAGAAATTTGGTAAACATTATTTTCTATCAAACTTTGGTTTCTCTTAGTGCACACAATTTTCCTTTGGTGGTGGTTCTGCGCGGTGCACGTTGCCGGGATTTGCGATAAACGGCTTTACAGAGCTCTTCTGGCAGCAACAGGCTCCTGCCACAGTGCTCCTCCTGGAAACCTGCAAATCCAGCCAAGGAGCCAACCTGTAAAGAAATAACAGCCATCAGAAGGTGACTCCCTGCTTCCCGAGGAGGTAGTGCTCAGGTCCTCAGGCTCCTCCTGCTCACTCTGCCAAGATTCTTGGAGGGGCAGGTCCGGACTGAGGGCTGGAAGGGGGAGGCTGCCAGTGAGTACAGGAGATTTTCCATTTCCAGTGTTCACTGTTGTTCATGTGAAAGCACTGAGATATCTGAAATTGCAAGTACCATTTTAGATCATGTTATTTTTAGACATTTTCATAGCTCCTCAACTGTGTGGAGGCTGCTATAAACGAACCACAGCTCCTTTAGTTTAGCAGATTGTGATTCTCTAAATGAAGACAAGATTTTTTTTATTCAGTGTTTGAGATTTAGAAAATCTGAACATACAGCGAGTAACCCAGAAACAGTCCTGGGTTTGGAGAAACTTTATATCATGCTGTCATACTTTAGCTTATTTTCTAACCCTGACTTTCTGACCCATCTGTTATGAGTTTAAAAGGTTTGGAACTGAGTTAAACTGACTCATACTGGTAAAAGATAATTCATATTGTTAACAGCAACCAACTAGAACAAATAGTACAGAAACTTGGAACATTACATTAGGAATCCCAAAATGAAGTTGATTAATTTGGTAAACAAGAGTAAAATTCAATAATCACAAAACTCATTGTGATACATTACTATTACCTTGTAGTCCTTTTTACAAGAAACCACTGATCCTTCAAATATGGTTGTTTTCCTACAAAATTCATCTTGGAGAAAAAGATGGTAAAATTTGCTAATGCTGACTTCAGGATATCTGTGATTTTGCTGTATGAGTCACCAACAGGAAAGCTTTCCCCTGACTAATTTATATGAGGGTTTTTTTCCTCTCATTGATATGTTAATGCACTGCTTTTACTCTAGTACATTCTTATCTTTTTTTAAGGAAGCAAAAAGTCAATCCGTACTTTCAGCCTGGCTATTTTTCACACTTTCTGCACCAGTTCTATAGATTTTTCTAAATTCTGCTAAGGGGATACAGTACTTTATATTTCAGTTTCTATGTAAAGATATTACTTTCTCTGTGATGTTGAAAAACTTTGGATTTTTTAATCTAAAAATGTTTGTTCAGCATTGAAAATAACCAAATAACCAAATCTGAGGAGTTAACTGTTTCTCTTTTTTTGTTTGGGTTTTTTTTGTTTTGGTTTTTTTTTTGTTGTTTTTTGTGGATTTTTGTTTCTGTTTTTAATTTTAGAATGCAGAGTACCAGACACATGCATGAAGTTATAGGAAAAACAAATTAAATAGCAGTAGCTTGTTCCTGCCCTCATACTCAAGTACCTCCCATTTTGGGGTGGAGTTGCTCCAACATGTCCTGCACTGTCCCTTGTATTTCCTGGCAAAGAAGCCAACAGACAAGATGTTCCTAGAACTTGGATTGACCTGGTCAGATCAATTCACCTCACTGCACCTTTGTTTCTCAACCCCATCAGGACAATATTTTCACTATAAAGTGATATGAATTCTGCCTGAGGTTACATATGATTATCAGTTCAGAGTCTCTACGTTTCCATGCACACAACGCAGCAAATGCTGAAGCAGAACAGCACCTTACTCTTTACAATATTGCCATCCTGGCAATAGTTCAGTGTGTGGTTACAGCATTAAACCACCATCTTCTAGCCAAGGATAGACAGAAGAACAGCACAAAAGAGAAAAACTATGGTATTACAAAAATTAGCAAAAAACATCCTTAGTGCTGCATTGTTTTGACATCTTGCAAGTGTAGGACTTTAAATTTTTGAAGAAGTTGAAGTCTGGTCTCTCATTTACCTGATCCTAGCTGTTTTGCTGTCACCTTATTAAAATCTGATTATCCAAAACTAATTTGTGTTTGGTAAAACATTGTCAGGCTCTCTCAAGACAGAAGTGCAAATCTCCTGTCTAGACATGGGTTTTGAAAGCCCGACTAGTTTGGCTAATGAGGAACACCTCGATATCAAACCCTCCCTACCTGCTGAGAGGGAAGGAGTTAAAATGTCATGCTGGTAAAGGAATCCCAATCATTCTCTTGCAGCTGCTTCTGACTTGCAGATCTGTGTACGGCTTCCTGCTCCTACTGCTGTGGATGCTTTGGTCCTGCATGCCGTGGTCTGCTGGTGAGGAAGTTTTATCCCTAGTACTCGCTGACTCTGAGATTTTGCTCGGCATGTCATGACTGTAAGCTGAGCCCAGAGTTTTTAATATATTTAGCCTCAGAAATCCTCTTTGAACTCGCAAAAAGGAGAGAATTAAGGCTCAGCGAGAAGGAAGTCTCTTGCCTGAGGTCATCTGGGCTGCTTGTGGCATGAAAGAACTGGAATCTTTCAGAGGGTAGGACTAAAATCATTAACCTATTACCTCTTCCCTTAAGTACAAGGAACAATGCAATCATTCTCAAAATACTCTTTAAATCTTTCTTTTCCTTTTTTTTTTTTCTTTTTTTTTCTTTTTAGGGAGGAGAAAGTGGAGAGGTTTTTTATGCAAATTCAATAGTTCCACATCAGCCTATCCTGCTGTGGAAAGCTTCTTTGTGATGTTAAATGAGATTCACATTATTCTTCCCAGTATCTTTGTTGCCGAGTATAACAAGCAGTGTTTGCAGAGTATAACAAGCAGCGAAGCTCAAGGGAATCGCATCAATTTTTATTCCGAGTCTGGCTGACAAAGATATGAACACTTAATTAAGATTTCTTTCATCTCATGAAAATAGCCCAGACAATCTCAGCCTGACGAGAGCTTGATCTTAGCGACGGCAGCGTCCAGCTGCAAGCTCTTAGCTGGAGCACTTGCCCTCACAAATCACTTGAGCTGGGAGTGGGATCTAAAGGTTTCCAAGGGGATGTCCAGACTTTGAGGGAGGGCTCCTACTTTAATTTCTGACTCATTCTAATCCCGTGAACCCCTGCTTCACACAGGTACAGACCAACAGGAAGCAGAATCTCTCAGCTCCGCAGAACAATGTAATCAATTCAGGCATGCATGCAGCAAGAGTAGTTGGCTTAACTTCCCAAAGTGCCATCTGTAAGAAAACCGATTTTTTAAACGACTGCTTACAACAAAATGCACATTCTTTTTTTTTTTTTTTAATGGACATGTGTATATTGATTAAAATTAGTCCCTTCTTCCTACATTAAATCAGAGTGTTGGTAATTAGGCATCTGTGCACCGGGCTGAAAACATCAGCAGCGCTAAAGAAACAAACAACAGTTTGTAAGGGGATCATCACAGCCATCTTAGCAGCACTTACAACATGTTTATTCCAAAATGAAATATGCCCTAAGGAAAAAAAAAAACCACCAACTATGGAACTCTGGGGATTTAACATAAAAAGGTCACTTTTAAAGCCCTTAAGTAAGTAATTTCAAACAACTCAGCAACAGCTCACATTAAAAACAGACTAAACAGCTAAAGCAATAAAATGTGTTAATTGTACAATCTGGAATGTATCAAAAGGACAACCACTGTCACCCCCATTACCTTCTCACTGTTCAAAGTGAAAAAACTCAATACTGGCTTACATCTTGGTGTATATAGGCACAGCAAATATTTATGGCTCTTGTCTCAGGCTGTGCACTGCCAAGAAGGAAATATTTGCAGCTGCAAGTAGAAGGTTAAAATAAACTGTGTGCATTTCTGCATCAACAGCTCAGGTCTCCAGAAATCACGGGGTCAGGGGAAGTTTACAGGTCCCGCTCCATGTGGGAACAGGAGACAGTGTGTCTAAGTGGTGGTGAAACTTAACACATACACAAAAGGAGATAGCACTTGGATTTACACACGTTATTTCTAATTAACGTATTAAAAAGCGCAGCACCCGCAGGCTTCAGTGAATCTAACAAAGTATTTCCATGACCCACTCACCAACAGGGGCTTGGAGCCACCAACAAAGTAAAGCACTTCTGTGGACTAAATTTCACCTCTTCTGTTTTCCCTCTCCTGGCATATCCTCTTAGCATGTAACACGGTCTTAATATTATTCTTTAATCCAAGGAATTAACTCAAAAGAACAGCAAAACAGCTCATGTGAACTAAACCTTCTGCAGAGAAATTCAGTGGAAACCGGGGGATGTTGGCAGTACCTCAAAGCAGACCTCTTCAGGCTCTGCCCAGGTGTTGTGGTTTAGGAATTTTACTTCCCAGTTCAGGACTCTCAGTGAGACTTTCCAAAACCACACCACTGCCCTCTCTCACTCCCCCTTCCCCTCATCCTTCCTGCTGTGTTAGGATGGGGTTGAGAATTGAAGGCACAACAATATACTGGAAAAATAAAAGAGATAAAGAAACCTGCCCCCGCTCCCAATACACACTACCAGCCAGCTCCCTTCTCCAGAGGAAGGGACCACTTTTCCTCCTGCTCCTGGCAATGACCAGATGTGAGGTGGGACAGAACCTCCCTCCTGGCACCTGCAAAAATCAACACTGCCCCAGCTGGAATCAGGACATAGGAGACATTACTTACTCATTACTATACTAGAATTAAGGGCTGTCCATAATCACAAAATCAATTAGGTTGGAAAAGACGTGTGAGATCATCGAATCCAAACCATGACCTAACACCGGGTAAACCAGACCATAGCACTAAGTGCTATGTCCAGTCTTTAAACACCTCCAGGAATAGTGGCTTCTGTTCCAAAGTCTAATCACCCTTCCAATGAAGAAATTCCTCCTGATGTCCAGACTCAACCTCCCTGCTGCAGCTCGAGGCCATGTCCTCTAAAGCTGCCTGGGAGAAGGGGCCGACCCCCACCCAGCTACAGCTTCCTTTCAGGGACTTGTAGAGAGCGATAAGGTTCTCTCTGAGCTTCCTTTTCTCCAGGCAAAACACCCTCAGCCGTTCCTCATCAGACTCCTGCTCCAGCCGCTTCACCAGCTCTGTTGCCCTTCTCTGGACTTCTCTAGAGCTTCCATGTCCCTCCTGAGCTCAGGGGCTCAGAAATGGCCCCAGAAATCGAGCCGCCCCTCACCCGCGCTAAGCACACGGGAACATCTCTAGACAACGCAGCTTTCCCCACAGGTTTGTCCCTGCCTCTCCGGCTGCCAAGTTCCGGCTCTTCAAACGCCCGGCGGGACCTTTCCCCCACCAGACCCGCCTGAGGGCCGGCGGCAGAGGCGGGCAGAGCCCAACATGGCGGAAAAGGCACCGCCCCACCTCAGGTGCGGCCCCCGCCGCCGCAGGTGAATGCGGGGCGTCGGTAACAGAGACCTTGTGATTGGTCAGTGACGCTGTCAGTCACCCGTCACCGGGGCAACATAGGCCCGCCCCACGACACTCTCTCGGCGGTTGATTGGTCAGTGCGGCAGTGACGCGCGCGCGCCGGGGGTTCTACGGCCCTCGGTGTCGGGAACTGCTTGGAGAGGGCGGGTGGAGGGTCCGGCGGTTGGAGCTGCGCGCCGCCGCCATGACGTTCAAGCGGAGCCGTGACCGCTTCTACAGCACCCGGTGCTGCGGCTGCTGCCATGTGCGCACCGGCACCATCATCCTGGGCACCTGGTACATGGTGAGAGGCGGGGGCGGCCGGCGGCTGGGGGAGCGGCGGTGGGGGCCGTGCTCAGCGCGCGTGCGCGGGGCGCTCGGTGGGGCGGGGGAGCGGCGGCCGCGGTGAGGGAGCGCGCGCGCCCCGCTGCCCGGCCCGGGCGGCCGCTCGCTGCGCCGGGGCATTGCCTGGGGCAGCCCGGGGCTCGGCTCCCTCTGCTTTCCCGGGCTCTCCTTCGGGCTCAGCAAGTCTTCCTGTCCCTCGGCACCCTGCCTTGTGTTTGCGAAAAGAAAGTGAAGAGAAAGTTCAGAGCGTTTTAAGCTGCGTCGCAGGGAGATTGTGTTCCTCTTTCTTGGTTTGGGGGGATTGAGACTTCAGTACAGTACTGAGCGTGTAAGGAAGGAGATCGGGGGAGAGTGGAATTTGGGCTGTATAGTAGAGGAATAAGATGAGGTGAATGGTGTGTAACCTCTGAGAGGAAGATGAGTGTCTCAGAATGAGCAAGAGCTTTGTGGCAAGAGGAGTTCCTGGTTATTCCATGCTCTGTTCCTGAAAGTGATTGAAAAGCGGTGAAAACAAATTTGGCTCCAATACTTCCTTTCTTCTGACTTGTGAATGTTTTATCTCCGAGCAAGAGCTGTGGTAGTGTGGATGAAATCTTAGAAATAAAGTTCTGAACTAGTGCGAAGTAGAAATGTGAAAATAACACCAGCGAGTTAAAGGCCTGGAGTGGAGTCCTAACTTCCCTTGGTTCCCTCAAAGGGGGCCTGAGCTCCCCTTTATTGAAGTAATTTCCTCATCTTTCCTTCCCCTTAAGCCTCGTGGGCAGTAAAAATGAGAGGATAGTTTACAAAAGTTGCATCATACCTTTTCTGTTCTCCTGAAGCTGTAATCAAAACCTGCGTTCTCCTTTGCCCTTCTCCGGATTGTGAGAAACAAAAAATGCTGATTTTTTGTGTTGATATGAAACAGCCATGCACCAAAACTGCCTTTAAAGGCATGGGGGTTTGATTTTGGGGAGTTATTGTTTATTTTCGATAAGTATGGGGAGATCCTTTATTTTTGTGTATCTTGGTCCCTCAGTTGGCAAAAAAAATGTACAGGCAAACAAAGTCGCTGGAGAGACAGGACTTGAGGAAAAGTCAGTGTAGGGGGCTGGAAATGTAACAAAACTTTAGGGAAAAGGTATCTCTTTCAAAATGAACTGGGACAAAAGTCTTGGTGCTGATTAAGTTCTATTACTAGTTCATTTCGAAGGAAAAGGTCCATTGTGGTACTGAGAATCAAACTTTCAGAAACCTGCAAACCAGCCTGTGCTGATGGGTGCAGTTCAGGAATATGCTTCTGGTCCCTCAAGTAAAAGCAGGAATCGAGAGCAGCAAGGGGACAGTAATCCCTGTTCCAGAACAAAAGCGCCTCGCTGCCTTCCGCACTGCGATTCCTGTTCGCGGGAGTGTCCGGAAAGCCGGGAACTTGCTGGGGGCGGGGGACAGGGAGATATTTCCGTGGCCGCAGACCTGGTAGCACTTCCAGTTTCTACCTCTCCTGCTGTGCTTATGTTTCCTCTTGTTGCCTGGATGCGGCAGCTCTTTCTTCTTTGTGAATGGGTGCTGGGGACGGTGGCTGCGGCTCGGGGCGAGTGCGGCTTTGATCCCGTGTCACCGCAGCCGCTCGCTCTGCCAGGGGGGAATAGTGCTGAGCCCAAGGCAGAGGGGGGCATGCACAGTGCTTCAGAGGTGCGAGTTTTTATTAAAAAAAAAAAACCTGTATCAAACACTTTGTTAAGCCGTGTTGAATATTTTTATCCAGTTCTCAGCTGTCACCTGGGTAAGGGTGATAACTTTAAAATCTGGCAACAGCTGTCTGTTTGAGCTGGAAAAGGTTATAATGTGAAGCTTTAGGTGGTCTTCCCTAATGCTTTGAACTCAGAATTCAACTAGAAATTCTACTTCTTTTGAAGGTAAAATATGGTTTTGACAGTGAAAGTTAAATTTAATTGCCTTCTACCAAGCTTTAAAAAATTGACCAGAACATGCCAGGTTTTTTAGACATGTTAATTAATGCACTATTTAAGTATTTCTCTAACTTAGTGTTTCAGTTCTTACGAGAGGTATTTCTAAATCAATTAACTAATCTCTGCTTTTAAGTTACAGTGGGACAAATAGTAGTAACTTTATGTGTAGGGTGGTGGTTTTTGGTTTGTGGGTTTGGTGGGGCTTTTTGTTTGTATTTTGTGTGTTTTGGTTTTGTTGGGGTTTTTTGAAGGATGTAGCTTTTTGGAGGGGGAGAATGTTTAGTTTAAGAATAGTTTTATGTTACTGAAAATTTTGCTATTTACTATATAAACTGTGTTCTTGTGCAGTACAGTTCTGAAGGAATTTGCTATCAAACTTAAAATGGAGTCTCACAGCAATCTACTCCAGATGTTTTAGTAAGATAAGACTTCTGTCTACTTAATACATGTGTTATTCTTACATAACCATTTCTTTAGGCATTTTCCTATTCCTTGCTTTTTTGTGTACTTTTAAACAATGCATGTAATTAACTTTGCTCCTCACTAGAACAGTTTTATCACTGTCCTTGCTGTGTGCTTCTGCAAGTCCAGAGAGAACCAGGTCTACCTTCTAAAATGTCTGCTGCTGGTGCTGTGTGAGCAGAGTGTGTCTCAAGCATGGTTCTGTCCGTGTGCTGCTGCTGTTTGTGAGCAGTAAATAAAAGTGTATTTACCAAAAGACAACTTAAGAACATTTCTGGCAGAATTGTACTCGAGTTCCAGGTCTGATAAAGCTTGGTTAGCTCTGCAACACCCACTGCTGTTCTGTGTAGGAAGGAAAAAGAAACCTCCTGTTCCTTTCTCCATAATTGCAGTCGTGTTGCTTTGAAGTTTGTTTCTTCCTGTAAACTTTCATATTGGGCACTGCATTTTCCAGAAACCGGAAGCTCGAGCACTGCACTGGCAAGAATGGGATCAGAGCTCAGTAAACAGCACAGAAGCCACTGGTATTGTTTTGGAGGGAGGGGCTGCTGCATTCCGGCAGCAAACTTCAGGGCTGCAGTCAGTGATGCAATTGCTGCTGGTTGCAGGAGCATGAGGGGGATCTGGAATTGTGTTCACTGAACCACATTGAGACTGGTTATATTGGCTCATGTCTGTCAGTCTAATAGTGGTAGGGCTAGAGGCTCTGAAGTACCCTATTTAAAATTACTCTTCTTCAGTTTTTACTATTTCAGTATATTAATAAATCAGAATCTCCATCTTGGTTTTTTTTTTTTTTTCTTTTCTTCCCTCCCCCTCCGCTTTGGAAACATGTCTAGGGAAAAAATACTGGAAAAGTGAAAGGAAAATGAGTGTAGTAGTGCAAGGCAATTTCCCTCTTTCCCCTCATAAAAGGATATAAGCAAATTGTAAGTAGGAATTCTTGGTTTTGCCCAAGTCACTCTGAGTGCTTGGGGAAAACTAGACTTCATGTTCGGGCCTCCAGAGGGTTGAAACACTTACATGATGAGGAATAAAGTGTACACTGTGGAGATAAAACTCACTAATAAAAAAGCTAATGCTTCTTAAGAGTTCCACAGTCTTTTGTGTTTTAATCATATGGGGAGCTAATATTTCTGTTACCAGGGTGTAATAAATTATGGCTTTCTACTTGAGAATTTGAAATTTCAGCGATGTGAATTTTGATACAAGCTACACCAAACTATTAAACTTAGCTATCCCAGATATGAAAATGTAAAATACACTCCATAAACTATTACAAAATTAAATTAGTGTTATTCTCATCTTAATGGGATTATTTTTTAATAAGAACTTGAGCATGCATTTTGCAAATTTTTTTAATTACTATTTTTTATTTCCTAGCAAAAAAGACCAGAATGAGGCTGCTGAGATTTTTGAGGTGTTACTTTAGGGTGCTGCAGTATCCACTGAGTATCTTGTCAGGTTTGGGGTTTTTTTGAGTTTTTTTTTTGATGGGGAGATGATGGGTTTAATCCTCATATTACACTGAGGCATACATGAGTTATGTTTTTTCTGACCTCTCTGTGTAGACATTTGTGAACATACATTTGATTTGCAGTGAGTATATACTTTAAAGCTCTAACAATGTTTTGTGGTCCAAACCATATTCTTGCTGCCTGTTACACTGATTATTTTGAAACTAGCCTTGTGGTCTTGCTGTTATCAAGCTTCTGGGAAAGAATGGAAGTAGTTAAAAATACAGGCTCTGGCTCTGTAGGTCTTAATCACATTTAACATATGAATTTCAGTTAATTGCTGAGTGTTGTGATGGATTTGTAAACAGTAGTAATGGAGTGCTGGAAACCCTGAGGTGTTAATTGGCCAAGATTTTGGTTTGTTTGTTTTTGTTTACATTTGTTTTGGTTTGTTACTATTTTTATTTGGTCTCATTGATTCTAATAGATTGGATTTTGAATGACTCTTATTTTCTGTTTTACTTACATACCATTTCAGGTTGAGAAAATAAACCTTTAATACTTGGACCTACACTCAGTAACCAGTGAAATTACTAAAGACTTGCGTACACTGAATTAGGACCACAGATAAGATGAAAATAAAAAAGAAAGTGACAGATGGAGAATTACAATCTCAAAATTCTAGTTCTTCAGTACTTCTATAGTAATTCAAGTGCTGCTTACTCCTTATCCTGAGGCAGATAGCCTATCATGGCAGTCAAACTCATGACTGTGTATAAACAAGGAATGATTTAGTTGTAATTGAACATGTACGTTTGTGCTTTATAAAATAGAGGTCAATGTTTCAGCTGCCAGAGATCTGAACCTTGACCTGGGCTTTTTGAAACAGGTACAGTGCAGAAAGGTATTTTCCAGTATAGAGAGGAGGAAATAGAAGGGTTGAAAATGCAGAGAGCATTGAGAGCAGAAGGCCAGAGTGCAGAAGGATGAAGCAGGTGGGAGAGGAAAGTGTTCCATATTTTTGACAAATGGTGAAGCAAAATAAGATTTGAAAATAAGAGACAGGTGAGCAACTTGACAATTTGCCTTTTAAGAAGTATCCTGTTAGTGAAAATAAGTGCATTTTGAGGCTAAAAATATTGGTGGTTAAACAGAGTTCTTCACTGCCCGCTGTTTTGGCTACTATGTTTTATATAAAATGCCTTATAGAAATACAAGGGGCTGAAAATAGCTGGAAATTCTAGTAAGTTTGTGTAATGCATATGAGATGATTGCATTTCTACAAAGTAAAATGTTCTACCAACTTTGATTCCACAAAAGGGTTCTTTTAGGAGAAAGTGCAAGCATGCTTCTCACCATTTATCTGTAAACCCCGGGGGAAAAAGAAGAAAAAACTAATAAAAACAGTAAAGGGAAAAAAAGTTATAGGAACTGTGAGTCTCAAAATTTTTAAAAGATTCAGGGTTTTTTTTTTTCCTTCCTGAAATCTTCAGTAATAGTACATAGACTTGCCACCATCATTGACTTCTGGAACCATGCCCATAGAAGAAGAAATACCTGGCAAATATTCAGATATTCTTAAGTTGTGAGAAACTGCAAACCAGGTTTTTTTTTTTCTTTTGAGACTAATTGGAAGGGATGTGCTGCTGGTGTGACAGTACTGAATACTGATTGGAAAATGTCTGCAGCTCTAAGAGACCATCATGAGGCTTTTTTGTGTTATGCAACCTTTGGCATGTGTCTCCAGATACTGGTAACAGAAACTATGTCCCTGTAAGCCTTGAATACATGCTGTCAAGGCAATTTTACAAAGGCTTAAGCCACTTGTGATTCTTTGAGCTCTTACTGAAGACGTTTCTGGTGTGTACCAAAATGGGGCAACAGAAGGAGTGTTAAGTAGCAGCATGAGGGAGGAGAGAGACTGATGAGCACACAGCCACATTGTGGGGGTTCATCTTCGTGTGAAATTTTTTGACTTCCCCTGTGGTTGTGTAGACCTTTCTGATAAGTACTGCTGAGGTTTTAGTAAGTGATCTGGGAAGGAGAGGAAGATTTTCACTCTAGCTTATTAAAGCTGAAATGTAGCAGAAACCCAGTAATTTATTTAAATTAATTCAATTTGTTGTAGAAAGCAGAAATTCTTTGAAAATATTCCTCATTCTGTACCTTTATCTTCCTGACCTTTTTTAACGGTTTCCAGTGTTTCAGTTCACAAATCTGTACATTCATCAAGCCAGCATCAGCTTAATTGTTATTTGAATCCCTAGCAATCTTTCCATTCCCTCAATTTGCAAAGTTATTCATTGGTGATTCATTGAACCTAGCAAGCGCTCCACACTCTTTGAGTTGTTTTAATAGTCGTTTAACTAAATCAGCTTGAAATTTAACTGTAAATCAGGCTCTTTTTTTTTTTCTTCCACATACAGGCAGAAAGAAGAGTTTATTTTTAACTGAAATAAAGGATTATTAGTGGTCATTAAAAACGTCTTAGCTGTTGCAAAGTAATTAACCTTGAGGTAACTGTGATCTCTCTCAGGTGGTGAACTTGCTGATGGGCATCTTGTTGACAGTAGAAGTGACTCATCCAAATATGGTGCCAACTGTTGATATCCAGTATGAAGTCATTGGGAATTACTATGCTTCCGAGAGAATGGCTGGTAGGTCTGGAGCTCTGCTGGCTGATGGGATCATAAAGCATACAATACCATGGATGTGTCTTATATTAGGTTGTAATATATGCATACAACTTTTAATAAATATGGTTATCTTGTTTTCTGAATTTCTCTTCAATTATTCTGGGATTGAATTCTTCTACAAGAATAAAAAGAAAGCTTTATGGACTATTATTTTAATTTCATTTTATACCCAAGCATCTTAAGTGATGAGATTTCTTGGTCTCCTGATGCTTTGAGTGTTGAAGTATGCGTGGGATATCTCTGATTCACTTTCTCCATAAACATTAATTAACTTTGCTGTCTCGGTAAAACAAGCAGCAGAAAACAAGTTTAAAGACTTTTCTTCAGAATTTTTGGTCATCTTCATAGATCAGGAAATACCTTAGAGCTCCTGCGTATGAATTTACTAAGAAGAAAACCATGATATCTTTTGAAGAAGAGAGCAACAATTGGGATGCCAAGTACTTGAGTGAAACCAAAATGTTTCTCCAAGTTTCACCTGCAGAATAAATGAAAGAGAAAGCACCAGGAGCAGAATTGTGCCTGCTTTTCACTCTGTTGTGAAACAGTGTATGATGTATACAGCTGTAATTGGTGTCAAGCTTTTAACTATTCCATCTGTAAACTTGTGCATATGCTTTGCTTCTCTTGGTTTTAAATGTGCAGAAATGTGTAGTGTGGCACTTCTAATCTACCTCAGCTTGTTGTATTACATGAAAATTCAGGCAGGGTTAGATTCAGCAAAGTTAAATAGTGCAGCACAAAACTGGGTTTTGATCAGTTTTGGATTAATTGTTCATTACCCGAGTTGAGGATCTGTCAGTTCTGACCTGTGACTGTAACTCACATTTACTACTAATGAAATAAGAGTGGGAGCAAGGACCAAATTCTTCATGAAGCTAAGATATTAAGTAAAATCACAGCAAATGATCTGTAAAGGCTGCAGGTGTACTTGGTAGCCTTAAGCTTAAATGAGTGAAAGATGCTTCTGAAGCTGAAGGTGCTTTCTTCACTCTTTAGTATAAAATCTATCACATGCCTTTGACTTAATTCTTATTCCTTATATTGGGATCTGGGCCAGAGGGTTTTGTGTGTGTGAAAGAACATTACAGGTGTTATTGTACTCGTGTATATTGTGAGTAATAACTCCTCAGAAGACAGCCAAACTTGCTGGTGATTGCTGAGACTTGTGTCTGATCAACACAGTGCATTTCAGATGTGGGGGCTCTTTCTTGATGCCATCTGTGTATGTAGATATTAATTGCAGAGTAGAAAGGGTTCTCAGATAATCTTTTTCAAGCAGGAGAACCACAAAATGTTGGCTTCAGTATTGCTAAAACACATTTATTTACCGTGTCTATAGACTCAAGTTGCTTTCTTTGTGTTCAAAAAAGGACAAGTATAATCTAACTTGTGGAAAGCAGCTGTGCTTCTGCAATCAGTAACTGTGATGCACAGGGAGAACCTTTATCATGCAGCTTCCATGAGTGTCCTGGATTTTGCTACAAATTGGTTTCTGTTCAACTGCCTTTTCTTGTAAATAGTGGGATACCTTCCACACAGTGATTTCCTGTTTTCCTTAGTGTTACTGAAGGAGCAGTGCTGCTCCCACTGCCAATGACCAAATTACATAACCAAACCATTTTCAAGTGTAAAGGTTGATAGTGTGTTGGCTTCACTTAGATTCTGTCCAGTTGTAAAGTTAATCACTCACATACTTTCAGCACTGACACATACTGCAAATCAGCATCATTATGGTGCATTACTGTCAAACTGTGTCAAGCTTCTAATTGGTGTTCCTGGGCTTTAGTCAGGCTTTTGATTAAGGCAGAAGGGTTTTTCCAAGTAGCTGTAGGTTTTCTTTTGAACCAGATCTTTTTTTGTTAGGAAGGATCTGAATTACTCTGTTCTGCTGCTGGTAGTTGGCACGGAGGAGTCAATTGAGAATAGATCATAGTAATGGACAAAGCTTGGGTACCTGTCAGCTGCAGTGTGACAGCTCCAGGAAATGACTGATTCTTACTGGTTTATTTTGTTTTGTTTTCTTTTTTTTTTTAATGCAGAAAATGCCTGTGTTCTGTTTGCTATCTCCCTCCTCATGTTCACAATCAGTGCAATGATGGTGTATGGTGCCATTGCTGTAAGTATATTTATAATCCATGGTTTAAGAGTTGGTGCTTGATTTTTTTTTTTAAACAAAATAATTTACAGGCTGCTCCTTTTTTCTGTGTCTTAGCATCGTGTAGGCTGGCTGATCCCATTTTTCTGTTACCAACTCTTTGACTTTGTGCTCAGTTGTCTGGTTGCCATCAGCTCTCTAACCTACTTGCCCAGAATCAAGGATTACCTGGATCAGTTGGTAAGTATTCAGCTCAAGTTGATAGTTTACATTTGAAATTAAAGTTTGTTTTAAGTGTATCAGTGAGTGAGTGAGCTACACTTCCCTTTGCATAAGAAAAAGGAATTCAGCCTGCAGCACCCATAGGTGGTTATTATGGGCATGGTAGCTTATCAGAGGTGGAAGAGTTAAAGTTGTCATTGCTCCCTAAAAGGAAAGCCAGGGAGAATAAGGAAAGAATTGTGATGGGAACTACTGGTTTAAACTGTTGGCTACAGTTGGACTTGGAAGTGTGTTCTTTAACACACTTAACTGTCTTGTAAACAGTGGGGCTCAGTGGCAGATTTGCTACTGCAGATGAAAAGTGTGTTGACCCTTGATTGGTAGGGAACAGGAAGAGAAGTATAGATAAGGACTGTAGAAGTGTAGGTAAGGATTCCCACAGCATTACACATGGAATCTGAGCTTTCCTTTTTACATTCTATGTGTGTCTCAAGTTGCAAACCACTTTCTGAGGAAACTGCACTGGAGTTCTCACTAACACTGCTTGTGTTTTAACTGTAAGAAGAGTCAATGCATAGAATGTACTGTCTGTGGGCACCATGAGCTCTGGCTGGCTGGTGTTGTGATTTGTTCAAGTAGATGTTTAAAAGCAAGTTCTTTTTAAAACAGATAAAATTTTAGATTGGTGTTTGAGAGAGGCTTTGTTGCTGTGGTCAGGGAAAGAAAAGAGACAGGTTTACAGAATTTCTGTTTCGTCTCCCCCAAGTTTGAGGGTGACATCTTACACTGCACACCATGTGTTCAGGTTGGACTGACAGGATGTAATTAACATAAGTCATTAAAGAGCTTAGAGGACCATGAGTACAAATAATGTTCTACAGCTGTGAAGAAGAATCTCTGTTGGCATGAGACTGATGAAGTGACTAGGGACACAGACTGTACTGTAGTGATCTGTTCTTGTGGGACAGAGAGAGGATAAATACTGTGCTTTGTGGGAGGATAAAGAAGAAACTTGTTAGAAATGGAACTTTTTGTTTCAGGGGAGTAGTTTACACAAGGGTTTGTTTCATTTGGTGTGAAGTTCGGATGTTTTTCTATCATATTTGATTGTGCAGTGTTCATTCTTTTCCCTTTCTCTCCTTTCCCCCCCCTTTTTTTTTTCCACTAGCCGGATTTTCCTTACAAAGAGGAACTCCTTTCTTTGGACTCCAGCTGTCTCTTGTTTATTGTTCTGGTGTTCTTTGTATTATTTATCATTTTAAAGGTAAGTTAAAACTTAATCATGTGTCTGTTGCAAGAGTTAATAAATATTGAGCCAGTGTCAATCTGAGTTAATTCTCAATGCTGAATTCAGAACCCAGCTGCCTTCTTAATACTGAGGTGAGAACTTTGAGAACAGTTGTTGGGTTGTTCAGTTCCAGCATGACTTATGTCTAATATATTGTGTACTGGTGTCTTCAGCTAACTTTTGTGTGGTTGGGGTGTGCTTGTGCAGCTCTGCTCTTCCTGAGTAGGAAGGAGGAATGCAAAAAGACTTTTTGTCTACGTGGAGATAATTTTAATAGTTGTAATTAAGCTTGTAGTGAAATTGTATTGAGTTAATGCATACAAGTTTCTAAACAAAATGTTTAAATCTCTCACTGTGCCTAACAAACCAGAATGCAAGTTTTGGAAGCAAGATGATGGAATGAGGGAAATGTATAAATTAATTCTAGACCTGGATCTTCTTCCCTTCTGAAGGGGTGATAGTACCAGTTTCTTTCTGAAGATCTAAATAATAAGGCATTCATTTGGATTATGAAAACTCTTGTGTAGAAAAAGCATATTAGAGAAATGAATTTATAACATACATTGGCCATGATAATGTTCCTTTACATTCAGGTTGCATTTAAGAAAAAATGAAATAATGAATAATAATTTCACTGATTTTCTATACTTTTTCCAAGAAAAAAGTATGGGTAACTGGGGGGAGTGAAAGGCTAATACTATAGATAGCACTTGTGTATTGATTGGGAAATTTGGTACCTTTTGTGCAACAGTGCTAACTTTTGTCACTGGGAGATTTGGAGAGGTTAATGTTACACAAATTA